>NC_080086.1:26146096-26451596 GCF_950005125.1 Chionomys nivalis
CCAGGGAGGAATTCTACCTCAAAATAATAATAATTAATAATAATAATAATAGCTGTGCCTAAGGAACGAAAACAAGGCTGTCTCCTGACCTCTACACACATGCACACATATGTGCATCCACATAGACACAAGCACCTGTACACACACATGCACACACCCAAGGGCTTCAGGGTGATCTTACAGCACAGAAGGGGACACGGGAGACACTGTGCTGTAAGACAACCTTTAATTACAAGCAATGCTGGAAGAACTTTTGTGGTCATAAAACCAAACCTCAGTGATGCAAGGTATGCAAGGCTGGTTGTCGTCATGACTCCTCCCCTCTGTACATGCAACAGCTTTGCTGCATGTGTGTTGTGTTCGGGGAGGGGGATATAGTTCAGATGGTAGTGTTTGCCCAGGATGAAAAGGTCTTCGGATCTCTCCTTAGCACCACATAAACCTGGTGTGGTGTGCACCCTTGTACCAGCAGCAGTGACACGGTGTGCACCCCTGTACCAGCAGCAGTGACACGGTGTGCACCCCTGTACCAGCAGCAGTGACACGGTGTGCACCCCTGTAACAGCAGCAGTGACACGGTGTGCACCCCTGTAACAGCAGCAGTGACACGGTGTGCACCCCTGTAACAGCAGCAGTGACACGGTGTGCACCCCTGTAACAGCAGCAGTGACACGGTGTGCACCCCTGTATCACCAGCAGTGACATGGTGTGCACCCCTGTAACAGCAGTGACATGGTGTGCACCCCTGTATCACCAGCAGTGACATGGTGTGCACCCCTGTATCACCAGCAGTGACATGGTGTGCACTCATGTATCACCAGCAGTGACATGGTGTGCACTCCTGTATCACCAGCAGTGATATGGTGTGCACCCCTGTAACAGCAGCAGTGACATGGTGTGCACCCCTGTATCACCAGCAGTGACATGGTGTGCACCCCTGTAACAGCAGCAGTGACATGGTGTGCACTCCTGTAACAGCAGTGACATGGTGTGCACCCCTGTATCACCAGCAGTAACATGGTCTGCACCCCTGTATCACCAGCAGTGACATGGTCTGCACCCCTGTAGCAGCAGCAGCACTCAGGAGATGGGGGCAGAAAGATCAGAAGCTCAAAGTCATCCTCAGCTACAACACAAATTTGAGGCTGCCTTGGGACATACAAGACCACTGTGTCGCCCCCACCTCTAATAGGGTGTTTTGTGGCACCAGTTTTATGCAGAATCCGAAAGTGTCATGATTCTAAACCTGATCTGACCCCCCTAATCTTCAGAAATAGCCTGCAGTCCCCTTTACTCCTTTCAGTTGGTCATCTCTGAAAGGGACGTGTGTGAGGGAGGAGGCATGCCCGGGAGGGATGAGGGCAGCTAGTGTCCAGCCCTGTGTACAGGACAGGCGGCTGCACGTGTGTGCAGCACCCTCTCCTGTTAAAGCAGCCTATGCAGATGGGTTAGCCACTGAGCGAGGGTGCTGGAAGCCAAGGAGGGCACGTGTCTGTGAAGAACAGCAGCGTTGGGTTTGCCCCTTCACAGCCTCTCCAGATTGCGGAAAAGAAGAGGGGGTGGAGGCTGCTGTGAGAAGGGAAAAAAAAAAGAAAAAACAAAACCCAGCCACAACTGCTATTAGAGATTGGCTCACCACCGGAGTGGAAGTACTGTGGCTGCTGCCCAGAGCACACAGGAGGCACCAGCGACTGGGGCTCAGGAAAGGTCTCTCTAGGCAGTAGCCATGGCTTGGCCACCTCCCTACTGGTTCTGCCTGCTGGGGACCTTGTTAGGGCTCTCGGATACCTCAGCTTCCAAGAGCTGTCCAGATAGACATTACCGGACTCCGGGAGGACTCTGCTGCCAGATGTGCAAGCCAGGTAAGAGTGCGGGCTCAGCAGGGCTGGGGAGATGCTGTTTAGGGTGAAGGGGAGTGTACGGGGTAAGACTGAGCTCAAGCAAAGTCAGGCAGCCTGCGGAGTCTGGAGGAATCACCTTGCCTGGACCTTGATTCTGGCCCCTCTGCTCACAGGTACTTTCCTTGTGAAAGACTGCAGCCAGAACAGAACAGCTGCCCAGTGTGACTCGTGCCTACCGGGTGTCTCCTTCTCTGCAGACTACCACGCCCGGCGCCACTGTGAGAGCTGCAGGCATTGTAACTCTGGTAAGAGGGGTGCAGAGTGCACATCGGGGCTGCGGCTGCGATGCTGGTGTAGCTGGTGTGCAGGAGTCAGAGAGCTTCAGCTGCTTCGAGGCTCCTGGGAAGTGGAATCAAGGCTGAAACAGGGTGTGTGTGCCTTGGGCAAGGCATGTGGGGAGACAGCTAGCGGTTCATGGAAGACATGCAGTTTTGAAGGGTTGGAGAGAAGGACACTGTAGATAGGACTGAGACAATAAAATGGCGTAGTGGCACATGCCCACAATCCCAACTACAAGGCTGATGACTCGGGAGGATCAATTGATCACAGGAGTTCAAGGCCAGCCTGATCCCATGTCAAAAAACAAACAAACAAACAAAAAGGCAAATGAGATGGCTTAGTAGGCAAAGATACTTGGCACCAAAACTGGCGACCTGACTTCATTCCCTGGACCATATGGTAGAAGGAAAGAATGTAAGCTGTCCTCTGAATTCATACATATGCATGAGCACACACAGAAATGAAAAAGTACAATTTTCCCGGTGTGGTGGCGCACACCTTTAATCCCAGCACTTGGGAGGCAGAGGCAGGTGGATCTCTGTGAGTCCCAGGACAGTCATGACTGTTACACAGAGAAACCCTGTCTTGAAAAGAAAAAGGAGAAAGAGGAGGAGGAGGAGGAGGAGGAGAAGGAGGAGGAGGAGGAAGAGGAGGAGGAGGAGGAGGAGAAGGAGGAAGAAGAAGAAGAAGAAGAAGAAGAAGAAGAAGAAGAAGAAGAAGAAGAAGAAGAAGAAGAAGAAGAAGAAGAAAGAAGAAATATAATTTCAATTTAAGGAGGGATAGTTCCAGAAACCAAGGTCTCAAAAAAGCAACTTCTAGCCAATGAACCACCCATGTTCCTGTATTCCCACAACACTTGCAGGACAGCTGTTCAGAACTTGGAGTTAGGAAATAACATCAGAAGCCAGGTTCCCCCTGGCTTTTTTGTACAAAAGGCATTTTGGGGGAAAAGGCAGACAGACCTGTCCTTTCTAATTTACAAATGTCTGTTCTCTACAAACGAAGAGGTAGGGTATCTGTAGCTCTCTTTTCAGACTCCGCTGTCATTCCCCCACCTCTGCTGGGGATTCAGGAAGTCTGTGTTAGCGTACACTAGACGGGCGCACTTTAAAGAGGCCCCTTTGAAATAACGGTTGCTAGCAAGACACTTTTTCACATGCATAAAAAGATTTAATTGCTATTGAAAAAACCTCTGAAGGAAGTATAAATTGATTTTAGTAACGTCAGGAAACAATGTGTTCTGGAAGCAGAGGCAACTGGAGAGTAAATTCTAACGGCAATTTGTTTGTTTTGTTTTGTTTTTTGTTTTTTAAGACAGGGTTTCTCTGTGTAGCTTTGGAGCCTGTCCTAGAACTTGCTCTGCAGACCAGGCTGGCCTCGAACTCACAGAGATCCGCCTGCCTCTGCCTCCTCAGTGCTGGGATTAAAAGTGTGCGCCACCACTGCCCGGCTCTGACAACAATTTAACAGGATCTTCCCAGATGGTTACACTACAGCAAATATAACAACGAAAGCCTTGCCTGTGGGAATTTCAGATAATTCCTACAAACATATTACACTGTGTCTAAATCAAAGAGAGTTATGTGTCCAAGTGGTAACATTTTACATAAGTAGTTTGGGCTATATCCCAGCAAGACTTAGTTGTGACTTAAACGTGTGACTTCACTAAATTGTCTTTTAATTTTTTTTTTCAAGACAGGGGTCTCTGAGTAGCCCTGGCTGTCCTGGAGCTTGCCCTGTAGGCCAGGCTGACCTGGAACTCACAAAGATCCACCTGCCTCTGCCCCCCAAGTGCTGGGACTAAAGGTGTATTCCAATACCTCCTGACTTAATATTATACTCTTTAAAAAAATAAAACATTGAGCCAGGTTTGGTTGTGTATGCCTTTAAACCCAGAGGCACGTGGATCTTTGTGAGATTGAGGCTAGCCTGGTCTACATAGCTAGTTCCAGGATAGCCAGAGATACACAGAGAAACCCTGTTAAAAAAAATTTTTTTTTTCCACAAGTCAGCGGTTGGGCTCGATCCCCAGCACAGCCTTAAAGGGTGTTAGTCATAGGTCATAGTCAAGGGCTCTCTTCGGCAGCATATCACTAAAACTGAAAAGATACAAAGATTAGAATGGCCCTGTGCACCACAGACTCATGAAATATTCCATATTCTTATACACCAACAAGAACAAAATCATAATAAAAGCAACATGGTTTTGTTGTTGTTTGGTTGGTTTTGTTTTTTTGTTCTCTATGTAGCCCAGGTTGGCCTGGAGTGCTGCATAGACCAAACTGGCCTCTTCCAGGAGCCATCTGTCTCTAAACTCTAAAAATCTGCGATTAAAGGCATGTGCCACCATGCCCAGCAAAGCAACAGAAATATTCCTGAGGCAACTTAGAAATAGGATTCTCTCTCTCCCTGGCAGCAGCCTCCACAGGGTTGGGAATTCCTTAATCAAACAAAGCTCCTGGCTCACCCTGTAGCCTTGTCAAAAGGCCTTCTGCTGTCTGCCCTCCACCCCTCGCTGTGTCCCAGGTTGGCTCCATCACCTTTGTCTGCAAGTCTCAAACTAATCCAAGGAATCAGGCAGCCAGGGGGAGGCAACAGAGAGCAGGTCCACTGGGTCTGGCCTTCCCAGACCCCAGTCTTTAAGAAGGGGAAGTCTGTGGTCAGTTCAGGTACAGTCCGGACCCCTAGGTCCCCGGTACTCCCAACTGAAGACAAGAGCACACTTCCGTCCAGTGTCAGCAGCCCAGCCCAGCGGTGTCCCGAACCCTCCCCCTCTCCATCCGTCCCCCACCACTTCCCAGGATTCTCCCACTCTTCCTAAGAAGATCCTGGTCCAGGCTGACTCACAATTCCTAACAGGCCGCAGAGGAACTAAGATTTCATAGCAACTTGATTAGAATTCAGAAAAGAGGCCATAGGACCATAGAGCAATTGTCCTTCTTTCTGTCCTGATAAGCCATAAGCAGAAGAAAATTGTCAGAGTTGATGTATTCCTTTGCCATCCACCGCTTCTACATCCCTCTTCTACCTGCAGGAATTCCCAGAGTGCTGTCCCACATCCAGATGTTGCTGCCTTCCAGGGAGTCACCCCCCACCACCACAACCCCAAGTCTAACCCGCACTGGGTCCTACATTGGACTAAACTTTCTATTTTAAGAGCAATGGCTGCCTACAATCAAGCTAGTATCTGATAAAGTTAAAAAAAAAACTGCTGGGACTCATAGGGACACTGTCCCTAATGGCTAAGAACTAGAGACTCCTCAAATGTCCACTGGCAGCAGACTGGATGGATACAGGCATGGTGGTATATCCACACAAAGGAATACTACGCAGGCTCGAGAAAGAATGATCTGTAGTTAGAGCCAAGAGCATAGGTGAAGTTCACAAAGGGTTAAGTAAAAGAAGCCAGACAGAAATGAGGTCACATGGCCTGATTCCATTCACACAGCACAGCTGCTAGCACAGTTGTCCTGTGGTGGCAGAAGTCAGAGTAATGGCTGCTTTGTGAGGGCTTTGTGCTAAGAAGACAAAAGAGGACGCGTTGCTGTCTTTAACGTGCTGCTGGCTGTACCCGTGCGTCTAATTTGTACTTTTAAAGTTTTTTTTTGTTGTTGTTGTTGTTTTGGTTTTTCGAGACAGGGCTTCTCTGTGGTTTTGGAGCCTGTCCTGGAACTAGCTCTTGTAGACCAGGCTGGTCTCGAACTCATAGAGATCCGCCTGCCTCTGCCTCCCGAGTGCTGGGATTAAAGGCGTGCGCCACCACCGCCCAGCTAAAGTTATTTTTTTAAAGAGATCACTATGTAGCCCTGGCTGTCCTAAAACTCACACCCAGCTGGCCCCGAACTCATAGAGTTTCTCCTACTCCTACCTCCTGAGAGCTGGGATTAAAGGTGTGCACCCCCACACCTGGCAAGTTTTTTAACTTTTAAATTACATTTGTTTGTCTCCTTGTGTGGAAGGAGGGCATGCCAGCCACAGTTCTCTGGTGGAAATCAGAGAACAACTTGCAGGAATCTGTTCTCTTCTTCCAACACATGGGCCCCAAGGATTGAACCTAGGTTGTCAGGTTTGGCACTGGGTACCTGCTGAGCCATCGCTCTGCCCCCTTGTTCTGAATCTTAATTTAGCTTTGCGCTTATGATGTGTATATTGTTGGGTTCTCACATCACACAAAGATGGAAGACAGACCACCAAAGTCTATTAAACTAGAAGCAAACTTTATTCTAGAAAAAGAAGAAAATATCTCCATGGGGCACTAAAAGCTTCTCAGCTATAGCTGTGAGCACAGCCAGAGATGAGGCTTCTGTAGCTGTGGTCATGGGCAGTTTCCAAATTCCCTTTTTATAACAAGAAGCAAGCATTAGGCATGAACAAAAGAATTTTTACAATCTCAAGGTAAAACTCAGATACAAATTGCTTTTTTTTTTTTTTAACAATTTCTGTTAACAGGGTTTTTCCGTTAAATTAATGTTTGTGTTTGTTTCTTTCTGGCACTTTCTGATGGTGTTTACCAAAGCTCCTGATATTGCCAGTTTCACATAGCAGAGAAGGGTACAGGACAATGCACAACCAGAAAGTCACGTACATTCCATCATTTAAAAGTTAACTCAGCTCTCGTCAGTTGCTGGTCATGAGTAGCGGGGAGGGAGGTATCTAAAAGCTGACCCTCAGTTTGCAGAGGACCCTCAGTCTTGCAGACAGAGCTGCCAGTTGTAAAGCAAAATAACCCACTGTTAATAGTTGATCCTTAAGCTGCTGAGACAGCTGCTGACAGCCTGCTCTCATTCTCCTAGGCTTACAACTTTATATTTCGTTATTTCTCCATTCTTATTTCTGGGACGCTCCATATACCTCTACAGAAGTATATGACATGCCAGTCAAAAGCTATAAAGTAGAGGAGAGTAGGAAAGGAAATCATACAATCTCCAACTTTCAGTTCCTGTTTCTGAGCCCATGAATTGTCTGTCAACCATTCTTCTTCAAAAACAATAGCAAGGTAGCAGGTGGCAGTGAGGGAGGGGCGGGGTGGGCAAGGATGAGGTGATGGAAATGGGGAAACATTCCCGTCCTTTGAACAGGTTCAGGTCCCTGAAGGCCTGTTGTATCTTGTTCCTCCTGGCCCTCCCCTCTCCCAAGGTCCTCTCATTCGCAACTGCACAGTCACTGCCAACGCCGAGTGCGCCTGCTCCAAGGGCCTGGAGTGTAGGGACAAGGAATGTATGGAGTGTGACCCTCCTCTAAAGCCTGTGCTGACCACACAGCCGTCGGAGGCCTCAGGCTCACACCCTCCACCCACCCACCTACCTTATGCCCAAGGTATGTAGCAGGCTGCCCATTGTCCAGTTCGCTGGGGGCAGTGGGGCAGCCCACCTAGCACTGCCTGATCTGCACTTACTCCGAGCTAGGTTCTGGGCCAGCTTGTCTTCCTTCTGTCTCCCTCCTGCAGAATCACAGGCTTTCGGTCCAGTGCATCCTCCAGGGGTGGAGGGGAAAGGAGGGCAGGTTTTCTGCTGTGATAGATTCTGTCTGTTTCTTCCAGTGATGCCAGAGGCCAGGACGATCTGGCCTGCACACACCAGGCAGCCTCCTGACTCAGCTCTCTATACCCACTGGCCATGTGAGTTTTCTCCCTGCTAATCCCCATTCCTCAGAGAAAGGGAAGATGAAAGAGGCCAAGAGAGCAGCGACTGGGAAACCCCTAAGCATGGGGTGAAGAATAGGGGTACAGAACTGCAGGAAAGTTCCGTGGATACGGGTGCTTGCTGAGCATGAGTTAAGGACCAGAGTAATATGTGTGTAACCCCAGCATTCAGAGGCAGAGACAGAGCCATCTTTGCTGAAACAGCCACATTTCCAGTTCAGAGAGGAACCCTGCCTCAAGGGAGCACGCTGGACTCTGAATGCACACATGAGTACTCACTACACACAAAGGAGAAGGGGGGGGGTGCCAGCAGACAGAAAGACAGAGCAGGAGGCGAAGGAGGGGAAAGCGTGACCTAGCCAGGGTTTAGCAGACGGGGGACTGGTCGAGCAGAAGGCTGAGGGAGTCCAAGGTTAGACCCTCCTGCAAAGCCTCTGGGCACCCTTGCCTATCACAGCCCGAAGACCCCTGTGCAGTTCAGACTGTATCCGAATCTTCGTGACCTTCTCCAGCATGTTTCTTGTCTTCATCCTGGGAGGAATCTTGTTCTTCCATCAAAGAAGGAATCATGGATCAAGTAAGAGATCAGCCTCCCCTCCTTCCCCAGCCCACCATCTCAGCCCTGCTAGCCTCACCTGAGGCCCCATCCCGACTCCACCCTACTCTTCCCTTCATGCCCCCCACCCCACTTTTCTCTTCTCAGCTTCATCCCCACCCTCCCTACTGCTGACCAGCACCCATTGTCTTTCCACAGATAGAGATGACCAGGCAGAACCTGAAGAGACCTGTCCTTACAGCTGCCCCAGGGAGGAGGAGGGCAGTGCCATCCCCATCCAAGAAGACTACCGGAAACCTGAGCCTGCTTCCTACCCTTGAGCCAGCACGGGGTGGGGTCCTCTGAGGCACCATCCAGGGGGATCTCCCCTACCATCTATCATCATCATCAGAACCCTTTCCTGTGTGCACGAGATGCACCGCCCTTCTGAGACTGATAGTGACGAGAACAGAATCCCCAATGTGTGGTCAGCAATCTTGGGGAGGCCCAGGCTCTAGCTGGAAAACACACTTCATATAAATGAAGCCCTCTGGCTGGCAAAATTACATGCTAAGGGTGAAAACGGCCCTCGAAGGACTGGAGAGATGGCTCAGCGGTGAAGAGCACATATTGTCCTTCCAGAGGACCAGAGTTTGATTCCCAGAACCAGCAGGTGGCTCAACACCACCTGTAACTCCAGTTTCAGGGAATCCGACACCTTCGACCTCCTCTGCCACCTACAAGCGCAGAACATTCAGACACACAGACACATGATTAAAAATAAAATAATAATAATAATAAACTTTTTGACTAGGCCACCAGCAGAAGACCCACAGAAGCCCTGGGGCCGGAAGGTCTCACCTGCCACGAAGTACACTATCTGCAGACACACATACTTCCTGCTTTGGTTCCATCTTCTCGGGAAGTTGTGACACTGCTGTGGGCAAAGCAGAGACTGAGACGTTCTCTCTGTTTAAGCCCAAGCTGTAAATAAATTCACTTTTCTATTTTTATATCCACTGTTCTTTTCTCTCAGTGTAGACAGGCATTGGAACCCAGAGCCAGGCCTCATGGCCAGGGGCTCCAGTAACAGCCATGAACATTCTACAAGTTATTTCCCTTCCTACAAAAAGCGGGGGGGGAGCAAGAGGAGGAAGGGGTGACAGGGCTGGAAGAAGGTATGAAGGGAGAGTTCTAGCATCCTTCACCAGAAAAGAAAAAATAGCCAGTCCTTATACAAGAAAATAAGGGAAAACAAGCAAAAACTCGATGTGGCCCTGTGTGCTTGTAATTCAAGGGGTGCCAGGAGGGCAGGGCAGGGGTTGGAGTGGAGACAGGACATCACTGGCACTTGTTGGCCACCAAACAATTCCAGGTTCAGAGAGAGACCCTATCTCAAGAGAATAAGGAGGAGTCGTGGAGAAGATGCGCAGGGTCCACACTGACCCTCCACACACAGGCATGGCTGCGCACCCCTACCCCACACATGAATACACCACACACACTAATACAATTGAAAGTGAAACTCCACACTGTAGCTCTCCAGCTTCCTGAGACTGCAATCCCAGAGCCAGGCCACACCCCATCTCACCCGTGGGGTCAAGGATCTGAACAGCGAGTTGTCACCTGGGCAGACCAACAGGATTCCACATGGACCTAAAAGAATGAAGGGTCCCGAGTCCTGCAGATCTCTCTTCTGACTCCATCCTCTCTCCCGCCTTGTCTTAGAGTTGACGGGAAACAAAACAGGTTTTGAAATCACCTGGGGATTTCTTGGGTGCAGGGTGGACAGAAGGACAGGGAGGAGGGTTCTGGCCGCTGCTCCTAATGGTTTCAGGCGACAAAGACAGTCGAAGTGAAAGTGAAAGAGAAGCGGACTGAGATCTAGCAGGGGAAGAGAGCACAAGCGGCTACCCAAGCGAGGGGCGAAGAATCCTCTCTTCAGCGGAGGATCTGTAGCAGAGAAACCGTGGAGAAGGCAGCCAGCGAGGAGGAGCCCGAGAGCAGCCTCCATGGGCTCGGAGCCCAGCTGGTGTCTGCTGCTCTGTCTGGCTCTCTCTGGGACAGCAGGGACTGGTGAGTGCCGCGGTCTGGCTCCGTGGTGGGGGAAGGAAGCCTTGAGCTAAGGGAGTCCCGGGAAGCCACCTACCCAGTACAACAACTTCCTATTGCCTTCTAAGCCCAGCAGATGAGTGTGGCTTAACGAGACGACATGAGGAGCCAATTTGGAGAGGAGTACGGCTGAGAACTCACAGAAGGAGTAGAGGGGCTTTCTCTGTGGAAAAGGCAGAGTGCCACCATTTCATGGGAGACAGCACTGCACCCTAGAAGGAAAAGGGGCTTCCCAGGCTAAGGAATCACTGGGGAGGTGACTCTGGAGCAGGATGCTAGAGGTCACAGCAATGGCAGAAAGCAGAGGACTCTGGGCAGGTTGGGAAATGAGAAAATGGCTGTCAGCGTCCCTAGGAACAGCAAGAGCCCAGCTCCTCTCCCCCGTGGCAGGATTTGTTCCTTTTTGGTATTGTTTTTTGTTTTTGTTTTACTGGGAATGCCTTTCAAAACATTTTTTCCTTGTATTCCACAATTGGACTGTAAAAATTTAAAAGCATAAATCCCCCTGACTCTGAGCAGGACTGATCCAGAACTTAAATAATTCCCTGAGTAGCTGCCTGAGTGGCAGGTGCCTCCCCAGAAGTTGGGTTTTTGGATGAAATGGCACCAAGACAGCAGGACCCAGAGGCCCTTACCTGGTGATCAGCCACTGGTTTGGGAAAGGGATAGGCGGCAAATATGAAGGATAAAGGTGTTCATCTCACTGTTCCTGCAGAGTTCCCCACAGCAGAGAAACCGTGGCAGCCCACCGACATAGTCTTGGACTGCTTCTTGGTCACAGAAGATAGGCATCGAGGGGCTTTTGCCAGCAAGGGGGCCAGGGAGAGGGCCCTGCTTGTGCTGAAGCAGGTGCCAGTGCCAGATGATGGCACCCTAGACGACATCACTGATTTCCAAGCGAGCACAGTGGACAAAGACGACCAGCCTGTTATCTTCGAGGCCTCAGGTAAAAGCCTTCTTCCTTCCTAGGATTCCTCCGTGGGGACAGCTCAGGTTCCTGTCATATCTACCCACCCTTGCTTCCCACCCGCCTAGGGGTGTCTGTCTAATATCACCTCTGTGACCACCCTTCTCCCCAGTGGACTTGGTACAGATCCCTCAGGCAGAGGCCTTGCTCCATGCGGACTGCAGCGGGAAGGTGGTGACCTGTGAGATCTCCCAGTACTTCCTCCATGGTAGACCAGAGGCCACTTCGGAGAGAGCAGCTTGGTTCATGAGCAATGTGCAGGTATCTAGAGGGGGACCCAGTGTCTCCATGGTGATGAAGACTCTAGAAGATGCTGAAACCGGAGCTGTCTGGCACCCTACGCAGAACCTCCCCCTGAGTCCCCAGGGTACTGTCAGGGTTGCAGGTGAGAAAATCAAAAGCAGCACGAAGTTTCTTTTTATGTTTTTATTACACTTAGTGTGTGTGTGTGTGTGCACATGCCACAGCCCATAGGTGGGGATCAGAGGACAACTTGTAGGAGTTGGTTCTCTCCTTCCACCGTGCGGGTTCAGGGACTGAACTCAGTTCACTAGCCTTGGCAGCAAGCCCCTTTACCCACTGTGCCATTTCAGTGGCCCCAAGTTTCTTTCTTTTAGTTGTGAGAGCTGGGATAGAAGGAAGAAACAAAGTCTATAATCTATCACATAGGTCCTCTTGGGGTACCACATAGACCTTCATCTTTTCCTTCTAAAATATCCTGAGTCCCAGAACAGGGGACGCTGGGAGATACTTACTTGATTAAGGGTCAAAATATAAAAACCATCAGGTATTTTCTCCAAAATGGAGATGACTTTTCTCTCACTGAGCTGTCGTGGGGAAATGAGGTTCTTCTGTCTACACCTGTGGCCACCGCTCTCTTCTTTAGCCAAACACCTGTTTTCTCTCACTGAAAAGCCACGCTGCTCTGGTTTCTCACAGCAATTTCAACAGAGCACAGGGAGACAGAATTTGTTCCCTACCTCGTATTAACAAAGCCCAGTCCTAAGGGAGGAGCTTGGGCCTGCTTCAACTTGCTATGCCATGCTTTGTTGACACCCAAGGGAGACTAGACAGACAGGGAGTGGATGGAGGTGGGTAAAGGGATAGGGGAGGGAGCAGAAGGAGAGGGGGGAGGAGAAACTGGACAGGATATAAAATAGAAAATTTAATTAATAATAATAATAACCAGTCCTTGTCCTCTCCCATTTAGCGCCACTTACGAGGTGCAAAGAAATTAGGAACATGGTAGCAAGTATCTGAAGAGTCCAGTTCAATATTTTGCCTCTAAAAGGAGACATCCAAATCCACAAAAGATGGAGATGTGGGGGAGCTCCTTTCTTATCCCTGGAGAGCCATAAGACATTAACCTTTATAATGATTTTGTCTGTGCTGAAGATTGAGCCTAGAGCCTTGTGCATGCTAAACGGCCTCTCTACGCTGGCCTACAGCTGCGACTTCTTTTTCAGTTTTATTGTGAAATGGGGACTCTCACCAAGGTGCCCAGGTAGGCCTTGAACTTATGATCCTGTTATGCTTCCTGAGTCACTGACAGTCCAAGTAGGCACTACCATTTCCACTGCCTCTACAGCCCTATCTAAATGAACCTTGACACATCAGAAAAGATGTCCAGCATCGACCACAGGTCTTGTGTGGCTCAGTGCTTCTCCCTTTTTGAGATGATTTAAACCTAAAAATAAAGCCACACTGTGGTGGTGTGCGGCTGTAATCCCAGCACTCAGGAGGCAGAGGCAGGTGGATCTCTGAGAGTTCAAGGCCAGCCTGGTCTACAGAGTGAGTTCCAGGACAGCTAGAGTTACACAGAGAAACTCTGTCTCCAAAAAAACAAAAACAAAAAACCCAACAACAATAACAAAACCAAACCAACAAATAAGTGAAATAGCATAGACCCGCACGGCCTGGACCAGTCTCGCCAGCTACCCATCTTGTGCCACCACTTCCTCTCTGCCTCTGCTAAAATAGAGGCAGATTCTCCGCTTGAACTGATTAGACCATAGGGACCACAGCACTTCACCCCCAAATGTTCCTTCCCATGTACAGCTATAGCTTAGAGCTGAGAGTCATAGCTACCAAACAAGGATCCCAGAAGCATACCAAGGCTGGCTGGGCAGTGCGCTACTCATAGTAACGAGGGATCCGGTGCACATAGAACTTAACCGTATTTTAGTCACGGAAGAATTAAGTAGTAAAGCTTGTGGGACTGTGTACACCTGCAGTCCTAGCACTGGGGACCTAAGCAGAAAGACCATGAGTTCAGGCTTCCACGGGTGCCATGCTCCCCTGGCAGAGCCCCATTTATTTGCAGCGCTATTGGATAGGAAATGAACTCAGTGGGTACCACTGTTCGTGGCAGAGAGCTGGAGAAGCTGTCTGCCCACCACTCAGAGGTAAATGTGACCCGGGGAGGAAACAGTCCACAAGTCACCCTTTATTCTTTCCACAGTGGAGTTCCAGGTGACGTCAGAGACCCAAGCCCTGAATCGCCTGCTGGGGTCCCCTGTGACCCTGCACTGCAGTTTCTCCGTGGCACCCGGCCTGGACCTCATTGGGGTGGAGTGGCGGCTGCAGCACAAAGGCAGCGGGCAGCTGGTGTACAGCTGGAAGGCAGGGCAGGTGCAGGCTACGCGCAAGGGCGCAACGCTGGAGCCTGAGCAGCTGCATGCGGCTGGAGATGCCTCGCTCACCTTAGCCAACCTCACTCTGAAGGATGAGGGGACCTACATCTGCCAGATCACTACCTCTCTGTACCAAGCTCAACAAATCATCCCCCTTGACATCCTAGGTAAGGCCTGCTGGCCTGGGTTATTCTGGGGAGAGGAGAGAGAGGGGTGCCTATGGGGAATCTTTCCCAGACTAGAATCCAAACCCAGAGGGAATCTCCTGAGAAAAAGAATGCCATTCCCACAGCTCAAACACAGTCTTCATCCTGGAGGCACAGACGGCATCTGATAAGGAGTCCCGCTGAATGCTGAGATGACTTCCCCAAGAAATAGCTAGTCCTGAGTCTTGTGGCCCTGGCTGGCCGGCTGTAATTTCAGTCCCTAGACTACTTCTTGAGGGGACCCTGTGGGTGTCTAGGCAGGGAAGCGAACCATGAAGAGGTAAGAATGAAAACTCAGTTCACACTGTCTGTCAACTTGGGTCAGACTTGCAGAGGGTGACATCAACAAATTTAAACACGGTGTCACCTGGGAAGAGTTTCCTGGTGTAACACAATCCCCTGTAATTACATCAGAACTGTCACTTCTCCCAAGAAGATGGTTTTAGAGATAGGCTACCTGTACTAGCTTAAAGGCCTAGAAAAGGCTCTGACCTGGTCTGTCATACTGGAAATGTAAAAGTCATTTGGGCTATTAGCCACCTCGATCTGGTTGCGGGAGCTCGGAGTTGTATAGCTCTGGCTATACGGAGACTGTAAGGACCATTTAGACTATTAGGTGTCTCTGGAGCTGGTTGTGGGAGCTTGGTGGAGCCTCTGGCTATAAGGGTCATTTAGACTACTAGTCTTGGCTGTAAGAACTTGATATGACCCGGGCCAACAGCTGACACAGATCACCAGGCTGCTTGTCACTCCTAATTCTCAGCTTTCTGGATGGAAGAACAGAATTTCCATCTTTCCCATTGGAAAGACAATCCTGTATGCTTAACATTCCTGGCTTCTCTGGAGATCTGTGGGCTCAAGGAACTCCATGCTTTGCTCCCAATACTTCCTGAGGAGGCGGTAGTCAGTCAAGGGCAGGCAGGGGGAACAGTTCTCATCACAATGAGCAATCACTGCTTGCAGGAGTGATAAGGAGCAAACCAAGGGGGCCGCCCGGTTGTGGCTCAGTGGTACAGCACTTGCTTGTACAAGTAAGACCGTAGGTGGAATTCCCAGCTCTATTTTTAAAAAGGGGGGCTGGGCAGTGGTGGTGCATGCCTTTAATTCCAGTGCTTGGGATGCAGAGACAGGTGAGGTGATCTCTCTGAGTTCGAGGCCAGCCTGGTCTACAGAATGAGTTCCAGGACAGGCTCTAAAGCTACAGAGAAACCCTGTCTGGGAGGTGGGGGCGGAAGGAATCATGCTGGCCTGTCATTGACTTTAAAGTTCCAGAAATGATTCCACTCATGACCTGCATCCAGGTCGAGCCCCTGGAACATGGAGACGTTTCTGTCTCCACAACATACCTTCACTCTCAGAGGCCTCAGGCCCTCTGTGAGCCCTGATCAGCCGCCTCTACAATCTTTCTCCAGCTCCCCCCAAAGTACAACTGAACTTGGCAAACAAGGATCTGCCCCCCTCCCTGATCTGCAGTGCCGCTGGCTATTACCCTCTGGATGTGGTGGTGACGTGGATTCGGGAGGAGCAGGGTGGAATTCCAGCCCAAGTCTCTGGGGCCTCCTTCTCCAGCATCAGGCAAAGCATGATGGGGACCTACAGCATCTCTTCCACCGTGACAGCTGAGCCTGGCCTGGCAGGCGCCACTTACATCTGCCAAGTCACCCACATCTCCCTGGAGGAGCCGCTGAGAGTCAGCATGAGGGTTTTACCCGACGCAGGTATTGGGAGTGTCCTACCTCTTCCTCCACTCGAGACTCCCCTACTTCCGGGTCATCTTCAGCCTCGTGCAGCTGCTCATGCTCTTGCTCCCTTCCACCCTCACACTCTCGACTCACCTCTCCCAGAGTGGCAGCCACTGTCGCTACGAATCCCCAGTCTCCAAATAATAAGCTTGGGCTGGAGAGGCGGGTGCTGCTCCTTCCTACTAGGAGCTAGTTCAGCAAGAAGGGAGCCCTTACGACCAGAGCACAGCCCATGTGAACCCCAGATTGTACAACAGCCTACAGAACTTAGGGAACATGTCTATAGCCGAGGGCATATGAGAAAAGGAGCAAGAGACAATGATACTTCAAGGTAGTTACATCTGCACATTTACGTGACCAGACACTGGAAACTCAACTCTCTAGATTGATTTTAATATTTCATGAGTTTTTCCTAAATAGAAGTGCACCATGTGCATGTGACGCTCATGGAGGCCAGAAGGGGACATCATATCCCCTCAGACTGGAGCTACAGAAGGTTGTCAGCCACCATGTGGGGCTGGGAATGGAGACACACACACACACACACACACAGGTCCTCTGCAAGAGCAACAAGTGCTCTTAACTGCTTAGCCAACTCTCCACTCCCAATATTCTCAACTTTTAAGTATGATATCACACATTACACCTATTTATTTTTGGAAATAGATCTTACTGTTATTCAGGCTGGCCTCAAACTCCTCTGCCCAAGCAATCCTCCTACTCAGCCTCCCAAATAAGTGGGACTACAGATACCATCGCCACGTCTAACACTACAGATGATAGGCTGGTATTTGCGACACTGAGCAGTTTGCCCAAGGTTCCCCACCAGTAAATAGTGAATAAGAAAATGTGACCAGTAGGCAAGCTGAATGCCCTTACAAGATTACGCCCTATAATCCCAATGGACCACATGCTAGAACTTCATCCCAAAAGCCACAGAATGTTGCAGTTTTAAGCAGTAAAGGATATGAACCTCAAAATGAAAGTATCTGAGAGCCCAAGACATCATTTGGTTGCTCACCAGACTATGAGCTTCCCCAGAGCTCAAATGTTGTTTGAGTTCACATTATCCCCAGCTATTTGCTGTTAGTCGCTCAATCTCTTTTGTGAAACATTTTCAAATGTCTGAGGTGGAATGGGGGATAGTGATGTGTGTGTGTGCCCATAATCAGACTAGAAGCCTGAAGCAGGAGCCTAAGTTCAAAGCCAGTCTGGATGTCAGGGAGACCCTGTCTTAGAACAAATCCTGTTGTAAAGAGGCAGAAAACAACACACAAATCTGAGTCTTGAACAAGTGCAGGCCCGCAGCGTGCGTGGGCCCAGGGCTCCCGTGAAGATGCACCCACAGCAGCGCTCGCTTCCTAAGGGGAGGGGTGCTCCTTCTCACCCACAGAGCCAAGAACAGTCTTTGGAGTCTTCTTTGCCACCGGTCTCTTCGTTCTTGCGCTGTTGTTTCTGAAACTCCGGAGACAGCAAGGTGAGTCTGTATATGAACCCCATTCCTAAGTACCTGCCCTCCCCCCACACCAGAGTTGAAGCCCAAAGTGCCGGGTTCCAGGTATTTCCACTGTGTCCCCAATTCCTGCTTTTGGAAGTACCCCATTTGAAACCAATCTTCTTCTGTTTTCTGTTTCTGTGTCAAGACCTGCCATGACTATAAGGCACTCCAGGTAGCTGCTCTCTTGCTTCCAAGGAAAAAGCAGAGTACCCGTGTTCTAGCTACTGTGAGGACTCTGTGCTGAGCTGTGGGACTGAAAAAGGCCTGAAGGAGGCACCATGTGTGGGAGTGAGGTGCTGGTCTCTACAGATCTCTGCCTTCCTGTCGAGAAGACCCTGGGTTGATCAACAACAGGCAACAACAGGAGGGCAGACTTGTCTGAGTGGAGGCTAACACCACAGTCAAAGGGAGCAAGTGAAGGGAGAGGGGAAGAGAGCAGGGCCGGCCACTGCTCACAAACTCCTGACACTGTCCAAATAAACGCACTTGGTGTCTACACAGCCAAGCTTTTCTACTTTGTCTTTCTCCGTTGTCCCAACAGATCCCTGCACCCCCATTTCTCACTGCTCCAACTTGCAACTACAAGGTGTGAAGCAGGCCCTCAGAGGCCTGCCAGGGCTACACCCCACTGTGGTATAATCAGAAATTAAGGTTTGGACCCTTCAGACAGTTGCCAGGGGTTTGTGATTCTTAGGTGACACTTCCCTCAGCTGTAGGAGAGGTTTCCTATGTTCGTTTCTATGAGGTATGTTATGGATACACATAACTCAGCATATAAAAATTGTAGATTATGAAGTCTACTATCAAAAACACAAAACACGGATGCTGGAGAGATGGTTCAGTAGCTAAGATTGCTCTTCCAAAGGACCTGGACTTGGCTCTTGGCACCCACTTGGCAGCTCATAACAATCTATAGCTTATCCCAACACCCTCTTCTGACCTTGGGCATCAGGTGCATGCATGTGGTACACAGACACACATGCAGGAAAAGCAAGAATGCACACAAAATAAAAACAAGTATATCTTTTAAAAAAACATCTGTGTTTGTGCGTGCCTGGGCGTGTGTCTGTGCAGAGGTCAGAAGAGTTGCTGGAGTCATCCACGGTTGTGGATGCTGGAGAGAGAAGCCGGGTCCACTGGAAGTCCTCTTCAGATGCATCTACTTTATTGTTTTATGTGTATAAGCATTTTGTCTGCATGTATGTGTGTGCATCAGTTCACCGGGGGCTGGAGTTACAGGTGGTTGTAAACCATCATGCGGGTGCTGAGAATCAAACGTGGGTCCTCTGCAAGAGGAACAAGTGCTCTTAACCCCAAGCCAACTCTCCAGCCCTAAACAGAATTTAAAAAACAAAACAGGGGTGGTAGTACATGCATTTAATCCCAGCACATCAGGCAGATCTGAGTTCAAAGCCAGCCTGGTCTACAGTGATTTTCAAGACAGCCACGGCTACACAGAGAAATCTTGTCTTGAAAAAAAAAAACAATAAAAATTCCCTGGGCTGACAGGCAATGTGCCTTTAATCCCAGCACTTGAGGGGCAGAGGTAGGCAGAGCTCTGTGAGTTTGAGGCCAGATTGCTCTACAGAGTGAGTTCCAGAATAACCAGGGTTGTGATACAGAGAAACCCTGCTTCAAAAAGAAAAAACGAAGAGAAAAGAAGAGAAAAAAGAAAAAGAAAAAAATTCCTGGGCTTAGAGCCACAGAGCAATATCTTAAGGTGCTGGAGGGGCTGGAGAGACTACTACTTCACAGAACACTGGCTGCTCTTGAAGAGGTTTGCTTCCCAGCACCTACAAGGTGGCTCACAACCATGTGTAAATCCATGGGATCCAATGCCCTCTTCTGGGTGCCAGGCACACGTGGTGTAAATAGAAGCATGCAGGCAAACGCTCACATGCTTAAAATAAAAAGGAATAGGTCCTAAAGCGAACTTGCTATTTCAGAAGACCTTAGTCTGGAGAATGCATTTAAGAGACAAGCACAGTGGTGCACACTGGAAACCCCTGTCCTGAAACACTAAAAATAAATTTTTAAAAAAATTAATTAGAAGGGAGGAGCAAACTATGCATGAGGACGAGAAAAAGGAGGTAAGGGCTGGAAGCCTCATCTAGGCACAACCCGTAAAAGACAATAAGCAGGTGGAGGCAGCCAGGGGAGGCCTGAGAAAGCCTGCAGTTGTTTGCCAGTGTGAGTGCCCACTCAGCTTCCTGTCATCACTTCCTCTCACCAGCACCTGCACGGGCTGGGCTGCTTCATGTACGAAGGCTAAGAACACAGACCACTTCCTCTGCCAACACAGAGACTTTAATTTCCAGGAAGACCGAAGAACACACACCAGGCAGCCCTTCTGGTCTACAGCCAACCTAGGATGACACCCTCTTCTCCCCTCCCCAGCACAACAACCCAAACAACAACCAAAATGATGTTGTGGAAGGAATTTGTATTTTTCGCCGTCGTTGAGAATACATGAAATTGGTAGATATGTCACATGCCTTTGGTGGAAATACAACTCTTACGACTCTATACATAAACTAGGAGACTGGGTTAGGAAAAAGACAGAGGCAATGACAGACACAATGGAAACCCCACATCGTCTCATGACAAACCAAAGAAGGGGATGTGGGAAGCTTGGCTTCACTGGCTGCAAAGTCCCAGGGTTAGAGGCATACTTGCTCATGCACATGGGCGGTGGGAGGAAAGAGACTGCAAAGACACAGAAGAGGGCTCGGGGTGGGGTGAGAAAGAAAGTAAAAGGGCTAACACCCCAAAAGAACAAAACCAACTACACCTGGTAAGCCTTAGCGGGACAGAAACCCAGGAATGAATTCCCGTGCTAGGACTGGGTGGGCCAACTGGGTAAATTTGCTCCAGGCTCGGAGTACATCGAGGACAGTGTCGGTTCTTCTTCAGCGGTGATCCCCCCTGCACTAGGCAAAGAGAAGCCCAGAGGATAGTGGAGAGCTTCAGGGGGACGTTGGGAGAGTACACTGACTGCTTTCTTCAGCTCTTCAGTCCCGCCCTGAGGCAGGACGAAGGGAATGTGGGAAATGGGCAAAGGGAAAGAAGGATGGTTTTGCAGAGTGAAATGCTGCTGCGTGGAAAGGGGGCACGCGGGCTGGCACGGCCCCAGCCTCCTCCTGCTTGTGGACCAGAGGACAGAAGTAATAAAGTCCTGAGAGCACCCCCTCCTGCACTCCCCCCTAGCACCTGGGTTTATGGCATGCGCATCCTCTCGTGAGGCTCAGCAGCAGCTCCCATCCTCAGGTTTCAGCCTCTATTCGCACAGGGCATGCAAAGTGAGTGAAGGAGAGGAGGCAATGCAGAATTCAGACGGGGGAGGATGGTTCCAGAGAAGATACTGAAGGAGGAGAAGCAGACAACTCCAGATGCGAGGCCCCATGCTGGCACAGCAGTGCACAGCACACCTGTCACGGGCGCAGTGCGGAGCACACCCGTCACGGGCGCAGTGCGCAGCACACCTGTCACGGGCGCAGTGCGCAGCACACCCGTCACAGGCTGGCACCCCTCCCATCCAAGACTGAGCTGCGGGCTTTGCTGGAAAGGCCTTCCTGCCACATCCCTATCTCAGGCAAGAATGAGAGAAAGGTGTGGAGGAAGGGGTTCTGTGGGAGCCTGGGAGTCTCACCATTTCACACCCAGTTCCCATTATCAACAGCAAAGGAGGCTGAACTTCAATAATAAGATGGCAAGAAGCATGTTCCCAAATGCTTGCTATTTCAAAGCTGATTGGAATTATTTGGTGCCCTCATGAGCAACATAGAACACTTCAGAAAAGATGAGGAGACAGCGGCTCCTTGTAGACAGAAGCATGTGGGATGGCTTCTAGGAAAATGTAAGAGTCTCCTGCTGTCTTTATAATCAGTAAGCACTTGTTTTCTAGGCCCACAGAGAAGAATGTCTAAGGCTGTAAAGTTCCCCAAAGACACAGAACATCTTACATTGACAGACAAGCAGTAACTACAAAATTCCAGTTTGACTCCTGTCTTTAAACAGACCTCTGGGACCCGAGACAGGCCTGGTATGAGGGAAAAGTTCCAGGGTAGTGGTTACCAACAATTATATAAAACAGGCAGCAGGTCATTACTTCCCAAGTAGTCTGGGTCCCTTGTGCTGAAGGCCAGCCTAGCTGGAGCCAAACACCCTTCTACTTCCCTCAGCCATGCCAGCTTCTCAGATACCTCACCTCTGCCATCCCCATTGTGCTCCTTCCCCTGGCCACAGCACTTTTAAGCTCGGGGGTAAGGAGGGGGTGCCAGCTGTTGCTCTTTGGGTAGTGACTTCACGACCGGCCACACGCAGCATTTCTAGTGTGAAGGAAGAGGGCAAAGATTGCAACAGAAAAGGAGGCATGGGTGACGGAGAAGCCTGGGCTAGAATGGAGACAGGCAGATGAAGGAGTTGGCTGAGAGAGCAGACAGGAAGAAAAAGACATGAACTTGGATGGCAATGGAGAACAGGGACGGGATGGCACATTCTCAAGTAAAAAAGTAGACTGGACACAGGAATCAGGAAGTCCCAGACGAAGAAGAAAAAAGAGACAGGAGAAAACAAGAGGGCAAGTTACATCACGTTACTAGACAACCAGGTCTCTCAGTTACAGGCAACCCAGTCCCAAGGTCTCCCTGGGACACAGGCACACTTCTCAGCAGAAGGGGCCATCTTCCCACAATTCTTTGAAGGGGGAGGTTTGTCCATCAAGGAATCTCCTTGTCTTTGCCCTCCCTCCCCCCACCAACCAGGCGATGATCCCACAGCAGCAATCTCCATACCTCAGTCAGAGCAGCCCCACTCCCCAGCAGGCAGGCAGGCAGGCAGGCAGGGCTGGGAGAAGACTCCAGGACCTTCCCACCTCTTCACCCCATGGCAACCTCAGGGATACTTACTTACAATAACGACCACAATGATGGCACAGATGGCTCCCAGCATGATCATCATCTGAGGAGACAGAGCATGAGCCCTTGGACTCAGGAGGGAAGAAGGGAACAGGACTAGAGACGAGAAGACACCCACAGGCTTCTGCTTCTCTCAGGTTCATAAAGACAGAGCACAGACACTCAGCCTTGTTTCTGCTTAGCTCCCGATGCCTGTTCATTCTTTCTTGGAATTCCAATTGAAAGGCAAATTTTGTGAAGTGCTGGCTGCGTCTACAGACACTGTAATACATGTACTGAGCCAGGGTCTTGCTGTTGGGGGTCTGAAGAAGAGCCAGGCAAAAATTTCTGGAAAAAAAGCCACTTTACTAGCCTAAATTTTAAATTCCTCTACACAGGGCTTTCTCTGTGGTTCTGAATACTCTAGCCTACCCTGGCGGCCAATACAGGTAATGCATATCAAGGAGGTGTGCAGACCTCAGAGGGAAAAGCAGGCGAGGGCAGGGAGGCGCACCTTGCAGTTTTTCCACCAGTACTTCCTTTTCAGCTTGGCAGCACTGCTCTCAAACTGTGACGCTCCGGCCTGCAAGGCGTCAGCTCGGTCATCCAACTCTGACAGCTTCTGGTCCCTCTCTAGGACCTTGTCCACATTCACACGCATGATGTCCACCACCTGAGGGGGTGCAGGAACAGAGCTTCTGAGATTTCCCTACTAGAGACAGGAAATGAGCAATGCCCGGGAGATCACAAGCCAAAGCCTGTGAGTCCAAGGGCTGTTTGGCCCTGTATAGAGGAGAACAGATGAGATGATGCTTTCTGTTCCCGAGATTCTTGGTTTAGAAACTCTCAGGGATTGGTCAGGTACCTACCTCCTCCACTTGTGCCTGGGTTTGCTGTAGTCGTCTATTACTGGTCAAATTAGGAGGAGGACCAGGAGGACCTCCACCTGGGGCAGCCCCTTCTGTTCCTTCAGCGGGTGGCTGAGCTGGAGCAGACCTGTGGAGAGAAGCAAACAGTACAGTGACTGAGACAAGGAGAGACTCACAGGCATTGGCACGTACCACCAAGCAAAGCGTGAATGCAAACAGAGAACTGTTTAGCTCCTCTGCAATCCCAAGAGCTGAGATACAGCCTAGAGACACGGGGCAGAGGACGAAAGATCTCCTGCCATTTGGATGAGGGTCGCAGTGCCATTAAGAGATCTTGATTGGGCCTACCCTGTGATGTAAACTCAGGCACATCCTCTGGCAAATGGCCATAGGGACAAACACGCCAGCCTTGACCTAAATGGAATTTGCCTGGCCATTAGAAGTTCTTCCCATGAAATAAAACAGGAAAACCCAAGCCAGAAGAGAAGAGATTTATAGAAAAGACTAAACTGTAAGGACAGCTGTACTCTGGTTGGAGTATGACAGGGGCAAGCTTGTGGGGGCCCGACCACAGTTAGGTTTTCTACTATAATTGGTGCAGACAGCTGCTGTAAAAACAATCTGGAGACTCACCAAAGGCAGCGTCTGCATAGACGGAGTGAGTCAGGGGTATTTGCGTTATTTTTGGCAGAGAGAAGATAGGGGTTTCATTTAAATTGAATCTGGGGCTTAAAGCAATTACATTAATTGTTCCAAGAGCACAGACCAAAAGTAAAAACGCTAGAAATAATCTTCCTGTACATGCAGCAATGTCGTCCCATCCCATCCTTCTTCAGACTCGGCAGAGTCTCAGGGTGCTGCCCTGGGCCCGGGTCCGGAGAGAAAGCTTGAACTGCACCACTGCGCAACATGTGAGGATGAGCCCCTCTTCCCGCACTGGCAGCCAAGAGCACTCATGGCCTTGGAGGGAATGGTTCTGAGTGGGCTTGGTCTTGTCTTTGGTTTTGGTTTTTGGTTGGTTGGATTTTTTTCTTTTCTTTTCTTATGTATTTATTTTATTTATTTATTTATTTATTTATTTTTGGTTTTTCGAGACAGGGTTTCTCTGTGGTTTTGGAGCCTGTCCTGGAACTAGCTCTTGTAGACCAGGCTGGTCTCGAACTCACAGAGATCTGCCTGCCTCTTCCTCCCAAGTGCTGGGATTAAAGGCGTGCGCCACCACCGCCCGGCTTGTATTTATTATTTAAACAAATTTAGAGGCAGGTATTTCCTGTTCCCTAGCTGTCCCAGAACTCTCTCTGTAGACCAGCCTAGCCTAAAACCGAGATCCACCTGCCTCTGCCTCCCAAGTGCCAGGGTTAAAGGTGTGCGCCCACATGTGTAGTAAATGTGAGGTCTTTAAGATAAACTTGTCTTTGACACTCACCAGCTAACAAGTTCCCAAAATCAAACCTACAAAAGGAGATTTTTTTCCCTGCCATGTGGAGGCTGCACAAGCAAGGTAAAGAGAGATATCTAAAATTTGATGGAGAATAGAAATTTCTTAAACCCCATAAAACATCCTTGCCAGAGAAGTCCAAGAATAAATAAGGTAGAAGTTAAGCCATCATGAAGTTCCCAAAAAAGTAAATTCCTTGATTAATCACAATAGAATACCTTGAATCTCCTTTTCCATAACTAAGTAACTTTCTTCTAGACAAGATGCTCTCGTCCCTCGAGAGGCCATATTCAGATTACATTGGCTTCTTCCATTTAAAGAGTCACTTTCCCACGTCCTCCCTAGACACTGAGGAAGGAAAGGAAGATGCAGAGCCATGGGAGCCACCAGGCTTGCGCTGCTATTGAGCTAGCTAAGCAATCTGGTTCTAGACTGAGGGCAGGGATTCCAATGAGTTGGTAGCAGCTAGTGTTGGAAGGAGTCCAGGATGGTGGCACCAATGACAAGACTAAGGTCAGAGACCTCGTGATCCCCGGCTAGCCATCATGCTTTCCCTACCTCCTCCAGCCTCACACACGAAACCACCTGGAGCGAGTCGGCTACGAAGGGCCCCTCCCCAAATAAAGTACTTTGTCAAAATGCACAAAATGTTAAAACCACAGAACCCAAAAAGAAAGGATGGGATGACTGTGAGCTTTTAGAGGGCTCACTTCACTTACTACTTGTTAGGAGCTGGAAACACTCCACATTAACCTACCCAGGGAGTTATAATCCTTATGTAATACAAGTCAATCTTTTTTTTTTTTTAATCATCAAAAGAAGCAACACAAACCGAGTGGCGCACACCTTTAATTCCAGCACTTGGGAGGCAGGGGCAGGCAGATCTCTGAGTTCGAGGCTAGCCTGGTCTATAGAGGGAGTTCTGGGACAGCCAGGGTTACACAGAGAAACCTGGTCTGGAAAAGCCAAACAAGGGAGGGATAGAGAAAGGGAGAGGAGGAAAGAGGGAGGGAGAGAGGGAAAATGTAAGCACACACACACAAAAATACATCTAGCACCAGGCAAGCAATCCAGGCAATGAATAGAAAGGAAATCCTTCATTATGTGTATGTGATCATGAAGGGAGTTCTTAATTTAGCCACAGATCTTCAGAAGACGGTGATGCTGAACACAACTGGAGACGAACTATGTGTTTTGGATGAAATGAAGAATTCACTGGCCTCCCTAATTCTCTTCCAATACTTGGCTAGGGCTTGATCACTGGAAAGCACCTTAGCATAAACGGCTGCATCTCTTGCCACTGTCCCCTGAGACTTTCTGAGCGGCTCACAAGGCGCCACAGAACTAGCAAGTAAGTTTCTGCAGCTTTGCTCGCAGCCATGGGGTAGGTACATCACACTTTTTTGGGTGAGGGGCATGCAGAAACCCAGAGCCTGCAGGCAACCCGAGTTACTACGGACGGGTGCACCAATAAGTCTTCCCAGAGGCAGATTCTGTCAAACAAGAAGGGTCTCCCAGTTCCCTGCCCGTTATCTATACCTCCCCCAATTCTTCCCCTTTGGGCTTCCACGATACAAAGACGAGAGGAGAGGATGCAATGAACATGGGACCCCCGCGCCCCTGCCCTGCAGAGGAGTGCCGACTGCAGTTGGTGAGGGATGGAGCGCTGCCCGCATCCCGGGGTGGCCCGGTCTGGGGGCGGCGCGAGCTGGTGGTTCCCGGCGTCGCTGCAGCTGCTGCAATGCGCCATTTTCCGTCCCGCAGAGTTGGACACTGCGGAGGGAGAGTCCGTAAGGAGGTGTCGAGGACCCTAGACCAGAGTCAACTCACATTTTTCTGATAGAGGAAGTGGAGGTCCGTCCCTCTCTGGAGAATGCAACGAGACAGACAGGGAGCCGCTGCGGATGAAGCAGACGGAACTGCGGAGCTCCGCCTCACACGCGCTTTCCGGAACTCTAATTGCTGTGGAACTTACTGCAGGTGCGGAGCCGACTCGCGGCTTTATTGGCGATGACCACGCCTCTCGGGTGACGTTGAAATCTCTATATCCAATCCACGCGGGGCATGTCCTCCCAGCCCCGCCCCTGCAACTACACCAATCACAGTTCTCCTCTCATTCATTGCTCCTCCTTCACTGGCCAATACAACGGTGGTTGTTTAACGTCCAGCTCAGACTCAGCGCTTGAGTTAGGCGGTTTGTGGCGCCTACCAACCAATCGCTGAGCCGGAGGCTCCTGCCACTCTTACTGCTCCCGCCCACAGCACCTGGCGAAAGGAAACCCAGGTGACCTGGACCCTGAAATCCAACGGGCTGCGGTGGCTCAGCATGGGTGCAAATTCTTGAGGCCCTCCTGACACCCTTCCCGCCTGAGAACGTAAAGCCGAATGTTTTTTTCAATATAGCCTCTCCTAAATGAACTTCGTCCTAAACTGCTCCGTCTAGATTACCACAGCGACTTAATTAACCCAGCCCAGAAACTAGACTTCCCAGTTTTGGGGTTTGGTTGGTTGGTTTTGTTTGTTTTGTTTTCTCTTTCCTTTTTTTAAAAAAAAAGCTTTTTTTTCTCATTTATTTTTACTTTATGGTACAAATTTTTGTCTGCATGTATGCTTGCCTAGTGCCCTTGGAGACCAGAAGAGGACTTCCCTGAAACTTGAATTACAGATGGTTTTGTGTGCATGTGGGTCCCTGAGTGCTGAGATCTAAACCCTCTGCAAAAGCATTATGTTTTCAACCATTGAGCCATCTCTGTGCAGCTCCACCCCTTCCTCTACACCACCTCCAAACACTCATTAAGGAGTAGATTTTTCCTTTGTGGGGAGGGGGCTGTCAGGAGGTTTCTCTATCCTGGCTGGCCTCGAATTCACCGAGATCCGTCTGCCTCTGCCTCCCAAGTGCTGGAATTTAAGGTGTCCACCATTACCTTCTGGGCTGATTTTTCTTTCTATTTAAAAATTTTTTCTTCTTTCTTCCAATAGTATCCCTTTCCTAGACATCAATTGTAAAACTCAACATTATTTTATGCCTCACATCTTAAAAAGCAGTTATACATGTGATTTTTTTTTGTTTTTAAAAAAATATGTATTATTTATTATGTATACAATATTCTGTCTGTGTGTATGCCTGCAGGCCAGAAGAGGGCACCAGACCTCATTACAGATGGTTGTGAGCCACCATGTGGTTGCCGGAAATTGAACTCAGGACCTTTGGAAGAGCAGGCAATGCTCTTAACCACTGAGCCATCTCTCCAGCCCCCTGATTTTTTTTTTTGTTTTGTTTTGTTTGTTTTTTGTTTTTTCTAGACAAGGTTTCTCTGTAGCTTTGGAGCCTATCCTGGAACTCGCTCTGTAGACCAGGCTGGCCTCGAACTCACAGAGATCCACCTGCCTCTATCTCCAGAGTGATGGGATTAAAGGCGTGCACCATCACCGCCCGGCGTGATGCATTTTCTTAGCCCTGGAATTTTTAATTTACATTTATTGAAAGCTTGGGTTTGTCTGCAGTGTAAATTTTTTTTTTTTTTTTTTTGGTTTATCGAGACAGGGTTTCTCTGTGGCTTTGGAGCCTGTCCTGGAACTAGCTCTTGTAGACCAGGCTGGTCTCGAACTCACAGAGATCCGCCTACCTCTGCCTCCCAAGTGCTGGGATTAAAGGCGTGCGCCACCACCGCCCGGCTGCAGTGTAAATTTTTATCTCACTCTTGGGCATTCATACAAAGGAAAATGGAAAATAATAACATAATAATGGAACATCTACAACTTCACATTCAGAGGCTTATTTGTTTATTTATTTTTTAAAGAGGCTTGTGTAGTCCAGGATGGCTTGGAACCTATACATCCAAGAATGACATTGAAATTCTGGTCCTCCCTACTTCCACTTTCTGAGTGCTAGGATTATGGACGGACAGATACCACCTTTCTTGCCAGAGTGTTTGGGTCACACTCAGTGTCTTTTACATGCCAGCAAATCACTCTGCCAACTGAGCCGCGGCCCCACCCCCGAGCCCAGTTCTCAGCAATTCATAGTCTTCCTTTGGGCGGAGGTCCACATGCTAAGTCTTCAGTGGTGCAGTGTTTCCCAAGTGGCTAAAGATAGCCCTCCTCTCCCTCTGGAATGTTCTTTCAAGCTTCTGGCATCCATTTTCCAAGGTTATTAAGCTCTTGAGCAGGTATGGCAAACACAGTGTGGTTACTACCTTGCTAAGAGCTACAGCAAAGCCCCAGTTTAATATGCCAAAGAGCCAAAAGAAAGAGAGAAAGGAAAGGGGGGACACGCTAGGCTCAAGCCTGTGTCCAGTCTTGTTATCAGGGTACCTATCTAAATACCATAATCACAATGCATGGCATTTATTTTTCTTTTTTAAAATTCTTACTTTAAATCCTATTTTTGTTTTGTTTTTCGAGACAGGGTTTCCCTGGCTGTCTTCAAGCTCAGAGATTCAATTCCTCTGCATCCAGAGTGCTGGAATTAAAGGCATTCGCCACCATGTCTGGCTCTTAGATCTTTTCACCTCAGGCAGGCTGTGACTGGGTTTGGTTTTCTGAGCTGGATCAAGCGATGCTCCGGCTTCAGCCCTCCCAGTGCTGGGATGACACTGAGTGGCATCTTAAAATGATGCTCTTGAGCTGACAAGAAAGTCAACATGGTCTCAAGACCAACACGAGCAAAAGCTGATGATCCTCCAAGAGGCAGCTGAACATGGAGCACGGTGGCCTTGTGGGTGCCACTGCACCATAGGAAACAACACGAAGGTCTTTCTCAAAGTTAGAAATCTAATAGCAAGTCCCTGCGTGAGGCTGGAACCCCTATGTTGGCGACTAAGAGGTTTTAAAGAGATGCCACTCAAGTGTTCTGCAAATGAAATTATTTGCAAACTAGGTGCCCGTTGAAGTGCGCTCTCTCTCTCTCTCTCTCTCTCTCTCTCTCTCTCTCTCTCTCTCTCTCTGTCTTCTTGTCCTTTTGAATATCTGAATTCATAACCTCGAACTGTTTTTAATACTTTTGCCTGAAATCCTTGTTTTAGTCACTTTTGAAAGCTTTAGTGGCTCCTCTTCCTAAAACCAAGATGGCAGGAATTTCCAGGTGCTCTGGGGTTGACAAGCACCCAGCACCAGCAGGAGCAACACATACCTCTCTGGTGAGCTCCCTTACAATAGAGGCCTTGGGGAATTTCCACAGAGACAGTTCCAAGAGAAATAAACTGTGGTCAGATTCTGAAAACAAATCAGGGAAGAAATGCCAAGAATCAGGGAGGCAGACACAGGAATTAAGGAAATTAAAAAAATCATGCCAAGCAGTTCAATGTCTGAGTAATAAAGGATTTAAAAAGGAGAAAACAGGATATATGAGAAAAGTAAATGAATAGCTATGGAGTTAATTATAAAATAAACGCAACAAAAACTTTCAGAATTAAATGAGACTTTGCAGACTAAATAGTGGCTTCTAGCTACAACAGTGAAAGAAAAAGAATCATACCAAAAACACATCTTTCTGTAATCTCAGAACAAGGGAGGAAAACAGAGGGTCTTAAAATCTTTCAAAAGGAAAATACAAATGGAACAGAAAAGAAAATGGCACCCCAACACAGGAAAACACGGCAGTGGCTCCTTTAAAAGCAACAACTTCCAGGGGCTGGAGAGATGCTCAACAGGTAAGAGCTGCTCTTCCAGAGGATGCAGATTAGTTCCCAACACCCACATGGTGCCTCACAACCATCTGCAACTCCAGTTCCAGGGGATCTGACACCCTCTTTCGGCCTTACAGGCACTGCACACGCATACACATACATACACAGAAGCAAACATGCCCACACATATACATAAAATAAATACTTTTACCTGGGCAAAATGATTATTAGCCTAGAATTCTATAACATCTCAAGTATTGATGAAAATGAGAGGAAATGGGCTGGAGTCACATCCCTGTAATTTCACCACATCGGAGAGAATGGAAAAGAGAAACACTTGAGGCCAGAAGATCAAATCAGCACCACCTGCTCTGACTAGATTAGGAGGAAGTACATCCTATGATGAACAGTTCCCAGGCAAGTATCTGACAGCTTAGGCATTTGAAAGCTGTTTTGGTTGGTTTTCTAAGGCCATTACAAAACACTATGACCAAGGCAATTTATAAAAGAAAGCATTTAATGTATGGGCTGTGGTATAAAAAGATATGTTACACTGTTTATGTTGTGAAATACTGCTTTAACTGCGTAAAGTTGTGTTACATTTGTTTAACTATGTAAAGATGTGTTACATTTGTTTAATTCTGTAAGGATGTTGCTGTTTTATCTTGCCTGCACAAGGAACCTGATTGGTCTAATAAAAAGTGGAATGGCCAATAGCTAGGCAGAGCAGGCACAGGCAGGGCTGGCCGGCAGAGAGAATAAGTAAGAGGAGGAATCCAGGCTCCTGAGAGCGAAGAAAGAACGAGTAATAAGCCAGGGGTCAGCCAGTCAGGCAACTGCCAGACAGACAGACATGGAAGAAGCCAGAAAAGTAAGACATACAGAATAAAAGAAAGTTAAAAATCCCAATGCAAAACATAGATGGAAAGAAACAGAATAAAGTAAGTTATACGAGCTAGTGGGACAAACATAAGACCGAACATTCATAATTAATAATAAGTATTTGTGGGCTGGAGAGATGGCTCAGCCGTTAAAGGCTAGGCTCACAACCAAAAATATAAGAGTTCGGTTCCCAGCACCCACGGCTGTCTCTCCAGCCACTTTAAAAAAAAAAAAAAAATAAGTATTTGTGTCATGATTTGAGTAACCCAAAAGGAAGGCTGCTACAGGGGTCTCACAGTTCCAGAGGGTGAAAATGACAATCACCGCAGGGAGCATGGCAACAAGCTAACTAGATCTTATGTCTGGCCCACAAGCATGAGGCAGAGGTAAGGAGAGAGCTAAATGGGAATGGCTGGGTTTTTTAAACTGCAAAGCCCACCCCCAGTGATATACCTCCTCTAACAAGGCCAAACCTTCAAATAATTCCCAAAGAGTTCACCAACTGGGCACCAAGACTTAACATACATGAGCCTATGGGGACCATTCCCGTTTAAGACAGCAGAGAAACTAACATGAACAAATGTTAGTTTGTTCACAGATCTGATAAGGCATATGGAGAGAAACACGGTTAAAGTAATCCCACACTATCTCAAAACGGAGTATAATAAAGTGTTCTTTATTTAGGGGTAGACTCACAAATTAATAGTCCTCTGCATGAGCGGGAAACAGGAACTGAATCCAGAAGCCAAGAGAGAGAACACACACTTCTACATCTGTCTTTATAGTATCCAAGGCTATGCCCAAAGTGGGTCAGCATCTCAAAGGCCATTGGCTGAAGAAGTTCCTACAACACCTCCCCCTTTTGTCTGAATAAGAGAGTCTCAAACCTAATACAAAACTATATACAAGGGCTGGAGAGATGGTTCAGTGGTTAAGAGCACTTCCTGCTCTTCCAAAGGTCCTGAGTTCAATTCCCAGCAATCACATGATGGCTCAAGACCATCTGTAATGAGGTCTGGTGCCCTCTTCTGGCCTGCAGGCATGCATACAGGCAGAACACCGTATACTTAATAAATAAATAAATAAATCGTTTAAAAAAATTATATAAATAAGAACAGATATCAAGTATAAAAATTAGAATTACAGCCGGGCGGTGGTGGCGCACGCCTTTAATCCCAGCACTTGGGAGGCAGAGGCAGGCGGATCTCTGTGAGTTCGAGACCAGCCTGGTCTACAAGAGCTAGTTCCAGGACAGGCTCCAAAGCCACAGAGAAACCCTGTCTCGAAAAACCAAAAAAAAAAAAAAAAAAAAAAAAAAAAAAAAAAAAAAAAAAAAAAAAAAAAAAATTAGAATTACAACCAACATAAACAATATTAATTAAGAAACATATGCTAAATGTTTCAATAATTGTCCTATCCTAAGGAGTCTAAGTCTTGCATTAGAAATGGCTTGGCTAAGTCATGAAAGGAAAGTAGCTACAACTATGTAGTCTTCAACCCCATCAAAGACCTGGGAAGGGAAACAATATTACTTGAGTAAACAGGAAGTCCAACTGTTTACTCAAGCAACTTCCAAAATGTGTAATAAATGACAGAGACAACTGGCTACCTGGGCAATCACCCCATTTGTAACACTGGAGCAACCAACTTTGGCTAAGGCCTAGAGTAACTGACAGACCATTTTCAGAGGCAGGAAAAATTTTCAAAACCGTCTTACCCTGTCTTGGCAAGGTTTGGCAGATGTTTTTCTTGTATCCTCTTGTCCTGTCTGGACACCATGCATTTTGTCAGTGGTTGAGGCATTGGCGGTTCTTTGCCCAAAGTCCAGTTTTGCCAAGAAGAAAACAAGCTCCAAGTGGAGTGTCTTCAGTGCCCAACATTCTCTTAGGAATAGATTGGTGCTGTCCAGAGCAACTGTGTCTCACATCAACAGAACCCTAAGTTATTTAAATGCCATATTCTACAGTTCTTTAAAGTGATTGAACATCGCCTATCTATGCAGAATACAATTTATATGTATCTAAAGAACCTGATTATTCTAACTATAAGTATGACAAACATGAATGACTGTTGACCTATAATTTCTTAATACCTATATAGCTTAAAGACTAAGACTTTCTATTAGAATATTAGATAATCCTAAAACAACTGTGCAGCAAATGAGGACAATGACCTCAAAATGTAAACAAGGTATAAGTATCTTGATCAGAGGTAGAAATGCATAATGCAATATGATAAATATATCCTAAAATTGTATCAATAAACAAACTGTCTTAAGCAGAGGTAGAAGCATACATGCACACAATATGACAAAAATAACTTTGCATAGGTGTACAAATATTGTAGATAGAAATAGGAGCAGATTTAATATAACAAATATAATTTGAATTTATATTAATATACAAGAATCTATACCAATGTAAATTGTCTATAAATAATAGCTCAAAAGTATTCACTCTATTACTCACTATTATTATTAATGTGAGTAAACTCACACTAATCTACATATTATCCCATCCAATTTCCTTTTTTTCCCCCAAAGGAGATCCATGTGCCTACATAATTTCCACCCCAACCCCCAACCTTATACCAGTTATAATCAATCCCTAATTGATGTCCCTAACCCTGAAGACAAACTTTGTTGGGAGAAGGGACGTCATCTTCTAGAATTACTTCCAGCTGTCATGGGCGATGTTCTTTGTATGGGATCCTGTAAAACAAAAATGATAGTGAAGTTTTAGGATTACTGTCTTGTATAATTGCAAATAGTCTCTGAGTAGTTGATAGGGTTTTTCTGAAGTTCTTATTTGAAGTTCCGGCCAGAATGTTGTAAGAAGGTGCACCATTTCAGCTAACCAAGTTGGAGTCATTTTGAGAAGCTGGTACCCAAAACCGATCTTAAAGTAGTGCTATCAGCATCATGACGTCATATCGACCAGGTAGAATCATTGTTGTGGGGCCCCATCTTCTTCCTGGAAACTTGGGCACCAAATGTAGAGGATTGTGTAAAGTAGTTCCACACTAGCTCAGAATGGAATATAATAAAGGGTTCTTTATTTAGGGGTAGACTCACAGATCACAGTCCTCTGTATGTGTGTGGAACAGGAACCAAATCCAGCAGCCAAGCGAGAGAGAGCACACACTTCTACATCTGTTTTTATAGTACCCAAGACCACGCCCAAAGTGGGCCAGCATCTCAAAGGCCATTGGCTGAAGAAGTTCCCCCAGCAGCGTAACTTGAGAAATAACAAGGCTAATTTTTAAAAAAGTTTTAAGTTTCAATGATGTATTGTTTTTCTTTATTGTTATTTTATGTGTATGAGTGTTTTGCCTGCATCTGTGTCTATGTTCCATGTGAATGCAGTGCCTGTGGAGGCCAGAAGAGGGTGTTGGATCACATGAGGCTGAAGTTACACATGGTTGTGAGCTGCTCTGTGAGTACTAGGAATTGAACCCAGGTCCTCTAGAAGAGCAATCAGGGCTCTTAGGGACTGAGTCCTCTCTCCAGCCCCAAAACTTAAAACTTTAGTCTTTCAGACATAGGAATAATAATAAAAAAAAAAAAAAAAGTTATTGAGTAGGAAAAACATTTGCAGATAATAGATCTGATAAAGAATTACCTCTGCCTCCCAAGTGTTGCGACGGGATTAAAGGCGTGTGCCACCACCGCCCACTTAAGAAAGTTATTAATGTCATAAAAAGGCATTATGGTGGGCCTCTAAGGAGCACTCAAGCCCTAGAAGGTTTTAGCAGGGTCGCCTCTTACAGGTTTCAGAGATAGGAGGAGGCTGATGAGCAGCCTATGGTATGACTTACAGTCATGTCGTCTCTGATTCCTGGGCAGCATGGGTGGTGGGGAAGGTTCCGTCCTTTAGTTAATGTGTGTCCATCCTATGGAAAGTGGAGTGGTTTGCATGAGAAGACCCAATAGGTTTATGTATCTGAATGCTTGGTCTCCAGTTGATGGAGCTGTTTGGGGAGGATTAGGAGATGTGGCCTTGTTGTAAGAGATGTGTCACTGGGGGTGGGCTTTGAGGTTTCGAAAACCCACTCCTTTCCCAGTTAGCTATCTCTCTGCCTCCTATGTGTGGACCAGATGCAAGTTCTCAGCTATTGCTGCAGCGCCATGCCTGCCCTGTTTCCATGTTCCCCATGAAGATGGTCATGGACTCCAAGCCTCTGAAACTGTAGTCAGACACCCAGTAAACTCTTTCTCCTGTAAGCTGCCTTGGTCATTATGACTCTTCACAGCAATGGAAACAGTTTAAGACAGGAGGTGTCACTTACAGCCCCTGATAGCTTAGAGTCTTTGTTAAACTTGCTTTCGGGGAAATTAGGGTTTCAGAGTCACAGACAGTCACTGTATTGTGCCTGCCATTTCTTTCAAGAATCTGTGAGAATAGAAACAGAAAGAGGCTGCTGCTGGTGACCATGATCTGAATATCCCTTAATCCAAATCAACACACAAATGTTCACAGTACTATTTAGAATATCCCCAAATTGGACATATTGTCTGTCTACTGAGAAGTGGGTAAATCACATAATGTGGCATAGCCATACAATGGAATGTTACTTGGCATCAAAGAGGAATGAATTATTATTTGTACATGCTAGAGCATAGGCGAGCCTTGCTGAATTAAAAAAAAAGTCCCAAGTGGTCATATATTTCTGATAAATTTACATAAAATTAAATATCCATAATACATGAGAATGGGGATGGTAATAGTTATGGAAGGGAAGGGTAATTGGAAGTGATGGCTAAGAGAGAGACGATGAAAAGTGTTTTAAAATCAATTATGGTGATAGGTACGCAGCTCTAAACAGTCCTTCCTTCCTCTTTGAGATCTTTCCTCTCACAGTCAGGCAGCCCTCACCATTAAGGCTTCAGCAGATAGATCCAACCTGAACCAGGGCAAGGCTGCCCGAGGACTGACAGGAAGGTTTTCTTAAGGCAAAATGCAAATGCAAGCTCCTGGGCATTTAAACTGCCGAGGAGTCCTCAGCAGATAAAACTGGGCTGTCCACTACAGAAGGAAAATGTTCTGCCCAAATCGGTGGGTCCCCACAAAAGCCAACAAAGGAGACCAAGTCCCATATGTAAAAGCAAAGAGCCTTTATTTTAATCAAGTTTGCAAACTCGGTCTCTCCGCATGTCCAACGTATTGGAATAACCGGAGAGCCCCGAGCTCAATTAGAATTGGGTTTTTATAGTAGTGAAGGTGGGGGTGAGGGGTCTCTGAGGTTCAGGACCCCTAATTGGCTGACATTTGTCTAGGGGTGTCCTGGTGAAGTGCTGGCAGGTGTTTCTATCTACAGTGCTTGAAATGCCAGGAATTTTCTTTCAATGGTCTGCTCTTGGGTGGGGGTCAGGTAATCTTGGTCTGCCAGACATTGTCTCAGGGTAAACTATTGAGACTCCAGACTCCATTTAAATTTATTGATGGCCAGAGTCCCAGGTGATAATGTTTGGAGGAAGTAAAAAACTTTCTTTCTGCCCAGACTTAGATTATCATGGCTGGCCCTCACAGAAAACACACACACAAAAAAAGGAACAGTCGAACAAAATTTAAAAGAAAAGAACCCGCTGCACAAAGTGCTGCGGCCATCACTGGTGCATCTCTTGCGGATATGATGGCCAAGAGGGATCAGAAACCAGAAGTTAGAAAAGCGCAGCTGGAGCAGGCTCTCGGAGCTGCCAAGGATGCAAAAAGGGCTAAGCAGACATCAAATCAGACAGCGCCAAAGCAGAAGGCTGATGCCAGGAAGATCTAGACTCCTCGAGCTGGAGGAAAATGTTAATTAGGTAAACCAGTTTCAAATAAAGATCCATCTGACTAAAATACAAAAACTAACAAACTAGTTTTAAGAACATAATCATTCCACTGAACACTACTCAGCTCAAAATAACATTTATAAATCCCTAATCATTTAAACACTGCTTGCTGATGTAAGCCAGAAAATGATACAGTAAAATGAGGAAGAGAGAGATGTGGAGCGAAGGAGAAAAAGAGAGGGAGGGGTAATGCGGTGTCCTGGCAAAGATGAGTTCTTCTTGTAAAATCGTGCCTAGGGTTGGGGAGATGGCTCAGCGGATAAAGCTCTTACGGTGCAAACACAAGGGCTTGAGTTCAGATCCCCACCACCCATATAAAAGCCATATGCCATAACCCCAGTGCTGGGGCAGCCAAGGGAAGGGAATCCCGGTCCCTCGGTGGCCAGCCAGTGCAGCCAAAGAAACAAGCTACAGCCTCAGTAACAGAGGTGGAAGAGTCAGTAGTGGTGGCATATGCCTTTAATACCAGCGCTCAGGTGGAAGACACAAACAGATTTCTAAGAGCTTGAGGCCAACCTGATCTACATAGTGACTTTCTAGGCTAGCCAGGACTAACTATACAAAGAACCTGCCTCAAAAAAAGAAAAAAAGGAGCAGTTAGAGTACTGGCTGCTCTTGCAGGGAACCCAGGTTCAATTTCCAGAACCTATGCTGCAGCTCAAAACAGACTGGAACTGCAGTAGCAGGAGATCCAGTGCCCTCTTCTGGACATAAATAAATAGGGGCTGGAGCACCAGCAGCTCTTCCAGAGAACCAGGTTTGATTCCCAGACCCCATATAATAGTTTACAACCTTCGCAGGGCGGTGGTGGCACATGCCTTTAATTCCAGCACTCGGGGCAGAGGCAGGAAGATCTCTGTGAGTTCGAGGCCAGCCTGGTCTACAAGAGCTAGCTCCAGGACAGGATCCAAGCTACAGAGAAACCCTGTCCCGAAAAACAAAACAAAACAAAACATAGTTTACAACCTTCAAAACACCAGACCCAGGGGATCCTACGCCCTCTTCTGGTTGCCAAAGGCACTTGCATAGTGCACAGACAAAGAAACAAAACATTCATACAGCTCAGATGCAGGGCAGCTCCTCTCAGAGGCAGATGCGATGCAGCCAGCCGCCAGGTCAGACATGCTGAATCTTTCCCGGTAAGACTGGTGCTACACAGATTATTTGAGATGGGTTGATCGGGATATGAGAATTAGCCAGTAAGGGCTAGAGCTAAAGGGCCAAGCAGTGTTTAAAACAATACAGTTTGTGTGTTGTTATTTCGAGGCATAAGCTAGCCAGGCTACCAGGAGCTGGGGCGGCTAGAACACAGCCCGCAGCTCCCACTACAGATGGTGCCCAGATGTGGATGACTGAATCCACTGAAAGCCTGAGAAAGCTCGGGAAAGAATAGAGTAAAGCATGTTTTCTTGGTAGCAGCAATTTCTTGGGTCTGCTCTGCTTGCTAGAGGCAAGCAAGTGCTCGCATCTGAGAGGCTTCCTGACTCAGCTTCAGCTGCAGAACCCTGCAGCTCATTAAGAGGTCCTGTCACAAAACACTTAAATGGTATTGATAAAAGCTGACTGCATGCTTGTTTGTTTTCAGCCGTAGCAGGAAAAAAGTTGTGTTGTTTTATTTAAAATGCTGGCTTTCTGGTCTGTCCTGCCAGGGCAGCTCTGACTCTTTGAGGCAGGAGGTCAGCTACAGAGAGAGCATTTGAGTGTTGTAGCTTGTTTGCTGGCAAGGACCTTGAAATGCCACAGAGTTGTGGTGATAAACATGGCTACAGCTGGTACCTCCGCCATGAGGCTGGAAAGCTAAGGAATGGGCTGGACCTAGCTGGCAAAGCCACGACTTTAATCCTACCCATATTGCTCAGTAATTTAAAGGCTCGTGTGGTCAGAAAAAGAGAGAGATACAGTAAAGAGAGATTCAAAGACAAAGAAAACCTTTAAATGATTTACAGTGTACTTAAAAATATATGCAGACTAAATGTTCTTAAAAGTAAAAAAAAAAAAAAATAAGGAAGAAAGAAAGTAGTTGGGTGTGGTAGTACCCACCTTTAATCCCAACACTTGGAGGCAGAGGGAGATTGACCTCTGTGACTTCAAGGTGTGGTAGCACACGCCTTTAATCCCGATGCCTGGGAGGCAGAGACAGACGGATCTCTGAGAGTTCAAGGACAGCCTGGTCTAAAGAGTTATTCCAGGACGAAGATATACAGAAAATACAAAATAAAAGTAAATGAAAGCCGGGCGGTGGTGGCGCACGCCTTTAATCCCAGCACTTGGGAGGCAGAGGCAGGCGGATCTCTGTGAGTTCGAGACCAGCCTGGTCTACAAGAGCTAGTTCCAGGACAGGCTCCAAAAACCACAGAGAAACCCTGTCTCGAAAAACCAAAAAAAAAAAAAAAAAAAAAAAAAAAAAAAAGTAAATGAAATAGAGGTTAAAATAAAGCCGCACGAAGATGGAAAATACAATGAGAATCTTGATACTATATGCTATTATGCTCTGTTTGAATTGTTTGAATGCTGAAGAAGGAGCAACAGCTGCTAAAAGATATTTGTTTGTAAATGTTGCTGAACTAATCCAAGATAGATATTTTCAAAATACCTTGACTTCAGAATTTGGATCTAAGGATATGATACTTTGGAAAAGAGTTTCTTCTTTTGTTTTCACAGAGAATGAGACTCTATGGATTGCTTCTTTGATCCCAATATGGTATGATAGACCACGCCCTCCTGAAGGGTTGCTGTGAACACCCTTAAAAAATTGCTTCGCTCAACTGCCAACTGAGATGAACCTAGCAGACAGGTTATCCCATAAAAGACCCGAATAACAGCGCCCCCATTCAGCAGGAAGCAGTTTGGAGAGAAAAAACTGCTCCCATGTTCCCATATATTGTTTATAAATGTTCTTTTACATTTAAAGAGGGAGATGATATAGATGTGAGTAATTTGCATTGATATGAATCTTGGTTTATTGATATAAATTTAAGGTCAATCTTGTTATATGTATATGTATTTCTGATATTGATTAAGGTATTGTGATTGTGTAGTTCATGTAAAAATGTAATGTATATTGGTTGTTAATGGATAATCATCTATAATAGTCAAGTTTGTAGTCATGTTAGTTAGATTTTCTAGATGTGCATGGATATATTTCAGATAGGCATTCATCATATCTTTCAAAGGCTAGAGAATATGGTATTTTAAATGTTTTAATAACTTAGGGTTTTTCATGACAATGAGACACATCTGCTCCTGGCAGCACTAATCTACTTCAAGAGGAAGATGGGCATCAAAGAGGCTCCTTATGGAGTTTGATAGCCATTTGGGCAAGAAACTGCTCTTGCCTGGACTGTTGCATAAACTGGACACAGAGAACCCACAGAGAGAGGACTGCTGAACTTGCCTAAAGGTGAGATGATCTTTCGGGGTTCTTGATTCATGAAAGAGTCTGCGAGACATTCTGCAGGACACAGATAGTGACTGAACTGCCTTTGAATTTTCCTGCTTCATGGAAATGTCTGCTGGATACCATGGGCCTGTAGGCCGAAGATGGATGCCCCAACAGTACAGAGGAACTTTGGGTGACTGTCCAGGCAGCGAGATGTCTCTGTCATTTCTAGAGTTTGGAAGTTGCTTATTTCTTATTTACTTAGGTAATATTATATCCTTCTGGAGTCTTTGATGGAGTTGAAGAATATATAGTTAGTTATAGTTTTCCTTAGTTATAATAAAGATAAAATAGATGTAAATATTGTAATTCTTGATAACTGTTTTGTTATATGTAATTTTGCTATGTTAAAGTTAAAGCCTTCCTTTTTTTTTTTTTTGTTTAAACAGAAAAAGAGGAAATGATGGAGGAAGGTCATTTGTCAATAAACAAACTGCCTTGGCCCATTTGATAGGCCATCCCTTAGGTGGGTGGAGTAGACAGAATAGAATGCTGGGAGGAAGAGGAAGTGAGCTCAGATGCAGGGCAGCTCCTCTCAGAGGCAGACGCGATGCAGCCAGCCGCCAGGTCAGACATGCTGAATCTTTCCCGGTAAGACTGGTGCTACACAGATTATTTGAGATGGGTTGATCGGGATATGAGAATTAGCCAGTAAGGGCTAGAGCTAAAGGGCCAAGCAGTGTTTAAAACAAAAAAAACAACAACAACAACAAAAAAAAAACACTCATACATATAAATAATAAACAAATCTTTCTAATTTTCTAAGCATTCGCTTTTCTATGTTCATTTTATTGTAACTGGATTTTTGGTTGGTTGGTTTTATGCACTGCTGAGGATCAAGCCCAGAGTCTTGTGCAGGTTAGGCAAGAACTCTGCCAGCTGAGATAAAACCACAACCTTATTACATAAATCTTTAAAAAATAAAAATAAAGTTGTTTATGTTTATGGTACACAGCATGATGTCTCAAAGATATATACATTAGGATAGCAAAATAATAATGATAATAATAATAAATGGCTAAAATGAACATTGCCTTACATATGTCTTATTTACGTTTCTGTTGCTGTGAAGAGGCCATAACCAAGACAAAGAACATTTCATTGTGAGAGTTCTTATGGTTCAGAGATTGAGTCCATGAACAACCTAGCAGAGAGAACGGCAGCAGGCAGGCATGGCGCTGGAGCAGTAGATGAGAGCTTACATCTTGTCCACAGCAGCAGGTAGAGAGAGAGACACACACACATACTGGGCCTGGCATGGGCTTTTTTTTTTTTTTTTTTTGGTTTTTCGAGACAGGGTTTCTCTGTGGCTTTGGAGCCTGTCCTGGAACTAGCTCTTGTAGACCAGGCTGGTCTCAAACTCACAGAGATCCGCCTACCTCTGCCTCCCAAGTGCTGGGATTAAAGGCGTGCGCCACCACCGCCCGGCTGGCATGGGCTTTTGAAACCTCAAAGCCACCCCCAGTGACACACTTCCTCCAACAGAGCCACACCTCCTAATCCTTCCCAAACAGTTCCACCAACTGGAGACCAAGCATTCGAACACATGAGACTTGGGGGGGGGGGTTGTCATGCAAACCACCACAGTATATATATAACTTTTTAAATTACATTTACTTGTTGTGTATCTTCATATGAGCCTATGGGGGCTGTTGCCATTTAAATCACACACACACACATATATCTTTACAATCTATCTGCATACGAGGTTATGGGAACCATTGTCATTCAAACCACCACAATATCATTAAATTTTAAAATTACATTTATTTTGTTAGTGTGTGTGTATCTGTGAGTGTCCGTGTGGTCAAACTCTTTTTGGGAAGGGTAGGAGGTGTGGCCTTTTGGAGGAAGTGTGTCACTGGGGGTGGCTTTGAGGTTTCAAAATCCCATGCCAGGCCAGGCGGTGGTGGCACACGCCTTTAATCCCAGCACTTGGGAGGCAGAGGCAGACGGATCTCTGTGAGTTTGAGGCCAGCCTGGTCTACAAGAGCTAGTTCCAGGACAGGTTCCAAAACCACAGAGAAACCCTGTCTCGAAAAAAAAAAAAAATCCCATGCCAGGCTCAGTATTTTTCTCTCTCTATCTGCTGCCTGTGGATAAGATGTAAGTTCATCGGCGGCTGGAGAGATGGCTCAGAGGTAAAGAACACTGGCTATTCTTCCGGAGGTCCTGAGTTCAACTCCCAGCAACCACATGGTGGCTCACAACCATCTGTAATAAGATCTGGTGCCCTCTTCTGTACTGTAGGTAGGATACATGCAGGAAGAGCCCTGTATACATAAAAATAAAAAATCTTTAAAAAAAATATGTAAGTTCATAACTTGTATATATGTATACATGTATGTGTGTATATGTATGTATATAGTATTGAGGACCTGTCATATGTATATACATGAATACTGAGACAGTGTCTCGTGTGTTCCAGGCTGGCCTCTAGCTCACTTTATATCCAAGGATGCCCTGGAGCCTCCGGCATGGTGGACTCCTGGTGTGTGCCACATGCCCAGTTTACTCAGGGCCGTAGAGTGAACTCAGAGTTTCCTGCACGCTAAGCAAGCAGTCTATCGTTTGAGCAACACCCCCAACCCCAACCTGACATGTTTTCTTCATTTTTGTGGTTAGGATGTAAAAATATTCTCTTAGCAAGCTGGTATAGTGGCACACCTGTGTAATCCCAGCAGCTGGGATAGAGAAAAGAGTTTAGGCTAGGCTCAGCTACATTGTGAGCTCAGGCTCAACCTACTCAGCCACCTTCACACATTATAACCTGTTGCTGTTAACTTCCAGGGCACCTTCACGCCATCCCTGGAGACCCTGTGAATGCTAAAGCCACTCCCCAATGTAATCCCAGCCTCCAGCCTCCATCTTTGGAGACCCCTCCCCTGTGTCTGTTGAACCTTGACCCCTCCCCAGGAAAGGTCAAGAACATTCCCACAGGCTATTTAAACTGCTCCCCAGAAAATAAACACCCGTGGATTTTTTGGTGGTGGTGGATTTTTTTGGTTTTTTGTTTGTTTGTTTGTTTGGTTGGTTGGTTGGTTGGTTGGTTGGTTTTTGTTTTTTCAAGACAGGTTTCTCTGTAGCTTTGGAGCCTGTCTTGTAGACCAGGCTGGCCACGAACTCACAGAGATCCGCCTGCCTCTGCCTCCCGAGTGCTGGAATTAAAAGCGTGTGCCACTATCGCCCGGTCTAAACATGTGGTTTTCCCTCTTCCTCTCCAGTGCTCAAGTTGGCGGCTTTCCGTTTCTCGGGCCACCCGAGAGCACAGGTGTCTAATTAAACCTGAATATCTTTTTAATTTGGTCTGATTGGGATTATTTTGCCTTGGTGGAGAGGCACGGTTAGGAAATATTCCTAACACCCACCCCTTCTCACACACGGCAGCAGCAACGAATCCGCATTCTGCTTCTGTAGATACATCTATTCTGCACATTTCAATGGGACAGTCTTACAGAACTGGGCACTTTATGATTGGCTTTTTTCACCTGTTTCCAATTTCCACCCATGCAGCATGAATGGGTACTTCATGCTTTTGGTAAACTGTAGCACAAATAATAAAAACCCAGAGACAGATATTGGGGTTCAACCTGAAGAGCAGAAAAGCAAAGCGGCCAGCCACTGGCTCCTACCTCTACCTCAAACTGAAATGGCGACCCTGCCTCCACAAATCCTCAGAATGAGACTGAGTTTGGGACCTGTCTTATCCCATTTTATTATGTTCCTCTCTAGTACTGGATTAAAGGTGTGCACTACTACTGCCCGGTCTCTATGGCTGACTAGTGTGGTGGCTTTGCACTACCCTTCAGGCAAGCTTTATATTATTATTATTATTATTATTATTATTATTATTAAGACAGTGTTTCTCTGTAGCTTTGGAGCCTGTTCCAGAACTAGGTCTTGTAGAGCAGGCTGGCCTCAAACTCACAGAGATCTGCCTGTCTCTTCTTCCCGAGTGCTGGGATTAATAGCATGTGTCACCAGCGCCCGGCTGGCAAGCTTTATTTATTAAAACACAAATAATATACTACTATAGTAAATGAATAATGCATTATGTAGTTGTATAACATCTTGGTTACTTGTTTATCAACTGATGAACATTTGTCTTTTTTAAAGGATTACATTTATTTATTTGGGGGCCTTTTTTTTTCTGTCAGCTTAGTGGCAGTGCTGGAATCTACTGATACTTTTTTTTTTTTTTAATTTTCGAGACAGGGTTTTTGGTGCCTGTCCTGGAACTAGCTCTTGTAGGCTAAGCTGGCCTCGAACTCACGGAGATCTGCCTGCCTCTGCCTCCCGAGTGCGGGGATTAAAGGCGTACGCCCCGGCCAGACGTGGTGGGGTTTTTTTGTTTTGTTTTGTTTTTAAAGATTTATTTATTTAGTATGTATACAACATTCTGCCTCCATGTATGCCTGCAGGCCAGAAGAGGACACCAGATCTCATTACAGATGCTTGTGAGCCACCATGTGGTTGCTGGGAATTGAACTCAGGACCTCTGGAAGAGCAGCCAGTGCTCTTAACCTCTGAGCCATCTCTCCAGCCCCTACACGTGGTTTTTAATTCTCTTGGATGACACCTAGGAGTGGCATTACTAAATCACGTGTATCTCAGTATTTAACCTTTGGTGCAAATGTGGATTTTCCAAAGACGCCACACCATATTACTAAAATGTTAAAAAGTCCTTTAATTTTCTTCAGGACCTACCCGACTCTTACCTCGAGCTCTTGGTCTGTCTTTAGGTATACAAGGTAGCTCCCTCCGCTAACAAACACCACTCCGTCTCATAGCTTTGCTAGGTATGCAGTGACTCCATGCTATTTCTCTCTTCTGGGCCATTTTTCTACATCGTTTGCTTGAAAAGCCAGTTACCCTCTACTCCTTAGCAGGCTGTCTTTTGGGCCACCAACCAGCTCCCAAACATGACACAGACTTAGTATTAGTTATGAATGCTTAGCCTAGCTTAGGCTCATTTCTTGCTAGCTCTTATAATTTAACCAGTTTCTCTTTAACTATGTTTTGCCTTAGGGCTTTTAACCTTTCTTCCCTTCCTTCTTCTTTCTCTTTCTTCCTGTATATCCTACTGTTCTGCTATGATGGTTGGTGGCTCCCTGTCTTTCTCGCTTGTTCTCTTCTTCTCGCTTGAGCCTAGATCTCTCCTGCTTACTCTGTCCATCAGCCCCACCTATCCTCTCCTGCCTAGCTACTAGCTGCTGAGCTTTTTTTCCTTTTTTCTTTTCTTTTCTTCCTTTTTTTTTTTTTTTTTTTTTAATTTGAGACAGCCTCTGTGGTTTTTGGAGATTGTCCCTGAAACTCACTCTGTAGACCAGACTGACCTTGGACTCAGAGATTAGCCTGCCTCTGCCTCCCGAATTCTGGGTTTAAAGGTGTGCACCACCACCACCACCCCTGTTCAGCTTCTTATTAGACTAATCAGGTACCTTAAGCAGGCAAGGTGAAACAAATTAATCTTTACAAAATTAAATATTAGGTTGTTTCCTAATTTTCTGAGTTGCCACACTGACATTCAAAGGGGCTGTACCAGCTTGCATTCCCACCAGCAATGCAGAAGTGTTCTCTTTTCCCCACAACCTCTCCAGCATAAGTTGTCATCAGTGTTTTTGATGTTGGCCATTCTTACAGGTATAAGATGGAATCTAAGAGTTGTTTTGATTTGCACTTCTCTGATGACTAAGGATGTTGAACATTTCCTTAAGTATCTTTCAGCCATTTTAGATTCCTTTGTTGAGAGTTCTCTGTTTAGGTTTGTACTTCATTTTTTTTTATTGGATTATGTGTTCTTTTGGTGTCCAATTTCTTGAGTTCTTTGTATATTTTGGAGATCAGACCTCTGCCTGATGTGGGGTTAGTGAAGATCTTTTCCCATTCTGTAGGCTGTCATTTTGTCTTGTTGACTGTGTCCTTTGCTTTAAAGCTTTTCAGTTTCAGGAGATCCCATTTATTAATTGTTCCTCTCAGTGTCTGTGCTGCTGGGCTTATATTTAGGAAGTGATTCCCTGTGCCAATGCATTCAAGTGTACTACCCACATTCTCTTCTATGAGGTTCAGTGTGGCTGGCTTTATGTAGAGGTCTTTCATCTAATTGGACTTGAGTTTTGTTCATAGTGATAGATATGGGTCTATTTTCATTCTTCTACATGTTGATATCCAGTTATACCAGCACCACTTGTTTTTGTTTTATTTGTTTTGTTTTTTTTGGTTTTTCGAGACAGGGTTTCTCTGTGGCTTTGGAGCCTGTCCTGGAACTAGCTCTTGTAGACCAAGCTGGTCTCGAACTCACAGAGATTCACCTGCCTCTGCCTCCTAAGTGCTGGGATTAAAGGCGTGCGCCACCACCGCCCGGCACCAGCACCACTTGTTAAATATGCTTTCTTTTTTCCATTTGACATTTTTTGCTTCTTTGTCAAATATCAGGTGTTTGAAGATGTGTGGATTGATATCCGGGTCTTCGATTCGGTTCCATTGGTCTTCCTGTCTGTTTTTATGCCAGTACCAGGCTGTTTTCAGTACTGTTCTTCTGTAGTAGAGTTTGAAGTCAGGGATTGTGATGCCTCCAGAAGTTCTTTTATTGTACAGGATTGTTTTGGCTATCCTGGGTTTTTTGCTTTTCCATATGAAGTTGAGTACCGTTCTTTCGAGGTCTTTGAAGAATTTTGCTGGGATTTTAATGGGCATTGTGTTGAATCTGTAACTCTATTACCTTATGCAACTGTGTGCCTGTTTACAAACACTCTACACCAGAAGGATGAAGTCTATGTGGAGGCAGAAGATAGCTCTGCTGTTGTGGTTTATATGCCTCCAACATTCTTACACACAATGCCTCAGTGTTTACTGAAGGAAAATGTTGCCTACTGTTCTGTACCAAAAACAATACAGCTCTGTGTTTGAAAATGAGACCTTTTGTATCTTAGAGCATGAAGAATTTTATACAGTCTTGTGGAGTTGAATTGTTAATTTCCTCTTCTCTAAGAAGCATAAATTCTACTAAAACATTTTCTTCTTCCTTTTCTACCTTTAAAAAAAAAAAGTGTGTGCGGGGGGGGGGGGGGAGGTTTTCATTGTGCATCCCTGCCTGGACCAGAACTTGCTATGTAGACCAGGCTGGCCTCAAACTGACAGATCTGCCTGCCTCTGTACAGGGATCAAAGGTTTCTATTTTGCTACCATGGTTGTTGACACCATGACTTGTTAGTCTCATGTTATCAAGCCTTGTCACTTCCGTTTTGCCCTTTGGGATCAAGTCTTTAAGTAAACAAGCCCAAAGGAGACTGAATAATAAAACCTTGTGCAAAAAGAACCTCAGCTGGGGCTGGAGAGATGGCTCAGACTTAAGAGCACTTGCTGTTCTTGCAGTGGCCCCAATTTGGTTCTCAAAAAGGATACCAACTGACTCAGTAAGTGTGAGTGAAGATGCCTTTGGGAAGCTCCCTGCTGAAGATATGGCCTCATGACAACAAAACAGAATTAACTAGCTGAACCCAGAAAAAATGAACTAATGCTTTCAACCACATTTCAGAATGGACTGCTGTGTAATAAAGATCATTGAATTGACACAAGACTTAATAATTTCAATAAAATAAAATAATCACCCTAAAACCGGTGGTGGTGGTTGTTATTCCTTTAATCCCAGCACACTGGAGGCAGAGGCAAGCAGATCTCTTTGAGTTCCAGACCAGCCTGGTCTACCAAGGTAGTTCCAGGACAGGATAGCCAGGGCTACACAGATAAACCCTATCTCCAAAAACAAACAAAAATTACTTTTATGAACTCAAGTTTTGCTTGCGTGTATGTCTGAGCACCGTGTACATGCCTGACTCCATGGGAAGCACAGGAACTGGAGCCAGACAGCTGTGGGTTCTCTGGAAGATGGCTTTTTTTTTTTTTTTTTTTTTTTTTTTTTTTTGTGGTTTTTCGAGACAGGGTTTTTCTGTGGCTCTGTGGCTTTGGAGCCTGTCCTGGCACTAGCTCTTGTAGACCAGGCTGGCCCCGAACTCACAGAAATCCACCTGCCTCTGCCTCCCAAGTGCTGAGATTAAAGGCATGTGCCACCACCACCACCCAGCTGAAAGTAGGCTCTTAACTGCTGAGCCATCTCTCCAGCCCCCAGATTCTGTCCCCAGAAACAAAACAAAAACCAAAGGGAATTATCTTTTTGGGTTTTTTTGTTGTTGTTTTGTTTTTTGAGACAGGGTTTCTCTGTAGCTTTGGAGCCTGGCCTGGAATTAGCTCTGTAGCCCAGGCTGGCCTCAAACTCACAGAGATACGCTTGCCACTGCCTTGTGAGTGCTGGGATTAAAGGCATGCGCCACCACTGCCCAGCTGGATTACCTTTTGCAATTTCCAGACTTCTCACTGAATTGTTTTTTATTTAAAAAAAAAAGTATGAAAAATGTCATAATGAGCCCAAGCATGGTACCACAAGCCTTAAATCTCAGAGCTAAGGAGGCTGAGGCAGGTGGATCTCTGTGAGTTCAAGGCTAGCCTGGACTACATAGTGAGTTTCAGGACAGTTGGGATTATATACAGACCTTGCCTCCAAAAAACAAAAATAAGTGAAAGAAAAACATAATTTTTTTTGCAATTAATATATACTAACAAAAACAAAATCCAGGCAGAAGGTATAGTTCACTGTGGAACAAGTACTTGGTATATTCAAGATCCCAACACTATCACACATGTCTTGAAGAAGTCCATTCATGCTTTTTAAGAGTTTTACTTTCACCTGAGCATCTCTCTCATAACACTGGTGCTTACATCCATATTAAAATATCTTAAAAGAAAACAACAATAACAACAAAACATGCAGGGTAGCACACACCTGTAATCCCTGCATTGGGAGGTGGTGACAGGATTGGGATTGGGAACTCAAGCACAGCCTCAGCTACATCATAAGTTCTAGGCCAACCTAAGCAACATGAGACCTTACATCCAGAAAACAAAATAAAGCCACATATGTAAGTCCAAAATTCATTTCATCTCTGCCAATTAATGAGGCTTCTGATGACTTCAGCTTCACATCCCGTGTGCTCTAACATGGCCCTTACTATTATTAAAAAAGTGAGAAAGCCAGGTGTGGAGGCACAGACATCTATCTCAGCACTCAGAAGACAGAGGCAGGAGCAACTCTGAGTCAGAGGCCAGCCTGGTCTATATAGTGAGTTCCAGGTCAGAATTAGGGAAACCCTGTCCGTTCCGTTCCCCCCACTACACACATTTTTTTTTTTTTTTTTAGTAAGGAAGAGGTACTCAGTTGGTGGAGTGCTTGCCCAGCGCACAGGAAATCCTAGTGTGATCTTTAACACTCCATAAAACTGGATGTGGTTTACCAGGCGCTGCTGGCACACACCTTTAATCCCAGCCCTCAGGAGGTAGAAGCAGGCAGATCTCTGTGAGTTTGAGGCCAGCCTGGTGTATAGAGCAAGTTCAGGACAGTCAGGGCTACACAGAGAAGATCTATCTTGAAAAAACAAACAAAACTGGATGTGGTTCAAGATCATCCTCTGAAATACTTCTCTGCTCAGAGAAGTTACTCTCTTTTATTTTGACGAGAGCAGTACAAGTGTAATTTCACTTTCCCACTTCATTCTGGTGTCACTCTCTAGAGACAACAGCATCATTGCACTTCCAAGGGGCCGGGGAGCTCAGCGGCACAGCATTTCCCTAGAATGACAACGTTCCTGGGTTTTGTCTCTAAGATTTTATATATAAAACCCCAAACACGAAGGGCCAAGGTCAGAAAGAGCCAACAATAAATGATTCTAATTGTCGTACTTCTAAGAGGGAAAGAATGACTGGGTTGTAGATAAGTAAGGGCCTTAACAGAAGAGCCTACGACTCGGGGATGAGAAACTTGAATCTGCAGGAGTGAGCATATCCCATCCCAAAGACGGCCCATTTTATCAGAGAGCACACTGCGCTTCCTCGCAGGGATAGGTCCTGTTCCCCTTCTCCAGGATGACAAGCGCGTCTCTTCTCGAGTCCCCAGTTCTCTGTTCTAGCGGTACTTCCCATGCCGGTTAAAGTGTTTGTAGAGATAGCGGATCCGTTTGTTCAGGTTGTGCAGGTCCTCGGCGAACATTCTGCTTCCAACCATTTTCTTCTTTCGGATACAGCGCTGCAATTCATTTCCTCTCCAGCCTCGAAGCCATACCGGGCCCTTGATCAGTTCCTTCGGGTGCTTTTCGAAGTTCCCTGTAATGCGAGAACGTCAGCTTGCAGAGAAGGGAAGGCAGCCTAGGCCAGCTAAGCCTCTACCCCACGGCTGCAATTCCCTGAGCAGAGCTTACAGACCAGGCACGCCCGTAATGCTACTCAGAACAGTCTTCGGGGCTCAAGAGATGGCTCTGCGGTAAGAACACTTGTTCCTGCAAAGAGCCCAGCACACACATCTAGAGGTTCACAATTGTGTGCAAGGCCAGTTCTAGGGAGCCTAACACCCTGTACCTGCCGGCCGTGCTTGAATAACACATGGCACACGTACAGTAAAAACAGGCAAGCGCGCACAGAATGCTTGGGATTCAGATACTGACACTACCATCCAGCTCTGGGCACTCAGAACAACGCACAAGTGTGTTAGTCCGTCTCATCACCACACTATTCTCTGTAACTTAGACTGGTCTTGTCTGCCTTAGTCCCCAGCTTTGCCACCAAGCCCGCCCCGAGCACACTACTATTCTCCAAGCAAATAAAAACAAAGTAGTCAATACAGCCTACCAGTCCTTCTGAAATTAGCAACCAAGTCCTACCCAGGATCCCGATGTTGTCGTAGACACCAAACAGAGCCCTCTTCTCGTTCCAGCGATCAACCACTCTCGGGGGCGGCAGCGTAAGCCTCACACGGGTCAACAGCGGTACACCTAGGAATGGAAGGGAGAAGACTCGGCACCGACTATCAACAAGCAGTTCGCGGGGCGTCTGTCTTATCTGTACCATAGCCACTTACCCAGAGAGAAGCTTCTGCACGCCAAGGGCATCCAGCCCCACAGGCTCCTACTTGCCACCCAAGGGAGACTCCCTGCCATTACTCTAGCGCCCGTCTACCTCGACAGGGCCCCGCACCAGCCAGAAAAATGGGGACCAGGTGTAGATTTCAAAGACCAAGCAAAGGACAGTCTCAGCCGGGGCTCACACGGGACTAACAGCAAGAGACGCCATCTTGGGCCTTACCCAGCTAGCTTTGGGAGCGGACGCCCCTCAGCTCGCACCGCCCTAGCCACAAGCTCTGCCCTCCAAGTTCCGGCCTAGCCTGCGCGCCCAACTCAGACACTTCCGGTTTAGCCAGGGGACGTTTTTAGGGCTGCGGCACGTTTCTTGTCGCAGGGTAGGACATCTCCAACCCGGAAGTCCGTGTCCGTGCAAATAAACCCTCTCGTGTTTCCCTGGGCGTCCTCCACTGTGAGGGAGGTGGAGGATGGGAGCCCGGCGCTGCGACAAGGTCCCCTTGCACCTCGCCACACGGTTTTGCTGAGACAGTATACTCTAGCAGTTTAGAGGGCAGGGATTTGAGGTCCGGGGCCTCCCGGAGGGATATCCGGGTCGCCATTCCGGGGACAGCGCACCGTGGAGGGACCGGAGAAAGCGCAGACCCTGGGGCCACGCCTCCGCCCTCTGGCCCCGCCTCCGGTTCTGTGATTGGTCAGCCTCTCCCGGCCTCCCGGCGCTGTGATAGGTCGGCCTCTCCAGCCGCGTCACGCTCCGCCTCCTGGCAGCCGTTAAAGTTTGAACTCCGATTCGCGGGCTCTGCGAGCGCGACTCTTGACTCCGAGGCGGATTTCCGTCCCAGCCTGCCGAGGATTGGCTGGTTTCTCCGCAAGCTTGAAAACCATCTAGCTGTTTGGCGCGGATGGTCCGCTTGTGTTTTCTTCCTTCCTTTTCAGCGGGGTCGATCCCAGTCGAAGAAGCGGCAGGTGAGCGGTGTCCAAGTGTCCAGGTGAGGTATGGTAGGGGTAGGAAGCGGGAAGTGAAGGGCTGAGAAAATCAGGTCCGGGACAGGACGCAGCCTTTGCCTGTGTGCGGTCGGCAGCCACGTCTGGTAGGGATGCCCTTGAAATCCAAAGTAGCAGTGAGTGATAGATCAGAAACGGAACTTAAGATGTGGGCAGATCGCACAACCTTGCTACTCAATCTGTCAATTTAGTCGTTTCGTTATGCACCCCGAGCGGCCAAGATTGGAGACTACAGGATGCGCAAGTAAACGCTAATGTTCTCTCATCCTGCATCCAGGAACCCCGATGCTGTAAGGATCGTTTTAATTTAAAATGGAATTAGTAAGGCTGTTTGTACAACTGATTGTCACTTACTAGTTCATTAATATTTAAATTTTTTGTTTTGTTTTGTTGAGCTAGGTCTTGGCAGCCTAGTACTCACTGCAGCCCCGCCTGGCCTCAAACTCAGCAGTTCTCCTGCCTCAGCCTTCCTAGGGTTGAATTTATAAGCCTGTACCACCACACCCGGCTCTTTCCGAATTTTTTAACCCTTAATTCATTTGAGCCCCAGATCTCATTACAGATGGTTGTGAGCCACCATATGGTTGCTGGGAATTGAACTCAGGACCTCTGGAAGAGCAGCTGGTGCCCTTAACCACTGAGCCATCTCTCCAGCCCCCGAGCCCCAGAATAATATCATTTTAGAGATGAAACCATGAGGACTCAGTGATCTACCTAGTGGCAGAGTAATAACAAGAATTAGATTCTCGTCTAGAGTTACTTTTATATTGGGGACTGGAGGTCTTATATAGCCCAGATCATGTAGAAGAGGCTGGCCTTGAACTGCATCCTTCTGCCTCCCTGATGCTGGGATACTGGGAATATAAATACAACCGTGTACTACTTTACTTGGCTCTGATATTATACCTCACAAGATGTTAGTAGCTTGTTGTAAGACTGAAAAACATATTGTTGAAAGTGGGGGACATAATTGAACCAGATAATTTCTGAGGCAGGGGTTATAACTCAGAAGTAAAGTACCTGCCTACCATACCAAAAATGCTAGGTTTAATTCCCAGTACCACCACCCTCCCCCCAAAAAAAGAAAGAAAGAAATGCTCTTACTACATAATAAAAACCACAACACTCTTATATTTAAACCCGTGGTTCTCAACCTTCCTAATGCTGTATTAAATGCTCTTTAAACACAGTTCTTCATGTTGTGGTAATCTTCAATCATAAAATTATTTTGTTGCTACTTCATAACTGATTTTGCTACTGTTATAAATTATAACGGTGTTTTGATGGTTTTAGGAGACCCCTGTGAAGGGGGTCAAGACCCACGGGTAGAGAACTTCTGGTTTAGATTGAAGTTTTTGTTGTTTGTCTTGTAGGCCTGTGAACCGACAGAAGGATGTCTCCCCAAAACTTTGAATTCCATCTGCCCTTAGCCCCAGAGGAGTTGCTGAAGAGTAGAGGCGTGAATCAGTATGTTGTTCAGGAGGTGTTGCCCGTCAAGCAGCTTCCATCGCAACTTAGAGGTAAGACACCATGGCTACCAGTGAGCTTCAATAGACAAACATCACATGTGTAATTGGCATCTCTGTTCTGTAGCTCTGTGACATTCCATCGGGGCAGGGAATATCTTCCCTACTAGTCCCTAATTTTATTTCACTTATTTGTCTGCACAGGATTCATGACGCAAATGGCTGTCCTCCCTGGATTATTCGAGAAACAGTGTTGCTTAATCTAACTCTAGATTTTTTTGGGGGGGGTGGGGTGGGAATGTTTTGTTTTTCTGTCTTGTTTTGTTGTTTTTTGATTTTTCGATTTTGGCTTCTCTGTGTAATGGTCCTTGCTGTCCTGGAACTCAACTTTGTAGACCAGATTGGCCTTGAACTAAGGCATGGACCACCACCACTTGGCTGTATTTTTACCCTTTACCATGGTAAAATTAAGAATTGTAGGCTAGGGACTGGAGAGATGGCTTAGAGGTTAAAAGCACCAACTCTTCTTCTAGAAGACCCAGATTTGATTCCCAGTACCCACATGGCAGTTCACAATTGATTGTAACTTGTGCATGTAGTGCACAGATATGTATGCAGGCAAAACACCAACCTGCATACCATACATGAATAAATTAAAAAATAAAACATACCGCAGTTGTGGACAGTATTTGACTTGCCTTTTCTTAGGGAGTACTCTTAAATCTAGATCGTGTTTCCAAGAAGTGTAATAAAGGAGAAACATAGCTGCAACAACACACAAAACAGTCATCTGTCACTTAACAAGTGGACTGTGGGAGACATGTTTTGAGAAGCCTGTTGCTAGATGATTCATTATTATGAAACCTCATCATAGAGTATACATGTACAAGTTTTTGAAATGGCATAGTCCACTCAGGAGGCAGAGGCGGTGGATCTCTGTGAGTTCAAAGCCAGCCTGGTCTACAGAATGAGTTCCAGGACAGGCTCCAAAGCTACACAAAGAAACCCTGTCTCAAAAAACCAAAATAAAATAAAAATGGTGTCATGTACTCCAAATTACTTATCTAGTATACACAAAGTCCTAGGTTTCATCCTCACCGCCAAATGAAACCAAATGTGGTAGTGCACACCTGTAATCCCAGCAATTGGGATGGAAAGAGCAGGGGGACTGCTGAAAGTTCAAGAGCAGACTACAGCAGAGTAAGACCTTGTCTCCAAAACAGAAGTCAAAACCACAAGAAAAAATAAGAGATGGGTATATGAGGCTGCTGTTAGAGGAAGTTATCAGGAGGACTATACCCTAAATAACAACTACAGCACTTACATAGCCAGTAACAGTCTTTTTTTTTCTTTTTTTCTTTTTTTTTTTTTTGTTTGTTTTTTAAGGCAGGGTTTCTGTGTAGCTTTGGAGCCTGTCCTGGAACTCCCTTTGTAGACCAGGCTGGCCTCGAACTCACAGAGGTCCGCCTGCCTCTGCCTCCCTAGTGCTGGGATTAAAGGCGTGCGCCACCATCGCCTGGCAGTAGATAATTCTTGACAATAAAAGACTGTTACTGGGCCGGGCGGTGGCGGCGCACACCTTTAATCCCAGCACTCAGGCAGAGGCAGGCGGATCTCTGTGAGTTCGAGACCAGCCTGGTCTACAGAGCTAGTTCCAGGACAGGCTCCAAAGCCACAGAGAAACCCTGTCTCGAAAAACCAAAAAAAAAAAAAAAAAAAGAATTATCTACTGTTCATAACCGTCTGTGCCATGCTTTACGGGATTTGGAGTGTAGAGTGAGTGTGTTTGCACTGCAAACCTTACAGATGCAAACGTAACAGTGGCTAAAATGTCACTAGGCAGTAGGAAGTTTTCAGCTCCATTGCAATAGAGGAGGATACCGTATATGTGGCTGTTCACTGACAGTGTGGCGCCTGTGATTGAATGCACAGTGTAGTTCCTCCTGACATCTATGAACAACTAAAAACAGCTTGTATATTATCAGTCAGACCCCACAGTGCCACTGTACTTCTTGGAATTGGTTCACACTGGGTTGCTTTAGGGAATTACATGTAGACCGAAGCTGCTGGAGCTAGACCTGGGCTTGTCTCCTCTGCCACCCTGAGCTTGAACAAGTGACCTCCTACTGGAGATGGCAGCTCCTAGATGTAAGGTTCTAAGTTTTTTGAGACAAGGTCTCAATTTGAGCAGTCTAAAACTGAACATGTAGCTAAGGATGATTTTGAACTTCTGGTCTTCCTTGCCTCCTTCTCGTCTGCTGGGTTGGTTTCTCCTTTTTCAGGACTGGGGATTGAACCAAGGCCTTGCATATACCAGATAAGTGCTTCTCTGAGCTACATGGCTACACCTCCTTTTTATTTATATTTTCACATGGTTTTGTTAGTAGCCCAGGCTAGCCTTGAATTCACTTTGTAGCTGAGTGAGGCTTTTGAATTTTTTTTTTTTTAATTCTTTTTTACTTAAAATTTCCAACTGCTCCCCGTTTCCCATTTCCCTCCCCGTGGCTTTTGAATTTTTAATCCTCCTGCCTCAGCCTCTCTAATGACTGGTAATATCGGCCAGGACCAACAGTTAATCTATGTAGTACCGAGAGCTTGGGTTTTTATAAACTGTTCTTTCGTACCACCAAGAATTGTTGATTCCAGCACCAGGCCACGGAAAGTAGAAGGTAAACCTGGAGCATCTTGTGGTGAGAAAAATAAATGTTCACTCTAGCAGCACATGTACAGAGTTGGGGTGACACAGGAAGAAGCGTGCCCATGAAACATTGCTGCTTTTCATGACAGAAATGTGGTGCATGTGACTGAAGTCCGTGATGTTTGTGTATGAACATGGAATGAGCCGGGTGTGGTGGTGCACACCTTTAATTCCAGCACTGTAGGAGTCCGGCCTGGTCTACAGAGCAAGGAGGCCCCAGGACAGCTAGGGAGATACAGAGAACCCCCTGTCTGAAAAAAAAAAAAGAAAAGAAAAGAAAACCCAAATAACAACAAAATTATGAAAGGCAAAGGTTGAAGATTCAGGAAACATGTCCACTAAATGCCTTCTACATAGAAATAGAATTTACCAAAAAAAAAAAAAATCTGTCTTTCCTCTAAATTAAACAGCATCCTTCATTTTCTAGCATTTCAGTCTGCTTTCCGGGCTCAGGGACCTCTCGCTATGCTGGAGCACTTTGATACAATCTACAGCATTTTACAGTAAGTGAAATACGCAGCTGGTGCTTTTAAACACCTGGTGGCTATTTCTCTCATTTTTGCATGTTAGTTTTGAAATTCCAAATTCTAGGTTCACCGATTATTGGATTATTGGTTCTGGGTACTGACATCCATAGTGAGCATCGATCCAGCTTCCGCCATGTTTGTTTGACAATTGTGGGATATTTTCACGTGTTGGATCCTTAGATCTGATCTAGGAGAATGGGCTCTGCAGGCTCCTGTCTCACTCCCACACTTTCTTTCCCTCATAGTCACTTTCGAAGTATAGATCCTGGCCTCAAGGAAGATACCCTGGAATTCCTGATAAAAGGTGTCTGTGGGTCTGGGGGTAGGGGGCTGGAAGGTGCTTGTTGTGTATAGCATTTCCTCCGTTCTCTGAGCCATGTGATGATATCAAGGCTGTTGTGATTCAGTTGGTTTGGCTAAGTCCGGGGACCTCTGGCTTAGCCAGGTCTGTAATCTTGGTGGTCGATACAGAGTGATGTGCGATCGCTGTAAGGGCGGACCAACAGAAATTTTCCTGCTTTTGAACCACCTCCCCAAGTAGGGGTAATTCTCCATTGCCTGCGAGGACTTGTCATTGGAATGAAAGTAGGAACAGGCTCTATCTCGATACAGGGGTCAGGGGTCCCAAAGGACTTAGCTGTGTCATGGCCACTGAGAGATGATACACAGATCTTTGGTAATCTGATGGCTACATGTGTTTAGAAGTTGGGGTACCTGAAGAAAGTCAACGAAACCAACTCCCAGATTCTGCCCCTCACAGTGGTATCCTGCCACTCCCAGGAACTTCCATCCATCCTGGATGATGCCACTTTGAGTGTATCAGATAGAACTGCCCATCTAAACACCCTCAAGATGAACTGCTATGCCCTGATCCGCCTCTTGGAGTCCTTTGAGAATATGACCAGCCAGACGAGCCTCATCAACCTGGATGTGGGTGGGAGGGTAAGTGAGAATGCCTGGGCCATTTTATATCGATGAGGGAGAAGCCCGGGATTCTAGGATGCTTTGTGTTCTTGCTTGGGGTTTAGGAGAGAGTCCTCAAGTACTGGATCCCCTTCCCTGGAGAGTAGTTCCTGTGCATCCCAGCACCTGTAATCCTCTATGGCCTTGCCTAACCTTGCCTTGATCCTGGATAGTAAAGACCAGATGATCTTTACTCTGATCCACACTCCCCCCGACCCCATCCCTGAATGTCTGTATGATCACTTTAGGGTAAGAAGGCCCGGGCCAAGGCAGCCCTTGGCTTTGATTGGGAGGAAGAGAGGCAACCAGTTCTTCAGCTCTTAACACAGCTACTCCAGCTGGACATTCGTCACCTATGGAACCACTCAGTAATTGAAGAAGAATTTGTCAGGTGGGTGGTTAAGATGGCTGGAGATGATCTTAAACTCTGAGGAATGAGGTTCTGGCTTTTTTGTTTTGTTTTTTTGCTTTGTTTCGTTTTCTTATTTTTGTGAGACACCGTCTCATTGTGCAGCCCATCTGGCCTGGAAGTTTCTATGTAGACCAAACTGGGTTTGAACTCACAGAGGTTCACTGCCTTTACCTCCCAAGTGCTGGGATTAAAGCTATGTGCCACCACAATGAATTTCTCATTGTTAATACCTATATTTGTGGAAATGTATTTACTAAGAATCCCCTAGGTGGATGGTGGCATTATTATAGACACTTTCTATTTTAGAATAGAAGGCAATTTTGGGGTGGTGGTTATTCTTGTTGTTTGTGCTTTTAGGGGGGAGTTGTTTTTTAGGTTAGTCTTGCTATGTAGCTCAAGTGGTCTTGAACTTACTATTACAGTCCAGGCTAGCCTGGAACTCAGTCTTGCCTCAAACTGCTCAAATGCTGGAATTACAGCCATGAGCTATCACTCTTGACTGGCAGTGTTTAAAATAAGGAAAATGTATAGCATGTATGGTGATATGGGTATGGAATTTGAGAGAAGGATGCAGTCAAGGATGACTGTTCTAGGGATGTGGCCAAGCGTTTGGCGAAAAGGAGTTGCTAATAATGGAGGTATAAGGAAGTTGGGATATTTGGCAGGGAAGATCAGAAGTCCTGCTTTGGACATGCACTTTGAAGTGCTTGTTAGACATCTGAGTAGTATTAGATTCAACTGTTGAAAGGAAGGCGCGTGTGGACTAAAGAGACACCTTTGGGGATATGATGATGTTTAAACCCTTGAAATCGAATGAGGTCACTAAATCAGGAACTACAAGAGAGCATAGATCCAAGGACTATATACTAAGGTACACCATGGCCAGCAGAGTGAGCTGAGAAGCAGCCAGGGAATCTGAGATAGGGGTCCAGAGTCCAGAAGCCAAATGAAGTGTGTGTTTTAAGGAGAAAGTGACCAGGCATTGTGGTACATGCCTATATACCAGAACTTAAGAGGCTGAAGCGGGTTTGCCAGGAATTCAAGGCGAGTTACGCTATACTGTGAGCAGCCAAGAGTACATAGCAAAAAGAGTACATAGCAAGACCTTATCTCAAAATATAAGTAGCCAGGCATGGTGGCACACATCTGTAATCCCAGCACTTAGGAAGTAGAGTCAGGTGTCTGAGTTCAAGAGTATCTTGGTTGACACAGACTTCCTGGTCATCCTGAGACCTGTCTCCAAATAAATAATGGCTGGGGAGGTGGCTCAGTAAAGTACTTACCATGCAATCATGAGGACTTAGGTTCATCAACACTGATAAGCAACACTCCTGTCAAAAGCCAAACATGGCACAGTGTTGGGGATGTGGAGACAAACAGATTTCCGGGATTGAAGACTGCCAGCCTAGCCTATTCAGTGAGTCCTAGGTGAGAGGCCCTGTCTCAAAAACTAAGGCAAACAGCTCCTGAGAAATGAAACCCAAGGTTGACCTCTGGTCTCCACATGCACATACAGGGAGACACACACACACACAGAGTAAAACCAAAGTAAATGATCAGTCACAGCAGATGTAAATGAAAAGTCTCTTCAATAAGACTCAACTGGCCATTTTTAACAATGAGAAGTCTTCAGTAACCTTGCCCTACCATCTTCATCATATATTCAGGTTTCTTATTGGCATGGTAACTAGCTGAAATTTGATGAACAAAGGGTAAGAATTTCTTCCAGGATTGCTTTCTCCAAAGCGCCTTGATGTGGAAGGTGCTTAGACGGAAAGAGCAGAGCTCTAGAAACCTCGATTCGGGGCCGGGCGGTGGTGGCGCACGCCTTTAATCCCAGCACTTGGGAGGCAGAGGCAGGCGGATCTCTGTGAGTTCGAGACCAGCCTGGTCTACCGAGCTAGTTCCAGGACAGGCTCCAAAAACCACAGAGAAACCCTGTCTCGAAAAACCAAAAAAAAAAAAAAAAGAAACCTCAATTCGGACATAGTAGGGACAGAATGAATAAGGGGAGCTGTTGGTGACTTCAGAGCTGATTGCTTTCTGTCCATCTCTTTTCTTTTTAGTTTGGTTACTGGCTGTTGCTACCGCCTTTTGGAAAATCCCACCATTAGTCACCAGAAGAACCGCCCCACTAGGGAAGCCATAGCACACCTGCTTGGGGTGGCCTTGGTCCGTTATAATCATATGTTCAGTAAGTTGCCTTTCGCCTGGTGCTTGCTCCCTGCATTGCCCTTTCTCCCTGAATGCCACATGTTGGTGCTTCCCAGGTGCGACTGTGAAGATCACCCAGATGCTGCAGCACTTTGAGCACCTGCCATCAGTGCTAGTGGCGGCTGTGAGTCTGTGGGCAACAGACTATGGAGTGAAGAGCATCGTGGGCGAGATTGTAAGGTGACTCCTGACCCTCCAAGCTTCTGTTTTCTTGGAGGTGTGGGTGGGGTAAAGGAAAGATAGAGGCCTTTTCTCCGTGTGATGTTGGGTTCCTTCATGTTAGCTGCCTGTCTTGGCTTCCCTTATTGGGAACTCAATAATTAACTTTCTTGCCATATCTGTGTTTTCTTCCCTCTATAGAGAGATTGGGCAGAAGTGTCCACAGGAGCTGAGTCGAGACACAGCAGGGACAAAGAGCTTTGCAGCCTTCCTCACTGAGCTAGCAGAGCGAATCCCTGCTGTCCTTATGTCCAGCATGTGCATTTTGCTAGATCATCTGGATGAAGAGGTGGGCAGTCCAGATTTGTCTAGGCTTTAAGCCCATTTCTGAAGTCTGTCTCTCTCTCCCTTCACTTTAACGTGGTTCTGGGTAACAACGCAAGGACTTATACATGCTAATAAATAAGCACATGCTCTAAAAGTTGAAAAATTTGTTTCCTTAAAAAAATGTATGGGCTGGAGAGATGGCTTAGCCATTAAAGCCAAAAATATAAGAGTTCAATTCCCAAGCACCCATAGCTGTCTCTCCAACTAAAAAAAAAAAAGTTTATGATTTTTATGTGTTTTGCCTGCATGTAAGTTTGTACAGAGAAAAAAGGGCAGAGACTGACATCCAAGGTAATACTTTGAGTTCTGCAAATGTTCCATGGTGCATGCATGCTCCCATATAAACACACACATATGCAACAGATATACACAACAAAATAAGAAAGAAAAGGCTTGTCATGTAGCCTGGACTGGCTCCCAGGTTCCAGAATTATAGGTGTCACCATGCCTAGCCAAGGTTCAGATCAAGGTTGTTTCTTTGTTTTTGTTTTTCTAGACAGGGTTTCTCTTTGTAGCTTTGGAACCTGTCCTGAAACTTGCTGCAGACCAGGCTGGCCTCGACCTCACAGAGATCTGCTTGTCTCTGTCTCCTGAGTGGTGGGATTAAAGGTGTGCACCACCACCGCCTGACCTCAAGGTTGTTTCTTGAGAAAGAAAGTAGCTTTTAAAATGAAGTGTACCCTGGAGTCTGAGACCCAGAGGGCCTAGACTACAAAGTAAGACTGTCCCCAAAATACATTTTCACACAAAGAAGACAGGTTGTCTAGATTTATCACTGTGACAATTTGTGTAGAGTAACTCCCCCACAAGACAGGGTTTCTCAGTAGCTATGGAGCCCGTCTTGGAACTCACTCTGTAGAGCAGATTCACCTTCCTCTGCCTCCCAAGTGCTTGGTTTTATGCAGTTCTGGTAGAGATGACCATTCTATACCGGTCTAGTGAGAAGAACTCAGCTTTGGTTCGCAGTCCCATCCAGTCCTTGGGCTCGAGCCTCTTGTTCCCATCTGGCTAGCACTGCTTTCTACAAACAATGAGCTTTCTCAACCAACCTGTTCTACTCCTCTAAGTTCTCTTTCCTGGATGCTTGCTTGGCCTCTTCCCAGACTAGAGAAATGTCAAAGACAGTCTATTCATTGATCTAGTTTTCTTTAACTTCTTTTATGAGACTAGTCTCTGGCTCTTGGCCTAGGCAGAGGGAATCCCCTGCCCTGTTTTCTACCAGGTTGTATAACAGACTTCTTGGCTCCAAGGCTAATTAACCCATATTTTTAAGTCTGTGGTCTGCCACATGACTTGTTACCTCTCCTTTATACTGCCCCACCCATCCTGCTTCCTCCACGTCTCACTGGTGATTTTTTCACATGCTTAGCTTCCTTCTCCCAGTTTCTCTCTGCCCAGAAGTCCTGCCTAGCTATTGGCCCTTCAGCTCTTTATTAAACCAATCAGAAAGTCGGTGTGATCAAATATCCTGCAACATTTTATGGCCTTATAGATAAAGGATAATAAGAAATGTTTCTTGCCAGGCGGTGGGAGCACACACCTTTAATCCCAGCACTTGGGAGGCAGAGGCAGGTGGATCTCTGTGAGTTTTGAGGCCAGCCTGGTCTACAAGAGCTAGTTCCAGGACAGGCTCAATGCTACAGAGAAACCCTGTCTCAAAAAAAAAAAAAAAAAAGATAGAAGAAATGTTTCTCAAGTTTCTCAAATGTGCCTTGATAGACAGATCTGATTTTCTTTTTAATAATATTATTTCCCAGGCATGTCACATGTCTTTAATCCCAGCGTCCAGGAGGCAGAGACAGGTGGACCTCTGTGAATTGAGGCTAGTCTGCTCTTCATACTCCTAAGCCAGACAGTGCTTCATAGTGAGACCCTGTCTCGGAAGAAAAACAGTTATATATTCATTTACTTTGTGTATGTGTATAGTATGTACATATGTGGAGGTTGGTTCTCTCCTTTCACTGGTCCTGGGGATTGAACTCAGGTCTTCAGGTTTGGTGGTATCTAAGATTACCCTTAGGCTCTTAGGCTCTGAGTGTGATATATTTGAAACTTAGATGTCTTTTTTTTGGGGGGGGGGGGATTTTCGAGACAGGGTTTCTCCGTAGCTTTTGGTTCCTGTCCTGGAACTAGCTGGAACTAGACCAGGCTGGCCTCGAACTCACAGAGATCCGCCTGCCTCTGCCTCCCGAGTGCTGGGATTAAAGGCGTGCGCCACCACCTCCTGGCGAAACATAGATGTCTTTCACATTTAGATTTAGTTTCAATCCCTAAGATACTGTGTATACATAGATAGACAAAAAAATATTGTGTCCCAAGCATTTCAGACTAGGAATCACAACCCTTTGATTTTGACTCTTATTTACTTTCTGACATTCTCTGAGCCAACAAATCCCCTTGGGATTTTGTATCTTCCTGTTACCCTGGGGATTATTAACACCTAGGCAATTGGCCAGGAAAGTCACTGCTTAGAACAAGCAACTTCACCTTGACCAAGGGCAGAAGAGTGCGGGAAAGAAATGAGAGCCGTTCCAATTGATGTCTCTCTCAGAACTACGTGATGCGCAATGCCGTGCTGGCAGCCATGGCCGAGATGGTCCTGCAGGTTCTAAAAGGTGACCAACTAGAAGAAACAGCCCGAGAAACCAGAGATCAGTTCCTGGACATCTTGCAAGCTCATGTCCACGACGTCAACTCCTTTGTGCGAAGCCGTGTTTTGCAGCTCTTTACCCGAATTGTCCAACAGAAGGTAAACAACCTTCTCTATGCTAAAACTCTGAATATTTCTCTGTATGCTTGGCAAAGTAAAGAGAGAATGTAGCTGAGCACTGTGGCATTGCCCATGATACCAGACTTGGGGAAGTAGAAGTAGGAGGGTCAGTAGTTTGAGGTCATCCTCAGCCACATGGAAAGTTTGAAGACAACTGAGCTATATGAGACCTTGTCGCAATTTTAAAAAGCAAGGAAAGATGTTTTCCTTTATTTTTATTATATGTGCATGAGTGTGTTGCTAGCTTGTACTACATATGTACAGTACCTGTGGAGGCTGGAAGGCCTCTTATTCCATGGGTTTGGAGTTACAGACAGTTGTGAGCTGCCATGTGGGTGCTGGGAATTGAACCCAGGTCCTCTAGTTGAGCAGCCAGTGTTCTAAACCTCAGAGTCATCTCTCTAACCCCTGAAAAAGGTGGCTTTTGTTTGTTTGTTTGTTTGTTTGTTTGTTTTTGTCTTGTTTTTAAATAGACACATAATCTGGTATCTGCCCCCAAAGAAGAGTCTAGACTTGAGATTTTCACTACCGGTAATAAAGTCTGCCATGGGGGCTGAAGAGATGGCTCAGCGGTTAAGAGCACTAGGTGCTGTTCTAGAGGTCCTGAGTTCAATTCCCAGCAACCACATTGTGGCTCACAACCACCTATAATAGGATCTGATGCCCTCTTTCTGACATTCAGGTATATAGGCGAGCACTCATACATACAAAATAAATAAATGAAATGAAATGAAAGTCTTCCCTTTCTAAGGACCAAGGTTCCTGCTCCTCTTAAGGGCTGCGGTGTGGTACTGCTCACATAGTTTATAATCTCAGAGAAGCTGCTTTACAGTGAGGCGTAGGTTAAACTCACAAGTGTGTCCAACCTTTGGACATTGCAACTTGACACTACCATCTACCAAGTTCATACCCATTACAATAAGAGAAATCACTGCAAAATATCACAATATTTTAAGTAGGGTTAGGATCTTGTGTTGAGCCACATATATAGCTACCCTCCACTGGAAGTGACCCATAGGGTGGTACTGAATTTATGCTGATTCTCCTTCTGCTCATCTAGGTGCTCCCCCTGAACCGTTTCCAGGCAGTGGTGGCCTTAGCCGTGGGACGTCTGGCAGACAAGTCGGTGCTAGTATGTAAGAATGCCATCCAGCTGCTGGCTAGTTTTCTAGCTAATAATCCCTTTTCCTGCAAGGTAAGTCAACATGGTGCATGCAAAAGAGGAATGAAATGGAGGCAGAGATGGCATTATGTCACTCAGCTACCTGACACGCATTCTACCTGACAGCTCAGTGATGCTGACCTTGCTGGACCACTGCAGAAGGAGATCCAGAAGTTGCAAGACATGAGAGCCCAGAGGCGACCCGCGGCTGCTTGTGAGTATTCAGCTGCCCCAGGAGTCTGACCTGCTTTTCCCCAAGGTTGGTCACAAAGTGTGAGAGAGACTAAACAAGACTCCCTTTCAGCTGCAGCACTAGACCCAGAGGAGGAATGGGAAGCCATGTTGCCAGAATTGAAGTCCACCCTGCAGCAGCTTCTAAAGCTTCCCCAGGAAAAGGAAGATCAACAAATCGCTGGAACAGAGACTGTGGAAGAGGTGAAAGGACGCATCCGTCAGCTGCTCGCCAAGGCTAGTTACAAGTATGTACAAGATTAGGATGTTCTCTGCAGGTCTGTGCGGGTGAATCTTTCTTTGGGCTGCCAGCTTACCAAAAAAAAGACAGAGACTTACTATTAATGATGAAAAGTTCAGCCGATAGCTTAGGCTAGTTTCTAATTAGCTCTTCTAACTTAAATTAACCCATCTGTTAATTTACTTTCTGCCTCATGGCTTTATTAGCTCATCTCCATATTCCCCATCCTGCTTGCTCTGCATCCGGCTGGCAACTATGCCTTCTTCCCAGCATCCTCTCTGCCCTGAAAATCCTTCCTAGCTATTGTTGTTCAGCTTTTTAATAAACCAGAATGGCACATCTTCACAGTGTACAGAAAGATGATTTCACAACAGGTCTGTGAGGATTTAGAGTTAACCTTTTTTTTTTTTTTTTTTTTTTTAAATTTATTTATTATACATACACTTGCCAGAAGAGGGCACCAGATCTCATTACAGATGGTTGTGAGCCACCATGTGGTTGCTGGGAATTGAACTCAGGACATCTAGAAGAGCAGACAGTGCTCTTAACCTCTGAGCCATCTCTCCAGCCCAAGAGTTAACCTTTGAGAGACTTTTGAGGCTGCTTTTCTACTTTTTAAAATGTTTTTAGCCGGGCGGTGGTGGCGCACGCCTTTAATCCCAGCACTCGGGAGGCAGAGGCAGGCGGATCTCTGTGAGTTCGAGGCCAGCCTGGTCTACAAGAGCTAGTTCCAGGACAGGCTCCAAAGCCACAGAGAAACCCTGTCTCGAAAAACCAAAAAAAAAAAAATGTTTTTAAAACTACTCCAGAGCCCAGTCTATGGCACAGGCCTGTAAGCCAAACTACTTGGGATGCTAAGTCAGTAACGATTACTGAGGCCAACTTAATGAGAGTTTAAAGAATGGGAGTATGGCAGTGGTGGAACACAAGTGTGCACAAGGCCCTAGGTTCAATCCTCAGGGCTCAATAAGCAAAACAAAACAGAAAGTTATTCTCAGGCCTGGAGGTCTAGCCCAGTGGTAAAAAACATTTACTTGGTCTATGCATTTGGTCCCTAGCACCTCACAGACAACTAAGTGAACCTGGTATGGTGGTGCTTGCTTATAACCCTGGCACTCAGAAGGCAGAAGCAGGAGATTGCTACAAATTCAAAGCTAGCAAGGTCTAAACAAAACAGCAAATCTTCCTCACAGCCATAGCTGTGTAATGAAACTTCATCCAAAAGATGAAAGGGGATGGAGATGTAGCTCCGCTGCACCTGAGGTGTGTGCTCGATCCCTAGCCCTATATAAACCAAGTGTGGTGCCACCTATTGCTTTTTTGTTTTTCCTGCGAGACTTGGCACCCGGGAGCTTTGGTTTGCTCAGCACATGCTCTACTGCTAAACTGCGCCTCCCAGCCATACCCTGACTACACAGATGTTACTATGGGGCAGAAGCACTTGTTTGAACCCCAGGATTTAGGGAGTCTAAGGCAGGAGGATTGGGATACATAGTGAGTTCATGGTCGTTCTGAGTACATTGTAAAACTCTGTTTCAAGAAAAGAATCTCATTGTGTGGTTATGTCATAAAAGTAACAAATTATCGAAACTCTGTTGACTGCAAACACAGTAGGTTTTTACACAGGTGTTTGAAGTAGGCTTTTATACATAAATTTTATACATAAATATATATTTAGTTATGTATTTATTTATGGGAATGTTCATGGGGTACAGCACATGTAAAGATAAAGGACAACTTTGGGGAATCAATTCTAAGTCATTAAGCTCTGTGGTAGGTACCCTTGCTTGCCAAGCTCTCTGACTAGCCCTGGGTTTATGATTTTAAAAACTTTAAAAAAAAAGATCCAACTTCTTTGAAGACTACAGTAAAGGCCTGGAGTTTGGGGCCTGATATCCTAGTAGGTACTGCTCAGCTCTTGAAGCATGAGATATATCCTTTTTCTTTACGGTACCGCTTGTAGGGGCTGGATGGAATAACAAGGTGGGATCCGTTACAAGGGCTTCAGTGACATTCTTCTGGGTACTGAATTGGTGACAGACTGGTATTCTTTCAGGCAAGCTATTATTCTCACTAGAGAAGCCACCAGTCACTTCCAGGAGTCCCAACCTTTCAGTCACACAGACCTGGAGGAGAACAGCTTCCTGAATCTCCTGGGAGTTATCTTCAAAGGTAATCCTTTCAGTCAGCAAGCACAGCCTGAAGGAAGACTGAAGGAGGCTCAGGGAGGGGTTGACACTGCTGATCCGGAAGGGGAGCAGCTCAGTCATAGGGGTCTACGGGATCTACTAAGAAACGAACCAAAGTGTCTTAGAATAGGTTCTAATTTTATACCTTCAAATTGTTGAAAGAAATATCCAGGGATGTTGGTAGCCACTGACCTGCTGAGTAAAACTTCCTGTACCTCTAGGCTCTGCAGCTCCCACACAGGAGTCTCCTGGGGACAATGTCCCTGTGCTGACTAACAGTAAAGACACTCCCAGTGCGTCCGAGCCTGAAGGACCCCAGAGGGACGATGAGCTGGTGAAGCAGGAGATGTTGGTGCAGTATCTGCGGGATGCCTACAGCTTCTCCCAGAAGGTTACAGAGGCCATCGGCATCATCAGCAAGATGATGTATGAGAACACAAGCACAGGTAAGCCAGGGCTCGTCAGAAAGAACTGGTCGTGGGGCTGAGAAACACAAGCACAGGCAAGCCAGGGCTCGTCAGAAAGAACTGGTCGTGGGGCTGAGAAACAGTTCTGCCTGCGCGTAGTTATTGATGCCTTTCTCATTGCTATATTTTTAAGATTTTATTGTTCACGTGTATGAGTATTTTGCCCTCATGCGTGTGTATCACGTGCATGTTTAGTGCCTGCAGGAAGCATAAGAGGGAGTCAGATCCTCTGGAACTGGAGTTAGGATTTGTTGAGCCACCACGTGGACACTGGGAATTTGAACAAACAGCGAATGCTTTTAACCACGGAGCTCTCAGTCATCCCCTGGTGCCTGTACCATTGAAAGTCAGGGTGTTTACCACTGGTAGCATTTTGCAGTTTACCTAGTTTGGCCAGTGTCATGAGAAAGCATCGTAGCAATCATTCTCTGGGACAATGACAGTGACCTCACATCCATGTTACTGTGTTAGCAGAGGTCACATCTATGGGTGTTGTGATATTTGTCAAGTTATCAAGTAGATGGGTGACATTTGTATTTGTTCTCAGTGGTGCAGGAGGTGATTGAATTCTTTGTGATGGTATTCCAATTTGGGGTACCTCAGGCCCTGTTTGGGGTTCGCCGCATGCTGCCTCTCATCTGGTCTAAGGAGCCTGGTGTCCGGGACGCTGTACTTAATGCCTACCGCCAACTCTACCTCAATCCAAAAGGGGACTCAGCCAGGTATATTGGGGTTCCTTGTCTTTGTTAACTTTTCTGAGGTCAGCTTCTCAGAGGATTATCCTAGTATCCTGAAAGATATTCGTCTGGGGGAGTCTGAACTCATGGATGGGTCCATACCAGGCTTAAGGTGGATTTCTGCTGAGGCCTACTCCAAGCAATCGTTTAACCTAACAGCTTCCCGGTCATAGTGACCACTGATCTCTGCTCTTCCCACAGAGCCACGGCCCAGGCCTTGATACAGAACCTCTCTCTGCTGTTAGTGGATGCCTCTGTCGGGACCATCCAGTGTCTTGAGGAAATTGTAAGTCTGCTCTGTCCTCTACTCATTCAGCAGGGTACAAGTAGTGGCTGTTTCCTGTGTGCAGAGATCTAGTCAGCCCCACAGAGAGATTTAAGATTAGTTGTTTCCCATTCTCGACTTTATTTTCATTTGCTTGTTTGCTCGCTGCTGTGTTGGGCAGTCGTCTCACTGTGTAGTCCAGGCTGGCCTTCGACTCCCAGTCCTGCCTCCGCTTCCTTGGTGTTGAGATTCTGTGTGCGACAGTGCTCAGCTCGCACGCCCAAATTTAAAGATGCCAGTAGTTTACTTAGAGTAAAAAACCAAAACATGTTTAGAAAATGTAGCAAGTAAATATTCACCTACCCTTAATCCCAGCACTCACGAGGCAGAGACAGGTGGAGCTCTGTGAGTTTGAGGCCAGCCTAATCTACAAGAACTAGTTCCAGGAGAGCCAGGGCTGTTACACAGAGAAACCCTGTCTTGAAAAACAAAACAAAATTCACTTGTAGAATTGGTGGCATAGATAACAACTGTAATAGCAGTAATAACACATGCTGTTTACTATGTGTTGGGCGCTGTTGTTAACACCACTGGGTGATTCTGGAGTAGAATGGGGTCTGTGAGGGAGGCTTGAGAGAGAGGCTCGGCAACTTGCCTGGCTGCAGCAGTTACACTGTATATGCGCCAGAAAACATATGCAGCCTCCATGCTGTAGCAGACCACAGAGCTGCTTACGGTAGAGGTCAGGGACTGCCCCATCAAGGTGGTTGGTGCTAGTCAGCAGGGATCATGGAACTTCAGTGAGATTGAGAGATAGAGAAGAGGAGAGAGTTTCTGGCAAAAATCACGGAAAGTCCACTCTCCCAGCCTGAGAATGAAGAGGTCTGTGTTCTGTCTCGGAGTCATTACCTGCACAAGATAGTCAAGTTGGGAACATAGGCTGGTGCCTTCAAGTCAAAGGGACCCCTGCTTTTTAATGAGTTGAATCTGACTGTAGCGAGTGGTGCCCCTGCCAGGCCTCCCCTCCTGGTTGCTACTTTTGTTCCTTTCTGTGGAAAAAGAACCTGGGGGAGGCAGCTGCCATGATATTTCCCAGGCTGCTCAATGCTCAAAACTTCTACAGTAGGCAGAGAAGACCTAGAAACAGATGCTGAGGAGACACCCTGCCTGTCACACAAGCCACCTGAGAGCTGTGGGCAGGGCAAAAGTGCTGCCTGCAGCTCCTGTAGGTGGGCAGGGATGAGAGGACAGGATGAGTGGCTAAAATGGATGCACGTGTAAATTAGAGGAAAAAGGACAGTGACCCTCTCAGAGACGGGTTGACCTTGTTCTCACAGTAAGAAAAATTACCAGAAATATCCAGAGTGTAGTCAGAACGGTGGTCTACACAGAACTCAGAAGACCCATTTGAATGTGTTACTTTAGGAAGTGTAGCCTTGAAGAAAGACATGAAATAGGAAAATAGAGACGAGTGAGAAGTACCTCCCCACACTCCCTCCTCTTCTGTTTGCCAGCGTTAGTTCCATCCAGATAAGTAGACCAACTGGGAGCTGTTATTCTGAAGCTGAGTTCTTTGTCTTTCCTCCTCAGCTGTGTGAGTTTGTGCAGAAGGGTGAGATAAAGCCAGCAGTGACCCAGCTGCTGTGGGAGCGAACCACAGAGAAGGTCCCTTGCTCTCCGCTGGAGCGCTGTTCCTCTGTCATGCTTCTTGGCATGATGGCACGGTGAGGCTCAGACGGTGGGGAAGGAAAGAAGGGTCTGAGAGGCCTTCCGTCCAGTCACAGCCCATTGAGCTTTCCTGGTCGGCTGCCTGGGTGGAGAGAGCACCGCCTGTGTAGTAGAAACAGTCACTAACACAAGCGGTCCAGGGACCTCCCTGAGTCAGTGCCTTTCTGTAGTGCTCCAGGGCTCTAGGAACCCCAGGGTAGATTCTGGGGCTTTCCCGCACTGCCCTCGTCTCCCTGGAATCCTGCCCAGGACTGCCTTTAACTCCGTTTTCCTTTCTCTAGAGGAAAACCAGAAATTGTCGGAAGCAATTTAGACACGCTGGTGAAGGTAGGGCTGGAGGAGAAGTTCCCACAGGACTACAGGCTGGCCCAGCAGGTGTGCCTTGCCATTGCCAACATCTCGGACAGGAGGAAGGTAGGTGATCTGGCATGGCCATGGCTCAGCTGAGGAAAGTGGAGAGCCTCCTGTCTGTCTTCCCCACCCTGGCATTTTGTTTTCTTTTCAGCCTTCCCTGGGTGAACGTCAGCCTCCCTTCCGGCTGCCTCGGGAACACAGGTTGTTTGAGCGACTTGGAGAGATGGTCACAAAGGGTAAGTTATTCAAAAGGGCCTGAGGTAGCTATGCTGTGGCCTTCGCGGGGTGATCAGTTTCTCCTTTCTCTGTAGGGAAGGGGTCTGAGGTAGCTGTGCTGTGGCCTTCGCCGGGGTGATCAGTTTTTCCTTTCTTTGTAGGGTTTGCACATCCAGATCCCCTCTGGATCCCATTCAAAGAGGTGGCCGTGACTCTGACCTACCAACTGGCAGAGAGCCCTGAAGTGATCTGTGCCCAGATGTTACAAGGCTGTGCAAAGCAAGCCTTGGAGAAGCTTGAGAAGAACACCACTGAGGAGGACCCCAGTAAGTGGGCAGAGGTTTGAGTGCTCGGGAACAGAGTGGGCAACCGGCTTCTGTTGTTTCCCTAAAGGGTAAAGAGCCTCAGCCCACGCTCTTATTTACCCATGTGTCCACCCCACCTCCTGTTCCTACTTTGAGTAGCACATGAGGAAGGAGTGGGAGTTGATGGAACTTGACTGCCTTTGCTCTTTCCCTTCCTGTACATCAGAGGACAGTGTCCCCATGCTCCCCACATTCCTGCTGATGAACCTGCTCTCACTGGCTGGGGACGTGGCCCTACAGCAGCTGGTACACTTGGAACACGCAGTGAGTGGAGAGCTGGGTCGGCGGCGAGTTCTCCAGGAAGAACAGGAGCACAAGACCAAGGACCCCAAGGAGAAGGTGAATGAGTGGCTAGGAGGTGGGCTCGTGCCCCAAGCGTTTCCCAGATTTTCATAACCTCAGCTCAGGACATTTCCTAGAGAAATCTCTGCTTTATTAGTAAGTGAAGACCCTGCCTCTTTGTTGCTGCTTCCCTGGGGAAGATTAACATCGACAGAGATGGCATGGTCTCCCCATGCTCATCCAGTGGGGGGGGTGTTAGTACACACAGACTGACTTGTTTACCTTGGTCTAGGATACAGGCTCCATCTGAAGTGCTGTTTGTTTTAACACACACAACACCCCCTCTTTTTATCAGCCTGTGTTACTAGCCTGTCACCTGGTGAGATCCTTTGTCCTCTCTGCTAAAGGCTTATTTGCTTGTAGACAAAGAAGAGAGTCTTGCAGGTGGAGTAAAGTGACCTTGAGCCAAATTTACCATTTAGAGTCAATTTATGTTTTCAGAGGAAGAGGTGTAGGGACCTGGTTATTCTTTCTCCACTCAGGAATTCTTTCTCTTTATGGACATACTTGGCACTTCTGTGGATGATTTTATAAACTTCATCTTTAGATCTCTTCATGCAAATGAAGTGTTATGCTAGAATCAAAAAATGCTATCTTGTGAGTAGAGAAATGGATCAAAGGTTAAGAGCACTTACTGCACTTGAAGAGAACCTGAGCAGATCTCAGATTGTACACAGTAACTCTAGCTCCAGGGGAATCTGATGCCCTCTTCTGGCCTCCATGTGCAATGCACACATATGCTGTGCTTATATACATGCAGGGTAAAACACTCAAAACCAAAAGTTTGTTTCTTTTTCTCAAAGCAGGGTGAAGTGACATATGCCTTTATCCCTGCTTAGAAGACTGAGGCAGGCAGATCCCTGTGAATTCATGGCCAGCCTGGTCTACATAGAAAGTTTCAAGACAGCCTGGGCTACATAAGAGCCTGTCTCAAGAAAGAAAAGTGATCACCCTGGCTTCTTTCCCTCCAGAGTACAAGCTCTGAAACGACCATGGAGGAGGAGATGGGGCTGGTCGGGGCCACTGCTGATGACACAGAGGCAGAGCTAATCCGCGGCATCTGTGAGAGGGAGCTGCTGGACGGTAAGAAGCACTGCCGTGTGCCTTTCTCCCCACTTGTTACCTCTGCCCCAACCCGGAGCTCTTCTTCCAACAGGCAGTCAGGTGCTAGCTGCCTTTGTTCCGCTGCTGCTTAAAGTCTGCAACAACCCTGGCCTCTACAGCAACCCAGACCTCTGTGCGGCTGCTTCGCTGGCCCTTGGCAAGTTCTGCATGATCAGGTAGCCCCGTTGGTCTCAGCTGTAGGAAGATGAGATGACACAGCTCTCCTGCTTCCCTGAAGATTTTCTCTTTACCCTCAGTGCTCCGTTCTGTGACTCCCAGCTTCGTCTTCTGTTCACCATGCTTGAAAAGTCTTCACTCCCCACTGTCCGCTCTAATCTCATGGTTGCCACTGGGGATCTGGCTATCCGCTTCCCCAACCTGGTGGATCCCTGGACTCCTCATCTGTACGCCCGGTAAGGGATCCCTCAGACACCTCGAGAGCTCACTCTGCAGTCCATTACTGCAGCGAGCCACAGCTCTTCCCCTGACTCGGCAGAGTTCAGTATCTGCTGGCTGTTCACCTTGTACGAACGAGCTCTAAGTGGACACTGGGAGCTGAAGGAGCCTTCTGAGATCTGCCCACAAGCCTTCCATTGTCCCTGACTCCAGTCTTCAAATCAGAATAGGCTTTGAGCTGCTTCCGGAATGGCGCACTGTAGAACAATAGATCCTTCCATCGGGCCTTCATGTCGGCCTTAAGGTATAAACGAGTTCTTGATCTCTGACTAGAGCTTTTATTCCTAGTCTCCGAGACCCAGCTCAGCAAGTGCGGAGGACAGCGGGGCTGGTGATGACGCACCTGATCCTGAAGGACATGGTGAAAGTGAAGGGGCAGGTGAGCGAGATGGCGGTGCTGCTCATCGACCCTGTGCCTCACATCGCTGCTTTGGCCAAGAATTTCTTCAACGAGCTCTCCCACAAGGTGACAGAAGCAGCTTGGAGCTTTCTGCAGAGGAAGTGGATGGGTCGCACTTTCCGCCCCCATCTCATCTCTTTGGTCTCCTCTACAGGGCAACGCAATCTATAATCTCCTCCCTGATATCATCAGTCGCCTTTCAGACCCAGAGGGTGGGGTGGAGGAGGAGCCCTTCCACACCATCATGAAGTATGGCTTTCTACATAAACTTACAGGGATGTAGTGTGGTATGGGGGGGGGGGGGTGTGCAGCACACAGACTTGGTTAGGAACCAGACATGCTTTTTATCCCAGCTCTGGCTGGTTGGCTGGTTGGCTGGCTGGCTATGATAGGCTAAGAGTGAACAAGAATGAACCCAGGGCCTTGCATACGCTAGACAAGCATGTCTTGCCACTGTTTTCAGCCCCAAGTGTCCATTTTAGCTGTACCTTCTCCAAAACAGCTTGACCCATTTGCCTGTTTCCCTCTATGAGAGTTTAGCACTTGCTTCACAATTCTCGGGGCTCTCAAATGGGTCTGACTCCTTGATTGTAGACACATAGCAGGAGTCACCAGATAGCAGCTGTTCTTATCTGCATTCTCAGTAAATGGAAGGGGACAAGAGGAATGGTGGGAGGCCATGGCCACGAGCATTCTTCTAAAGCAAGGACAGAAAAGGTGGGGGTGGGGTGGATTCTGTGTAGTGGTTGAGAACTTTGCTGGCTAGTCACACACTCCCTCCCACCCCCTCTCAGGCAGCTCCTTTCCTACATCACCAAGGACAAACAGACCGAGAGCCTGGTGGAGAAGCTGTGTCAGCGGTTCCGCACAGCCCGGTATGCTGCTGTTTCGGGAGGTCTCTGTGCCTAGAGGGCTCTTCAGAGGGACCAAGGGAGACTGGCGCGGGAGGACATGCAGACCTCACGGTGTCCATTCCTTGTGCAGAACTGAGCGGCAGTACCGGGATCTGGCCTACTGTGTGTCCCAGCTGCCCCTCACAGAGCGAGGCCTACACAAGATGCTGGACAACTTTGACTGCTTTGGGGATAAGCTGTTAGATGACTCTGTCTTCACTGCTTTTTTGTCAGTTGTGGGTAGACTGCGTCGGTGGGCCAAGCCTGAGGGCAAGGTGAGTGGCATAGGATCACTGGCCCTACTGGATTCCAGTGCTGTAAACACAGTCTACTCTCCTGTGTGCTTCCTGCCTCGCTAGCTTCACTACAACCATTTAACCAAGGTGACTTGAGGCCAGATCTCTCTGTCCAATTCCTGGTCCTTTCTCCCGCTCCTGTCCCTTTTTAAAAGGTCATTTTTTTTTTTTAAGATTTTTTTTTATTTTATGTGTATTGGTGTTTTGCCTGTGTGTGCGTGTGTGTGTGTGTGTGTGCGCGCGCGCGCATCTGTGTGAAGGTCCCAGATCCCTGGAACTTGAGTTAAGAAAAGTTGTGAGCTGCCATGTTGGTGCTGGGAACTGAACCCAGGTGTTCTGCAGGAGCGGCAAGTGCCATCTCTCCAGCCCCCAAGAAAAGCCAATTTCCACTTGAGACATTGTCTTTCTGTGTAGGTCTAGCTGACTTAGAATTTGATATGTAGACCAGGCTGGCCTCACATTCACAGAGATTCCCCTGCCTCTGCCTCTCGAGTGTTGGGATTAAAGGCGTGCCTCGACATGCTTGGCACTAGACTTCTTTTTTAGAGCGGTTTCATGTTTAAAGAAAAACTGAGTAAGTAGAGTTCCTGTTTGCTTCTGTTCCAATCCACGTACGTCCTCTACCCATCAGCTCCTTGTCCTTGGGTGCTGTGATCTTACAGTCTCCATTGACCTGCATGAGTGGATATGATTGACAGATGAGTACCCAAGGGCCACAGTTTACACTGACACTGGCTTCCCTGAATACAATGACTTGTCACTACAGGGTCATACTAGACACCTCACTCCTGTGGTGGTGCCACTTAGCTGTGCTCTCACCATATACTATAGAAACAGCTAGAGATGCATGATAGATATAGGTCACTTAGAATAAACATTTCAAGTCTGTTTCTTTCACGGCTGTTTTTAAACAGGGAGATAATATCTCCAGCCCTGTTTTTAACTTAATTTTCCTCTAGTCTACAATAGATGAATTTGAGCAGAAGCTTCGGGCCTGTCACACCAGAGGCATGGATGGAGTAGAGGAGCTTGAAGCTGGCCAGGGAGGCAGCCAGAGAGCCCTGTCTGCCAAGAAACCCTCTGCCGGTATGAGAGGCAAGCCCACATGGGGCTTCCCACAAGCAGTCTCCACCATCTTATATCCTTTGTGGTTTGTTTTTGTTTTTTGAAATCCTGTCTCCCTTCCACCTCTAGTCTCAAGGCAACAGCCTCTGGCTTCTGTAGATTCCGACAATGACTTCGTCACGCCTAAGCCTCGACGCACCAACCGTCCTCGACCAAACACTCAGCAACGGAAGTCCAAGAAGAAAGCCAGAGTTACCTTTTCAAGTGATGAGGCCAGTGAGGATGGTATGACTGGCCTCCTGACAGCCTTGGGGTCTCAGTGGAGCTTGCCTGGGTGTAGAGTTATTCCTCCTGGTAGTGCCACCCCGCTGTGCAGCCTAGCTGACTTCTGCGGTGTGCTTTGCAGCTCTGGTTATGTTTTTTTGTTTTTTTTTTGTTTTTTTTTTTTTTTTTTTGGTTTTTCAAGACAGGGTTTCTCTGTGGTTTTGGAGCCTGTCCTGGAACTAGCTCTTGTAGACCAGGCTGGTCTCGAACTCACAGAGATCCGCCTGCCTCTGCCTCCCAAGTGCTGGGATTAAAGGCGTGCGCCACCACCGCCCGGCTTTGCTCTGGTTATGTTTTAAGATTGTTTTGCGCCATCTTGGTGACTCAGTTTTTGTTCCCATGATTCTCTGAATAGAACTTTCAGCAGAGATGACAGAAGAAGAGACACCCAAGAGAACCACCCCCATCCGCAGAGCATCTGCCCGGAGACAGAGGTCCTAGGAGTTGCCTTCACCTATTCCCATCCCTGCCGTGCAGGGTATCTTGTTGGATGCCTTTGAATTCAGTTCCTCCCTGTAAAAATGTTTGTTGCCTCTTTGTTTTTAACATGTAAATCGTCTTTGCATTCAGTGTCTTTCTCTGAGAGCCCATCTGATGGCTGCTTTCACTTCCCAAGAGATACTTAACCAATCGTCATGTTTTTTAAGAATAAATATTTTTATATACTCTTAAGTATTTTGTCCTCTGCTGGTCTCTGTTTCATCTTTCACCTTCGCCCAGGTTCAGGCAGCAGATTGAGGGTTATCAGTCCAGAGAGAAGATAAGGAAGCCCAGGTACCCTGAGGCTGTCTCTGGATGGATCTTCATGATCCGCATTGCTTCATCTTGCACAACTAGTGAGAGATTCCACTGTAGAGAATTCCATGGTCTAGGTTCGTATAAGCACCTCTCAGTACCCAAGACAACTTTTGACAATACCCAGAGACCAATTTCTGTCACGGACTTGAGGGACATGGAGCTGCTATAAGCACTCTTTCAACAAAAGCCTTGGGAGGAGGGTGTTGACTAACATCCTTCATGCACAGGAGACCCCAAAACAGCGTTCCAGCAGTGCCAACTTGAAAATGCTCTAGACCTTGTTTCCTCCATGTGCTCCAACCCAGGAGAGATCATGAGCTGTGTCCCCTCCCCCCAGCTCTGTGGGTGGCAAGGTCTACCTCCCCTGTCAGTCCTTCCTTCTCACTACTACGGGTCTGCAGGAGGTCCTGCCCCTCCCTCAGCTGCAAATCCTGCTGCCCACCCTCCCCAACTCCTTCATCTGCTGAGTCACTTGGAACAGGAAGCACACTGATGTTTCTGCTGCCATGACAACAGCACATTGCCTCTGAATCGGTCCCTACCTTATGTGTGTGGTGGGGGAACAGTACTGGCAGATGATAGGCACGAGGAAAAGGGGAGATGGCTCCTCGGAAACATGCTTTAGGTTAGGGCAGGACTGTGGAGGGGTTCCTGAGACCTGGGGGAATAGGGTCAAAGCCGCTTGTAGAGCCTCTGTTGGAAGAAAGGCAGAAAAAGGACGGGGCTGAAGATGCCTCTGCTCCAGGCACAGTGCTATGACCACACTCCCACTCTCTACCGCCCCCCCAACCCCCCCCTTCTCTCGGCCTGCTCCCTGCTCATGGAAAGCCTGGGCATGACCCACACAGCTGTCAGTCCCACAGCCTTGGCTCTGGGACCCCAAGGAGGTAGGGCAATCCCAGAAGGGCAAGGAGCCAGGACTGTTATTTGGGGTGCAGTCAGCATGCTCCCTGCCTTTTAAGCAAAGGTTATCACCAGGCCAGCTAAACTTAGCAATTAGGCTCTTCAGCTAGAAGAGCAGGGGGCTGGTCTCAAGTTGCACTGGCCTAGTAAAGAGGCCCCAGGATCCCCCTGCCCTGCACCTGTTGATGTGCTCCCAAGCCCTTCCAAGCGCTCAGAACCCACCCTTTCCACCCTTCCTACCCTTCAGACGAGTGAGGAATCCCGGGCTGGGGACCTGCCTGCCTGTTCTGGCTCAGGGCATAATACCTCCGCTTCTACTTTCCCCCCTCTCTGACCTCACCCGGCGTCCACGAGGGCAGCCAAGGAAGGAGAGAGAGTCCCTGGCTGCAGGGCTAGCAGGCACGTCCCAGGACGGGGAGGGACTTCCGCCCTCACGTCCAGCACTCCACCCTGGGGCTGCAGTGGGTGAAAGGGGCAGTGTCTCCTAGCCTGGGCGGCAGGTTCCGAGGAAGGACACTATGGAAGGCCTCTTAACCTCCTCCAACCCAACCCACAACCAGGGTACTGTCCTCATCCCGGGGCCCCAACCTAGACCTTAATTGGGGAACACAGAGGCGTATTTGTGAGTCTCAATGATCAAGTCTCCAGGCTGCAGGGCATCCCGACCTATGGCGTAGGGGACCGCCCCTTCAGGCCTCGTCCCTTGCTCTCACAGTTCAGTACACAAGCCTGGCCTCTGGCCCAAGAAATGGAAGCCAGGAGGTGGAGGGGAGGTGGAGTGGGGGTGGGACCGCAAATGCGAAGGGCCCCCGCAGGAGGCAAAGTGGCCCCTCCCGGGCCTTTTCTTCAGCTTTAGTCTGTGTCACTACCGAAAAACAACGAGAAGATCCTCAACTTTTCCGCAGCCTTTTCAAAAAGGGGAGAGGGTCGATGGTGCAGCTGTGGGCAGACCCACACTTCTGCTCCATTTCCCCCGTTCCTGCAGCTCCCAAGTTCCTCCCACTTTTTTCCAGCGACAACTTTCAGGTCTCTGGGTCCTGGATGTCCTGGGTGCACACTCCAGGTCCTTAAGTCCATAGGCTATATTCCCTCGGTCTTATCCTGGGACCCATCACCGGGTCACCTCCCCAGCGAGGCAATCTCAGTTCCCCTCCCCCCTCTCAGCCCCGAGCCCACACGTTTGGTGCGTGCACATTTCAAAAACGAGGCGGGTCCAAAGAGAGGGGGTTGGGAGGAAACGAGAGAGGCCCAGCTACTCGCGGCTTTACGGGTGCACGTACCTCAGGCCTCAGCGCCCTAGTGCTGGGACTGGTTGAGCGGGGCGGGAGGCGGGGCACGCGTCATCAGCTCCCCCTCCCCCCCTGCTCCGGTTTCTATAAATACTGACTGCAGCCCTCCCCGGTGCTCTCTGCTCCTCCCTGTTCTAGAGACAGCCGCTTCTTTTCGTGCAGTGCCAGGTGAAAAACGCGGAGTGGGCCACAAAAGGCCTGGGACGATCGGAAACTGGGAAAGGGGTGCGCGCTGTCCGGGTCTGGGAGCGCTGGTGCGAGCTCCGCTGTCCGAGCCGGAGCTCCGCATTGCAGGGGCTGGAGGAAGACGTGATGGGGCGAGCGGCGGGAATGGTGGCGGGTGGGGGTGGGGGGTCGCCGGGTGCACCAGGCCACGCTGATCTCACTTTCTTCCGCAGCCTCATTCCAGAGACACGATGGTGAAGGTCGGAGTGAACGGGTGAGTTCGGGGCTGGGCTAGGGTGGGGCTCCGGACCCCACTCCGTTGCGTACGCAGGTCTACCTGACCTGGGGACTTTCCAGTAGTATGGGATGGTGGAAAGGTGGCCTTAGCACCCAAGGAGACCTCAAGGTCAGCGATCTGACCAGACGAAGGCTCCGGCTCCGCCCTTGCGGGGGATGAGCGGCCGGGAGTCCTCACTAGGAGGACCACCCCACCCCCGCGCACGCCCGCTCAGGATCCATCCCCTAATCCCCTGGCTGGGGCTTCTTTCTTTACTTTCGCGCCCTGAGTAGTCACGTGTCTGAGGGGAGCCCCTCCCCCCATCACCCCCTTCCTCCCGTTCGGTGGCACGGGGATGTGAGGTGCGCCCTTCTTGGCGCATCATCTCCCAAGGGCTTGGCTTCCCTTAGGGTAACTGGCCGCCGCCATGTTGCAAACGGGAAGGAAATGAATGAACCACCGTTAGGAAACCATCCTCGGGCCTTCCTCCTTTCTGGCTTATGACTAACCTTCCCACTCCCTCTCGCCGGGTGGAGTCACCTCTATCCTGTAAGACAGGTGATACAAGGCTTCCGTGCTCTCAGGAGAGCTCTGCATCCCAAGCCGTCTCATCTTATTAGCCTCCAAGCAGCCTGATTCTCCTCGGGCATAGGATGCATTTTCTAGATTGTTCTCTGAGAATCTAAGCAGACTTAGAAGTCCGCTTGTCCTCCCAGCTCCAAAGGTGTGGTAGCGATGGCGTAGTGCGGAGGGGGGGGAGGCGGTGGCTGAATCATGGTGGTTCCGAAGAGAAAATTTCCACCAGGAAAAGGCTCCGGAGCTAGCAGCCCCTTCTCCCCCATAACCTCGACTTCCCAAACTATAGGCCAGACTGTAAAGGTCACTAAGCGGATTGAGTGTCTCTCTGAGCCTGGGGATCCTGCCCTTCTCCCCATTCCATCCTCCAGAAACCAGATCTCCCCACTCCACCCTAATCGGAGGTTAAATTTAGCCGGCTGACCTTTCTGTGTCTGGGGTCTGGGCTCTTCCACCCTGTTGGCCCCTACACACATCTGTTGCTCCTGCTTCTGATTTTTAGCTAGCAAAGACAGGTGTTGGGATTAGTGGTTGGAAAGCCCAGTGGTTTTCTCCGTATCTTTCCCTTTAGGAGGAGGGACTTGGAGGAAGCAGGTGGGCTGACCCTGTGCTGTTTATTCTGACCTTTAACCTTGCCCTTTGAGCTTGGTGATGCTGAGTGCACAAGTCCTTCCTGTCTAGGGGTGTAGCCTGAAGCCAGGCCAGGCTGGAACAAACTTTCCAGAGCCTGCTGGATAGTGGGGGTGATGAATGCCATGTGCCAGGCTTGTGCCCAGACTGGGGTATAAGGAGGAGAGGGTGTTGGACAAGGCTTTGAGCCTGATTTCACCTCTTGGACAGGAAAGAAAGCTCCACTTTATGGCTGTAAAAGCCCAACCGGCCCTCAGCTGCTCATGGAAGATAAAATTAGGCCTCGTGGGGCTTCTAAGGATGCACGTGCCCTATATTTGGGTTCTACATCTGACTATTCTACCAGCTTTATTAAAGGAAATCCTAAACAAAACTTGAATTTCCTGCTTCTTACATTCCAATACTGTGCTGAACCTCCATAGAAAGAGCTGTGCCTTTGTTCTTAGAGCCGCACAGTGGGCCGCGGTTTCTGTGAGTATTCGTTGACCCAGCACTGGCTGGAGACCTCTGACACTCCCCTTGTTTTCTTGCCTCAGATTTGGCCGTATTGGACGCCTGGTTACCAGGGCTGCCTTCACTTCTGGCAAAGTGGAGGTTGTTGCCATCAATGACCCTTTCATCGACCTCAACTACATGGTGGGTGCTGCTCCTGCAGGTAACGGGGGAGGGGGGAACCGTCTGCTGAACCAGTCCCTGATGCCCACGCTTGTTTCCCCAGGTCTACATGTTCCAGTATGACTCCACCCATGGCAAGTTCAAAGGCACAGTTAAGGCTGAGAATGGGAAGCTTGTCATCAACGGGAAGGCCATCACCATCTTCCAGGAACGAGATCCCGCCAACATCAAATGGGGGGATGCTGGCGCCGAGTATGTTGTGGAGTCGACCGGTGTCTTCACCACCATGGAGAAGGCTGGGGTAGGTGCCTGCTAAGCTGGAGATGAGGGGTACCCTGCGATTTGGTGCCTAAAAATTAGGAAGAACCAGGTCTGAAACAAACTTTCTCTTACATAGGCCCACTTGAAGGGTGGGGCCAAAAGGGTCATCATCTCCGCCCCTTCTGCCGATGCCCCCATGTTTGTGATGGGTGTGAACCATGACAAGTATGACAATTCCCTCAAGATTGTCAGCAACGCTTCCTGCACCACCAACTGCTTAGCCCCCTTGGCCAAGGTCATCCATGACAACTTTGGCATCGTGGAAGGACTCATGGTACGTACTTCATTTGTCTCACTCGGCTGGCGGTGGAGCCTTCTGTGGGTGCCCTGCAGGACCTCACTTACTCCATGTTTTCCAGACCACAGTCCATGCCATCACGGCCACCCAGAAGACTGTGGATGGCCCCTCTGGGAAGCTGTGGCGAGACGGCCGTGGCGCTGCCCAGAACATCATCCCTGCGTCCACTGGCGCTGCCAAGGCTGTGGGCAAAGTCATCCCAGAGCTGAACGGGAAGCTCACGGGCATGGCCTTCCGTGTTCCTACCCCCAACGTGTCCGTCGTCGATCTGACATGCCGCCTGGAGAAAGCTGTATGTCTGGTGGGCCGGGGGTTGTCGCTGACTATAGCAGTGAGCTTGGGGCTTGTAGTCACCTTGATTTTTGCCCTCAACAGGCCAAGTATGACGACATCAAGAAGGTGGTGAAGCAGGCATCCGAGGGCCCACTAAAGGGCATCCTGGGCTACACTGAGGACCAGGTTGTCTCCTGTGACTTTAACAGTGACTCCCACTCTTCCACCTTCGATGCTGGGGCTGGCATTGCTCTCAATGACAACTTTGTAAAGCTCATTTCCTGGTATGTGGGGATCAGAAACGGGCAAAGCAGTGGCACCCCTGGTAGCCAGCCCAGAGAGTAACTCTTAATTGATTGTCCTCCCAATGTGCTCCAGGTACGACAATGAATTTGGCTACAGCAACAGAGTGGTGGACCTCATGGCCTACATGGCCTCCAAGGAGTAAGAAGCCCACCCTGGACCACCCATCCCAGCAAGGACACAGCAAGAGAGGCCCTCGGCTGCTGAGCAGTCCCTGTCCTAACTCAACCCTTGACACTGAGCATCTCCCTCACAGTTTCCATCCCAGACCCCCAGAATAGCAGGAGGGGCTTAGGGAGCCCTACTCTCTTGAATACCATCAATAAAGTTCATTGCACCCCTCTTCCTTTGTTCTAAATACAGGGTCGGTCAGGGGAGGGAGGCAATGTTGAGAAAGTTTCATCTTATTTGTGCACATAGCTGTCACTTGTCACATAGGGTGCTGCAGGGTCCAGAGCTATCGGCTAGCCACATGCCAGCCCAGGTGGCCCTTCCTGAGGTGTCTGGCACAATCAGGGGTGGGACCTGACAATGGGACCATAGGGTGGGGTCTTTAAAGACTAGGGTTGGCCTGAGTTTCAGGGCTGTGTGTGCCTTTTATCAGCAAAGGTCAGTTGTGCCTAGCTCTCCAGACATGAGGTGAAATTGGAAGGGTGCCCAATACAGTAAGAATGTATCAGTCAGCGGAGCCTGACACAGCTGAGCTGGATATGCGCCAGGAGTCTCATGACGCCCCCTAGTGGACACTTGAGGGTGCTTTGGTTCTGAGGCAGTGAGTGGCCTGTTTCCAGCACCTCGTTACCTTTAATGAAGATCTCAACATCAGGCCTCTGGTGGGACAGTGGGGGCCCATACTTTTAATCCCAACAATCCCAGCGCTGGAGTGGTGGAGGCGGGAGAATCTGAGTTCAAGGGCATCCTGTGCTGTTAGCAGAAACCTTGTCTCAAAAAATCAAAGTGCTTAAAACAGCAACACGAAGCTCAATAAATATCCTTCATTGGTTAAAGATTCCATGGCCTCTCTCGAGACATCCTGACTGTCCCCTGCTTTCCAAGGTCAAGAACATCTTAACCTGTTGGTTTTGTAAGACCCTCCCTCAGCTGGTCCCTGGAGAGAAGGTGTAGTATCCAACCACACCTGCGTGCAGGCCAGGCCGGGCTTCACCTTCGCCTCTGAGCAGAGTCTGCCTCTGGGACCCCCTCTCAGCTCAGGCACGAGTTCACTTCCCAAGGCCCGGTGCCCTGCCTCCCTCTGAGGCCCTACGAGTAAAGTAGAGCCTCCTCCAGATGTACAAGGATGCACGAACCCTCAGCAACTCCCAGATGAACCTGTTTCACAAAAGTGCCTGGGCCAGTTAGCACCAGTACCAAAGTCCAAGATGCCCCAGGAGAACAGGCAGGTCCCAGAATCGCATTCCTTACAAAATGGGGAAGGGAGGATCACAAGTGGTCTGGCAGCATTTCAAAGATGGACAAGTAGCAAACAGCCACAAGTGAAGAAGGCAGGAGTGTCCCCACTGAGGAGAGCTGTCCAGGAAGGGTGGGGTCAAGCCTAGCTCCAGATACCCCGGGAACCCTGGGGAGGAGACAGCTCAGGGCCAGGCTTAATGCAGCGGCACAAGACAGTCCTCTGCACACCCCCACCCCTGCCTCAGTGAGCTCTGGGGAGCCAGGCACTGGCCCCTATCTCATGGAGCTATCAGATGAGACATCGCGATCGGAGTCCTCAGTTTCGCTTGGCGGTGGCGGCGGGTCGCTAACCGGGACCGCAGTGAAAGCAGGAGACTTTCTAGAAAAAAACAGCAGATGTCACCTTGGGGCAGGCAGAAAAAACAGCAGATGTCACCTTGGGGCAGGCAGAAAAAACACCAGATGTCACCTTGGAGCAAGCAGGAAGCCTAAGGAGGCTTGCATGCCAGGCAGGGAAGGGGGGGGGGGACACGGGACACTCATCCCTATTCACCTTGATGGGGAACAGCTCCCCTCTGAGAGGCTCTGAGAGGCTCGGAGACCAGAAAAGTCTCAGGGTGGAGCCCACACCCACACGTACTGACACTAGCGCCCAGCCTCTTGCCCAGCTGTAATGGGGGCAGGGGGACAGATATTTCACTTTTGCCAAGGCTGAACCCAAACTCCTGGGTGCAAGCAATCCTTTTGCCTCCAAAGTAGCTGGGGTGACAAGCAAAGGCCACGAAGCCCAGTAAGCACACACACTGTGCCCGGCTTAGCGGAATTCAGGGGAGAGGGCTGGGGTTTTTGATTTCTCTGAGACGGGGTCTCAGTATCCATCCATCCCTTGCTGGCCTGGAACTCTATATAGAGGAGAGACTGGCCTAGTACTTGTGGCAATCCACCTGCCTGGGACACCTATGCACTACCACACCTGACTGACTGTGGTTCCATAGGATAGGCCTTATTGTTACTGTTGCTTTTTGTTTCCTTTTGTTTGAGACTAGGTTTTGCTACTGTGGTCCAGGTCAGCCTTGTGACAATCTTTCTGCCTCAACTTTCCAAGACTGGGACTGCAGACATGGGCCACCATGTCTGAGTTACAGATTTGTTTTTCTTTTCTTTTCTTTTTATTGAGCTCTACATTTTTCTCTGCTCCCCTCCCTGCCTCTCCCCTTCAACCCTCCCCCAAGATCCCTACCCTCCCAATTTACTCTGGAGATCTTGTCTTTTTCTACTTCCCATGTAGATTAGATCTATGTAAGAAGTCTCTCTTAGTGTTCTTAGTCCTCATTGTTGTCTAAGTTCTCTGGGATTGTGGTTTGTAGGCTGGTTTTTCTTTGCTTTATGTTTAAACCACCTATGAGTGAGTACATGTGATAATTGATGGGGGGAGATTTATTTTTTATAGAATTTATTTTTGTGTTCACTGGTGTTGGCCTACATAAATGTCTGTGTGAAGGTGGCAGAAGTCCCGCCTGGAACTGGAGTTACTGACAGCTGTGTCATGTGGATGTTGGGAATTGAACCCAAGTGCTCTTAACCAGTGACCCCCTCTCCAGCTTCCATATTTTTTTAAGTTCTCTCTCTCTCTTTCTCTGTGTGTGTGTGTGTGTGTGTATGTGCATGCACAAGGCCTCAGACAGGCTACATAAGTTACTCTACAACTGAGCTATATCCCCCAAACCCAAATTTACTCATACATAAGGTCAAGTACACAAATCACGATTTTGGCTTTGCATAAAAACCTGCCTCTGTATCTCTTCCTTCCTGGCCAGGTTTTGGCTCTCAGACACTCAGAATTGGGGCACTGGTAGGCTTCATCTGACCACCAGAGCAGGGAGAGGAAGCTATCAATCCAGGCCACGCTTACGCCTACAGGTGACCGGGTCACTGCCCACAGGTCTTTCCTGGGTGGGTGGGCCCCATGGGGCAGCTCCTTACCGGTCCCCTGACTGTGTGATGAGCCGGCGGCAGGTCTCCATCTGCACGTCCAGGCCCCGCTTCATGCTGCACATCTCCATATACTCGTGCAGGTGACGGTTCATGTCGTTTTTGGCTGTGGCCAGCTCCAGCTGCAGTCAAGTAGGGCAGGGCGGGATGAGGAGGTTAGCGAGCCCAGAGCACCAGCTGGGCCCCCGGATGGGGCAGTCACACAGGTGGCAGAAAGCATCAAGTATACCACAACTGCCTTCTTCCCACCTGGGGGGCAATCTAACTCCAGACCCTCACTCTGGCACAGGCACGCGGGACAGTGCTCCACGCTCACCCCTTTCCCGGGGATCTCTACTCTCTCTCCCACTCCCAGAGTCAGTTGCCTTAGTTCTTTTTAAGCAATAAGAACATAGCACAGTGAGCACATCCATAACTCCACACTCGGCAGCCAAGGTAGGAGGATCTTGATTTCAAGGGCAATTTCATGTAAACCTAAGACCTAAATAGTAAAACCTGGTCTCAAAAAGGGGAAAGAAGCTGAGCATGGTGGTGGCGCACACCTTTAAGCTCAGCACTCGGGAGGCAGAGGCAGGCAGATCTCTGCGAGTTTGAGGTCAGCCTGGTCTACAGAGCTAGTTTCAGGACAGCCTTAGCTGTTACACAGAGAAACCCTGTCTTGAAAAACCAAAACAAACAAACTAACAAACTAACTAAAACCAAAGAAAGAAAATACTGGGGGTGGCAGGGACACGGGACAGGACTAGCCAGATGGCTCAGCGGATAAGGCACCTGCTGCGCAGGCCTGACAATCTGAATTTGACACCAGGAACCCGTAGGGTAGAAGGACAGAACGAAGTCCATATTGCTCTCTGACCTCCACACATGCACCATGGCATGCGACCAAGGACATATAATAATAATAAATTTAATTTTTACCAAAAACACCAAGGATAGCCTTTGCTGGAGAGGTTGTGGAGAAAGGGGTACCCTCATCCATTGCTGGTGGGACTGCAAACTTGTGCAATCACTTTGGAAATCAGTGTGGCGGTTTCTCAGAAAAATTGGGATCAACCTACCCCTGGACCCAGCAATACCACTCTTGGGAATATACCCAAGAGATGCCCTATCATATGACAAAAGCATTTGTTCAACTATGTTCATAGCAGCATTATTTGTAATAGCCAGAACCTGGAAGCATCCTAGGTGTCCTTCAATGGAAGAATGGATGAAGAAAGTGTGGAATATATACACATTAGAGTACTACTCTGCGGTAAAAAACAATGACTTCTCGAATTTTGCATGCAAATGGATGGAAATAGAAAATACTATCCTGAGTGAGGTAACCCAGACCCAAAAAGAAGATCATGGGATGTACTCACTCATAATTGGTTTCTAGCCATGGATAGGGGGCCACTGAGTCTATAAGTTGTGGTCCTAAAGAAGCTAAACAAGAGGGCAAACCCAAGGAAAAACATATAGTTATCCTCCTGGCTATGGGTAATAGACAAGATTGCCGGGCAAAAAAATGGAATCTTGGGGGTGGGGTGGGATGGGGGTAAGGGGAGATGGAGAGAGAAAAGTGTGAAGGAGAGGATGAGGGGAACTTGGGGAAATGGGATGATTGGGGATATAGGAAGGTTGGATAGGGGAGCAGGGAAACTCATATCTTAGTTAAGGGAGCCACCTAAGGGTTGGCAAGAGACTTGAACTTGGAGTGGCTACCAGATGCCCAGGGCAATGTCCCCAGTTAGTTCCTTGGGCACCTGAGGATAGGGAACCTGAAATGAACCTATCCTATAGCCATACTGATGAATATCTTGCATATCACCACAGAACCTTCATCTAGCGATGGATGGAGATAGAGACAGAGACCCACACTGGAGCACCGGACTGAGCTCCCAAGGTCCTAATGAGGAGCAGAAGGAGGGAGAACATGAACAACAAAGTCAGGACCACGAGGGGTGCACCCACCCACTGAGACAGTGGGGCCGATCTATTGGTAGCTCACCAACGCCAGCTGGACTGTGACTGAAAAAGCATGGGATAAAACCAGACTCTCTGAACATGGCGGACAATGAGAGCTGACGAGAGGCCAAGGACAATGGCACGGGGTTTTGATCCTACTTCATGTTCTGGCTTTGTGGGAGCCTAGACAGTTTGGATGTTCACCTTCTTAGACCTGGATGGAGGGGGGAGGACCTTGGACTTTCCACAGGGCAGGGAACCCTGACTGCTCCCGGGACTGGAGAGGGAAGAGAAGAGGAGTGGGGGGAGGGGGAGAGGGGCGGGAGGAGGGGGAGGGAAATGGGAGGCGGGGAGGAGGCGGAAAAATTATTATTATTATTTTTTTTTTTTTTGGTTTTTTGAGACAGGGTTTCTCTGTGGCTTTGGAGCCTGTCCTGGAACTAGCTCTTGTAGACCAGGCTGGTCTCGAACTCACAGAGATCCGCCTGCCTCTGCCTCCCGAGTGCTGGGATTAAAGGCGTGCGCCACCATCGCCCGGCTTAAAAAATTTTTTTTCAACAAAAAAAATAAAAAAAAAAAGCATTTATAGGTGTGGAGAGGCTTGCAGAGTAGCTCAGTTGGCAGTGTGCTTGCCTTGCACGCAACAAAACCAAAGGTTTGGTCCCCAGCACATTCAACTGGACCTGGTGACATGTGTCTGCAATCCCAGCTAGGGAGGTGGAGGCAGGAGGATCAGAAGTTGAGGATCAGCCTGGTCTATAGCAAGTTTGAGGCCAGCTTGAACCACAGGAGAGGCTGTCTCAAAAAACAAGAGTCAGGAGAGGCACCTCTGGAGAGAAGCTGCCTCCGTTAGCGCTAATTCACTGTGGAGTGGCCCAAAGTCACTGCAGTGGAGCAAGGCTGGCTTGTGTTTAGAGCATTCAGTCCATTTCGTTTCTCACTCATAACCCACTCCCCCCCAACAGGAGAGAGATCCACACTGAGTGATTACAAGATCTATCTTGATTTCAGAAGTTTCAGGCAGAAGAAATGGGATACCTGCACCAAGAAAAATCTCTCTCCCAGAGCTGCCTCAGCAGCCAATTTTGGAGGCAGAGGAAAAGTGGGCTGAGGCAGAAAAGAATCTAGGCCAGAGACAAATCTGCTGCCTCTCTTTGTAGTGTGTGCAAAGGCCAGGGGCCAGAAGGGCAGGCCTGAATGCCGTGGGGTGATTTGCTTGGCTGCCTGGGAGCCAAAGGAAGGCAGAGGAACGCCGTGAGGCATGCGAATAAGGAGTGGGGAAGCCACCAGCAACAAAAGCAAACGGGCCAGAGGGTGGGAATGGGCAGAAGGAAGGAAATGAGGCACAGGAGCAGACAAAGGGGCAGCCAGGACACTGGCATTCTGGGTCATCTAGTGGACAGCTGGCTTGAAAAGTGTGCTTGTTCCCACAGGAGTCTGTGTACCAGTGAGAAAAATACGATACTCCAGGTCAGAGGTCAGCTGCCGCCGTGTACACACGCGTGCATGTGCGCATGTTCTCTCTCTCTCCCCACCCCTTCCCCAGTTAGACTGCAGGGGATAAGGCTAGAACCCATTCTTCTAGGCAACGGAAGTGAAGCACAAATGACCTCTCAATGCCCAGGCAGCACTACCAACAACGGCCTCTGTGAGTTCACACTTCACCCTAATTTAAACACTGAAGGGGAAGATGCACATTATAGAGGACATCTTCAACAGGTCACCCCCACACCCCCATTCCAGACTCAGCGTGGGAGATCAGAGCAGTGGAGGTAGATGGGAGAGATGGGAGGAGCCAGGGCCATGGGAGAAAACTCCAACCTATCATGAATTTACCATCCAGTAAGCGGGCTGCTCTTCCTCAGTAACAGGGATCAAGGGTCACAAAGATAAAGCTACTACAGATACCCCAGGAGCAGCCCTGCCACGAAGCCACCAAGTGAGCTTTCTTCACCTTTCTTCCAGGAGAGGACAGAAGTCCCACAGCTTAGAAACAGCTCCAGATCCATGTTTCTCCTTCAGAATTTTTTTTTTCTAAGACAAGGATTATGTAGCCCAGGCTGGTCTCAGACTTGTTATGTAGCCAAGGATGATGCCCGTGGACCTCTGGTCCCGCCCCTGCCTCCCAAGTGCTCGGAGTACAGGCTCGCACTACCACATCCGGTTCCATGTGGTGCTGGGATTAAACTCAGGGCTTCGCACAGTTAGAGTCCCAGCCCAGGAGGCTCTTGTTTGTCTCACCAGGTCGTGTTGACAACTAGGCATCTGTGGCCCAAGGACAGCCCCAGTCACTGTGCTCAGAGCCGTACCTGGCTGAAGGCCTGGAATCCCGAAAAGGTTGGCATAAGCCAGGGAGGGAGGGCAGGGAAGGGGAAGGAGGAGGCAGGCAGTAGGAGGAGTATACAGGAGATGGGAGAAAGTCACCTGTCCCCACACAAACCTCAGCTGGGGGCAGAATACTGGCTGGGCCTCTGAAACTCAGAATTTCCCTGGGTTTGCTTAGGATAGTATGACCATTTGACATGTGCTGGGACATGAGAATGCAGGAAAGTAACTTCCAAAGTTCATTCTCAGAATGCACCCTATAGGCGTGGGAATGCCCCAGAGGACCTCCACGGAGGCTGAACGCGCAAGTCTCCGAGCCACAGTCGTCACACAGCCCCACCCAAGGCTCCTCTGACAGCGACCTCCTCTCTACAAACCTGCCTCAGCAGGACAGCTGAACCCCTACTCTATCACCATTTATAAAGGACTCCCCAAGGCTCAAGACCGAAAGGGAGATTCCCCCAGGAGCTCAAGGCTGAGCAGGAGCTCCTCTGAGCGGTACAGGACTTAGGGTGTTCCCAGTAAACCGTGCAGTGTGACACACCAGGCTGCCAGACCCTGCCCTAAGCGCCACGTGTCTCACTCTATCTGATCATCCTAATAACCTAGCCTGCAGAGAGAGACATCCGTCTCCATCTGACAAATCAAGAGGCAGGCCCAAGCTCAGCATGGCAGCAAGCGTCTGTAACTCCTGCACTCAGCAGGCTGAGGCAGGAGAATTGCCTCCAGTTTGACGCCAGCTTGGCAGCACAGAAAGACCCTGTATGGGAACCTAGAGAGGTGGCTCAGTAGTGAAGAGCACTCCCTGCTCTTGCAGAGGACCTAAATTTGTTTTCCAGCACTCATGTCAGGCTCACGGGAGCTGATGCCTTCTTCTGACCTCCAGGGGCACACGCACACGCGCACACACACACACACACAGTAATAAAAAAAGACACACAGAAAAGAGGAGAGAGAGAGCAAGTGTGTGCACGCATGTGTGTGAAAGCCTGTATCAAAGAACTAAAGAGGAATGAGAGCTGGCTAGCTAGTACACCTCACCCAGCAAAGCGCTTACCTGATGAACCTGAGACCTGGGTGGATCCAAAGCCTATATGAGAAAAGCTAGACAGTGCAGTGCACACTATAATCCTGCAGGAGGCACAGACAGATGGAGTCTAGAGTCTAGAGCTCCCTAGCCAGCCTGCATAGCCTACTCGGGAAGTTCCAGACCAGCAAGAGACCATCTCAATTTTTTTTGTCTTTTAAAGTTAACCACACCTGGGCTGGAGAGACAACTCAGAGGCTAAGAGCACTGGCTGCTCTTTCAGGGGTCCTAGTTCAGTTCCAGGCAACCACATGGTAGCTCAGAACCATCTAAAATGAGATCTGGGGCCCTCTTCTGGCCTGCAGCCATACAGGCAGAACACTGTATACATAATAAATAAATCTTAAACAAAAAAAGCTAACCACACCTGAAGAACAACATTAGGTTTGTCTTCTGGTCTCCACACACATGTGTGTGCACATCTGCATGCCCACACACACACACACACACACACACACACACATTGCAAAGCTGAAATGTTGTAGCTCACACCCATAATCCTAGCAAATGGGGATTGGGGGCAGAAGGACCAGGAGTTCGAGACCAACCTAGATTACAAGACAAGAACTTATAAATAAATACATAATGAAACAGGTACTCAAAAAGAACAAGGGAGCCAGGAGTGGGGGGTGCACACCTTTAATCCCAGACCCAGGAGGCAGAGGCAGGTGGATCACTGAGTTTGAGGTCAGCCTGGTCTGCAGAGGGAGTTCAAGGACAGCCAGAACAACAGAGAAACCCTATCACAGCCCGTCCCAAAATTAAGAAAGAATAAGGGGCTGGTGAGTGATGGTTCAGCAGGTAAAGGCATAAGCTACCAAGTCTGACAACCTAAACTTGATCCCTGAGACCCACACGGTAGAAGGAGAGAACTCACTTCCTCAAGATGTCTGTCCTCTGACCTCCACACATACCCACTGGCAAACACATACATACATAAGTGTAAAGTGATCAGAAAAGAAGGAAGGAAGACAAAAGATCTGTTCCAAGTGGTGATGGAGCCAAGACTTGAACCCACATCTATCTGCCTCTAGAGCCTGAGGTCTCAAGGGTCCAGCAGAGCTACCACAACTGGGGGTTTGCATGCCACCTGTCAGCAGTCGGTGGGTCCTGGTCTTGGGATCTAGCAGGGAGGAGGCCAGCAGCACACCTACAGCCTGGCTTGTGAGTCCCGGGAACGGAGCCCCCACTGCCGACACCCTTACCCAATCCCTACAGCCTGGCTTGTAGCCCCAGGAATGGAGCCCCCCTTACCTCTATCTGGTCAATGGTCTCTTGATATTCCTTCTCCCGGGTTTTGAAAAGGGATTCAGTATCCTTAATCACCTTCTCCAGACTGTCCTCCTGCTGCTGCTGGAGAAAGAGAAGCGAGGGGCAGCCAGCCAGGGAGAGACAGGAGCGGGGCATTCCATGGGCCAAGGAAGGAAGAGAGAAAGTCTGGTTAGAGGAAAAGAAGACAGAGAAGGATGCAGAGGAGAGTGGGGAGGAGCCAAGGGAAGAGGAAAGCCACACTGGGGACATAGCGTGAGGCGGGAGGGAGACAATGTGGCAGGACACAGAGGCAGAGCCTGAGGGGCCTAACGCCAGAAGGGGAGGAGGTTACCTCTCCCTGGGCCTCTGAGGCTGCCATGGCATAGCCTGAGAAATCCTCCCAAAGCAGCAAGGTCTCCTCAGTCTCCTCCCAGGTCAGGCTGTCACAGTCGTCCTCAAAATCATACTCCCTCCTAGAGACAGGGAACCTGGGTGTCAAGGGCACTGGGGCCTCTAAGTGGGCGGGCACAGGGCACTAGGGGAGCTCCGGCCTCGGGGGACTGGGGACATTTGGTGAGGGCAGCTGGGATGGACCTGCCAGCTGGCTTCAGGGGCCTGGGAGGGGCCTGGGGTATATGTGATGAGGGCAGCTTCTGGTGTGGGCAGCTGGGATGGCCCTGCGGGACTCACAGCTGGGATGGCCCTGCGGGACTCACAGCTGGGATGGCCCTGCGGGACTCACAGCTGGCTGAGCATGCGCTGCATCTCCTCGTTGATGCTGAGGGCTGTGCTCTCCTCCTCGTCCCCCTCGGGCTGGCGGGGGGGCCCATCACTCTCCGACAGGGAGGTGTCCTCCTCCACAGCGGCCTTGCGCTCCCGCTTCCGCCCCCCCATGGACGGGACCTTGATGGGAGACAAGTGTAGAGACTACAGAGGCGAGGCCGGGTGCATGAGGAGAGGGTGGGCAGGGAGGCCGCAGGGTGGAGCAGGGCCAGCAGGGAGGGAAGGGCAGACAGAGAAGACACACAGTTACACGACAGGAACAGAAACAGGACAGTCACCGAGACATGGACAGACACACACAGACAGGGCAGGGCTGCGGACAAAGAAGGAAGGAGAAACAGAACAGAGCAGTAAGCTAAGGAGAGAAATGGCTTGTGGTGACTACACTGTGTTTAATGGGGGCTGGAGAGGTGGCTCGGCAGTTACGAGCACTGGATGCTCTTCCAGAGGACCCAGGTTCAATTCCCAGCAGCCACATGGCGGCTCAGAGCCCTCCATAACTCCAGTTCCACTACCCTCTTCTGGCATCCTGGGGCACTAGGCACTCCCCTGGTGCACAGACATGGAGGGAAAAGACCCATACACATACAATAAATCTTTAGAAAAAGAGAAGAGGGGTTTAATGGCTACAGAGGAATTGGGTTTTGCTTAGTTTTGCAGTCTTTCTCATGAAAGGACTCCAGGGAAAACAGTCTGGGTTTCGAGGAAGATGCTTAGGTTTACTACGGAGAACTTGAATCACATCCAGATCCGAAAGGCCAGTGGGTGAAGGAAAGGGAAGAAAAACCAATGAGGAGGAGACTAAAAACAGGAGGAGCAGGGAAAGCAGAAAGAAGACATCTGGCTGAAGAGTCTAGTGGTTCAAAACTCAGGGTGGGGCGGCTTAGAGACGGGACCAGGACAATAAGCTTGCGTGAGTTCACACTAACCAGCTTCTTCTATGGAGAAAGCAAGAGAAAAGATGAGAGGAACAGAGAGGAGAGAAGCAGACAGAGGAGGGGGGAGGGGGAGATGGCGTTAGAGATGGCTTCCGAAACCTCTCTCCTGAGGTTGTCCCTTGCCCCCCAACCTAGTCCCACCAAGGGCCCCAGGGGCCAAGATGTGTCCCAGCAGTGAAGGGTAGCAGGGCCTGAGATTCAGGCCAGCTATGACAGAGGCCTTTCCGCCTGCCCAGCCCCTAGGAGCCGTGGCCTCAGGCCTCTCACCTGGAACATCTGGATCATATCCTCACAGTTGCGCTGTTGAGCCAAGTCACACAGCTTGGCCGTGATGTCGATGCGGCGACAGATGTCCATGTCGACCTTCATGGCCTTTTCCTGGATCTTGGTGTCCAGCTCTGTCAGGTTCTGTACCAGGAACACAGGGAAGGAAGTGTGAGGAGATGCTCAGCACCCTCAGCCGGGAAAGATAAGACCTCAGCAGGATCTTTGTCCTTTGTAGCACACCACTGTCCCCTCCTCCACAAAGTCCCTGACCTGCTGGACCAGCGTCTCTTTCCCTGGGGACCCATCCTACACCGTGCATATCCACAGGGCAGCTCATGATACTAACCCCCAGGGCAGTACAGACATGGAAGGGCTAGGCTGAGGCTGGGATGAGTGGGGCCTCCCTTGAACCAACCACGGTTTTCTCTCCTACGGAAACGTAAGCTCCCACAGATGAAAGACACCACTGGGGTAAGAGTGACAGCCAGGTGGTGTGCACACCTTTAATCCCAGTATAGAGGCAAGCAGATCTCTGTGAGTTCGAGGCCAACCTGGTCTATAGAGCGAGTTCCAGGACAGCCAGGGCTATTATATAGAGAAACCCTGTCTCAAACAAAACAAAACAAAACAGAGTGGAGAAAGTACTGGCAGATGACACTCATATGAGCACCAGCCAGGGCATTATCCTCATCAAGGCAACCTGAACAGTCTTTCCTTCTGCTTTCCATTCCTCAGATGAGGCCAGAGAGGAGGTACAGGGGAGGAGGAGGCGGCGGCTCAGGGCCACAGAACTAGCAAGTGGCAGAACTTGGAAGGGAGCCTAGGCAGCTGGCTCCAGAGTTGTGCACATTCTTTTGTTCTGTTTTGATGCTGGCCTTGAACCCCTCATCCTTCTGACCGTTCTGTCTCCACCTCTCAAGTGCTAGGGTTACAGGTCTGAGCCACCAGGAGCACAGAGTTGTGCCCTCATTAACTCCTTAACAACCTCTTGTAACGGCAAGGCCACCCACCCTGCTGTGACGCGACAACAGCTTCTTTGTCTACTGGAAGAAGACAGTGGCAAAGAGCAGAACCCTGAAAGGGTGGGAAAGTAAGGGGAGAAGGTGGCACACGGGACACCGACCACCCACGGGCAGGGGCGGCGGACCACCGGAGGGTCCCTGAGAGCCGAGAGGCAAGTCTGCACTCACGTTACTCATGAGGCCCTTGAAGACCACCAGCTCGGCTTTCAGCTGCTCCACCTTCATGGCCAGCTCCTCTTGGCAGGCATCAGCCTCTTGGGCCTCCTACAGCCAGGAGGAAAGGGGGGCACGATGTCAATGTGGGAGAGTATGGGAGGGGCAGGGCTCAGGCTCAGTGGGAAGCAGGGGCTGCGGGGTGGCCGCCCTCACCTCCTGGAGCTCGTTTACTCGCTCCTGCAGCTGGATCCGCACTGTGTACTCCTCTTCCCACCTAACAGACATGGGAAGGGGGAGAGGACAGACCTGGAGTCCCTCCTGCCACTCCAGCTCCTGTCCCCCCCCCCCCCCCCGCTTAGGCCCAGATCAGACCCCAGGTCTAGCTCCCTGGATGGGAATTCGTGGAGACGAGAATACATGGGCCGCCAGCCAGTGGCAGCTGCAGCTGCTGGGTGGCTCCATACTTCCTGGCAAGGGCCAAGCTCACCAACTGTCTGGCCAGAACCTCCAGACCATGTACCAGGAACTATATTTAAGAACAACTGCCACCACTTTGGCTCTCTGCAGTACCCATCCCCACGTGGGCCCAGTTCCACCAGCTGCCTGGCTGGACTCATCCCCCCCTCCTCCTACCCACACCAGTCTACCACGTCCCCCGCCTCAGCCCAGTCTCCCACCTTAAGTGGCACAGATCCGGTCTCCCGCTCCTGCCCGCACAGAACAGAGCTTGCTAGCCTGCTGCCCTGCCTCCTGGGTACCACTTAAACCTGTGAAGCATCTGCAGGACACAGGCGGGATCAAGAGCTGCTCAGCAGTCTTGTGGGGGACAAAGTCTTTCCCCACCCAGCCCCTTGAAGTGAGTTACAAGAAGGTCACAGGGCTGGTGTGATGTCCCCCCAGCAGTGTGGTGAAAGAAGTGGCCATCAGAAGCCAGGGGTAGCTAAGTAGTCACACCAAAGGGACAGGGAACCAGAGGGTACGAAGGCCCCCATAAACAGCATAGCATCTCTCAAGCCTGGGTTCAAACCAGAGATCAACAGGAGCTTGGAAGACACACTTGCCATGGGGCAGAGTCTGGGGGCATTACGTGGGGCATTACCCAGGGCTAAGTGCACGTTCCATCCTGTCATAGAGATGGAAGGTGGGGCGGGGTTTGGCTCTGTAGATTTAGAACCCGAAGTTGGCTGAGTCAGTGGCCGGGCTAAGCCTCAGTGTGTGAGCTCATCACTTCCGGCTGTTTTCCCGCATAGAATCCTTCTGGCCTCAGAAGGGAGGGCAAGGGAGCTGAAGGAGAAGGCTCAGCATAAGAGGAGAGGGAAGGAAGCAGCGGAGGAGAGCCTCTGCAGTCTGTGGCCCTTCACTCCTCTCCCTGCCCCTCACCCTCTCAGGTTCCATGTCTCTGCTCTCACAGCCACAGCCGCACTGCAGTGTCCCTAATAATAACTCCGCAGCAGCTGCCCCTCCCAGCTGGCTGGGGGAAGAGGCGGCCAGCCCAGCCACCACCCTGCCGCTGACCATGCAGCTCAGCTCTTGGCCTCCCTCAGCCTCCATCCCCTTCCCCGCCAGCCCCCATCTGCTTCTGCTTTCGTCCTGGCGATGACAGACTGAAAGCCTTATGCCATACACTTTCTTAGATGAGACCTTCATCTTTACTGGGCCTCAGTTTCTTCATCTATAACATGCAGGTATGGGAAGGGGCCTCCCGTGTGCCCAGAGTCTGTGCGTCTCTGGAGGAAGCCCACCGGACTGACAAGAAGTTAAAACCCTGGCCAAGACGCATCAGGGAGCACCAGAAATCCTATTTAATAATGAACTCAATAAATCCAAGTAAGACATGTGAACATTAGGCAGGATGCTGATTAATGAGGTGGACCATACAGGAAAGATCTGAAAACGACTCATCTGGGCACTCAGGAGGGTTCTCCTTGCTCTCCACCCAGACACACAAATGCGTGCAGTCAGACGTTAATCCAACTCTTGCCTTTTTCTTTCTTTCTTTTTTTTGCAAGATTCCTATAACTTGGGTAGAATTTGGGCAATTTCTGTACATCATGCATTTACCAGAGGCCTCACTTGCAAATAAACCCTATCTCTGCGTTAAAGAGAAAAAGTGAGGGTCTCTTGTCTTGGAAAAACTGAACCCCAGGAAAAGGACACACAGGCAGAGGAGCTAAAAACAGGACTTGGGGTGAGGCTTCCCACCTGCCCTGTCTAGAACTCGAGCTCCCCAAGCTGTCCAGGCTGAAGATGCAGAGCCCAGTGTTGCTATAATGAGACCGAAAGGAAGGCAGGGGCTCAGGACAGAAGGCTGTTGCATACCTAGCAAGTGTAGCCACGGGGCCCTGCATGTCTAAGCAATGTGCTGCAGGGCGATGAGACAATCAGTCCCCAAGGGATAACTCTGCTGCCCTGAACAGCTGCACCAAGGACAAACACCCTCTGTTTTAAAAGCTTTCCTGGGGAAGAGCAGCTGTTCCTAGGATTATGGCAGAACCCTAGAAATGCCAGTGTTCCATTCTGGGTTAAGCCCTACGGGGGCAGAGGCAGGCACAGCCTAGTTCTGGGTGGTACTTAGATGCTGGGGCAACTAAAAGCCCAAAGACGGGCCAAAGTCATGGACACCAGCGTGAGGGCTGAACTTCAGAGAGCCTGCTGCTGCATGTAACTGGGTGGATGCTCACAGGTTACCAAGGCCTGAAGGTCATTCCAGACCCAGCACTGTGTTCTCAGGGTCTCCAGATGGTCCCCACACACAGCTGACCAAGAACAATCCCTGCCACATTGACCCCAAAAGGGTCATATTAGATAAGAAACTGGATAAGCCTAGGTCTCTCTAGCTGCCATCTCCTTCCTCCTCAGTCACAGCCTGGTCAGTCTTCCAAGCACTCGCTCTGCCTGTGATCCCGTCCTATGGCCTGGTTACCAGCCACCCAGTGAATCTTCCTGGTATACAGTCAACATTCCAATGTGACATCCCTTCCTCCTAACTCTTCTGCTAACCTGTTGGGGGCGGGGTTCCTCTCCGAAAGCCAAACCTTTACCCTCTGAATACACTGGGCTGGCCCTGAGACACCCTTATTACTGTAGGGTGTGCCCATGTTCCCAACTTTTTCTTATTCCATCCCTCTGCTGGCTCTCTATTCCCGATTCTTCTGCGAGGACTTCTCTACCAGCCCTATGACGACAGCCATCCCTTCTTGTCCTAGGACAGTCTGTGCCCCTTCTTCTCTCTTTTCCTGTCTGTTTGGTCCAAGCAATCAATGTCTTTGGGCTCTGGAGCCCCTGAATCTCTCATACGGAACCAAGGTGAGACCTGGGTTTGCCTTATGGGAAAAGTCCTGGGCAGATGATCCCTTCTTCACTACCACCTTCCGGTTTCACTTAATCTACCTCCAAAATTAAAACTACTTCCCTCGCCTCAAGTGTGGAGTTTATATTCTGAAACTGTCCCAAGGTCTTTGGCTGGCCAGACAACAAGACCCATAGAGGCGAAGCTCTCGGCTCCGTCTCCCTTTCAGACAACACAACACCCCACAGTTAGCAGAGTCATGCAAACACTGCAGCCTGCATGAGACAGGGAGACGTGCCAGAAGGAAGAAAAGTAGCAGATCCCAAGGTCCTTCTAGAATGCTTCTAGTCAGGAGTCTGATGGGAACTGTCTGTGGACTGCAGCCCCTGCATCCAATTCCTTCCAAGCTCCTCGCTCTCACAGCAGGAACTTCACTCTTGTTGCCATGACTGTTGGGCCCCCAGTTCCCGGGTCTGGGACCCCCCCCCAACTCCCTGCCCCTTCGTGTCTATATGTGGCATGTTGTGAACCCTGTCCCTACTTTTCAGATCCCTACCTCCGCTTGTACTCGTCCCGCTCCCGCTTCACTTTGGCCAGCACGTTGTACAGTGCGCGTATCTCAGGGGTGATGGTGTCGATCTGAACGCCCACCCCGTCAGGGTGTACCCACGACAGGCCAGGCCCTTGTACCAGCGTGGGTTCCAGTCCCGGTCCAAGCCGGCGGGCGTGTGAGAAGGACCAGATAGTGCCGGGCATGAAACGGGTCGACGAGGAGAAGGAGGTGGAGGTAGAGGTGGAGGTGGAGGATGATGAGTGGCAGGCCGCAGAGGATGCGAGGGGTCCGGCTGGCGAGCGGGCGGGGGAGCCCAGCACCCGCGCTGACGGGGGGCACACAGCGGCGGGCCGGGAGCTCAGGGGCAGCCCCAGGGGCCGAATCGGGCTGATGAAGCCGGTCTGTACCGCCTGGTCGCGGCGGGCCAGGCCCCGCCTGCCCTGCTTACCCTCCTCCAGAGCCTGCTGCAGCTGCTTCTCCAGCAGCCGGTTCCGGCGCTCTAGCTCGTGTACCTTGGCTAGGAAGCAGCGAAATCGGAGGTTCAGGGTCTTGAGTACATTGATGTTGGAGCCCAGGTCGTTGCGGAGAGCCATGGCTGCAGGGGGCGCCGGACCAGGCCCGGGAGGCGAATAGGCAGCGGGACCCGCAGAGGCAAGCGCAGGCGGGGGCAGGTCCCCTCCCCCGGCAAAGTGGTCACTTCCCAGGGGGTCCCCCAGCGGCCCGGGCAAGCCCTGCTGCTCCTGCTGTAGGAGGAAGAGATTAGGACCGAATAACGGATTCATGGCTGCGCCTACTGCTGGGAGATGGAGACCAGTGCAGCAGAGGGAGAGGATAAGAGCCAATGAGACGACTGCGGGATACAATCAGCCAATCACACAGACCGGTAGGAGGGCAGAGGTTATGAGGGCGGGACCAGAGGAAGCCAATGAAAGGCCCTCACTAGAGGTTTAGCCCTGGACCTTTCCGGGTCTGAGTCTGGGCGGGCGTGGAGTCAACACTAGAAGGAAGCCTGACTAGCACTTCCCTAGGGAGCTGGCCACAGCCTAAGATTTCAGCTCTGGTACCTAGTAGGCACCAGCAGCGGAAGATCGTCTTCCCTATATTCCTGCTGTCTTCTCCCCAGTACCCTGGATATGATTCTTTGGCTTTTCCTCTGGGAGACCAAGAAATACAAGCAGCCTATCATTGGTCTATATAGACCTATGATTCAAGAAATGCCCAGCTGTTTCTCTCTCAAGAGACTCCCAGGCCCACAAGCTGCCAATACCCAGCACCTTAAAAAACACAACAGTGACTAGTGGTGAAAATATGTATATTAAATTTCATATGTATGCACAGTGGGGAGGCCATCACTACAGAAGGATGTCAGAGTCTGGTTTGCAAGTCCATTTAAGACAACAGTGGCTGGCTGCTGCCCTTTGTCACAGATTTCCTCCTTTTTGCTGGTGGGGGCCTGGTGGAACTGTGGGGGGACCCAGTGGGGACTGAGGGTCCCTTGGGGGCACCATCCTCTTTTAGGGAAGCAGCTCTCTTGGCAGGCTGTCCTGGTAACTGTTGCTTTCCTTTTTCAATCCTTTTGGTTATCCCAAGGGATTGACTGCAGTCCTTAAGCCTTGGGGCCATGGAATTCTCAGAGGGTGGCGGCACAGCAGGTGAGTCCACACCGCTGGGAGGGGCTTTGTGCTCTGAGAGAGCAGCTTCCTTGGAGGACTTTGGTTTAGGTCCTCTTCGCTTTACTTTCCTCTTCACTCCAGCTTTTCCACCAGGCTGGTCACTCTCCTGGGGCCTGGCAGACACTTGGGCTTTTGGGACAGAAGGGACAGTGGATTTTGAGCTTGGCCCTTTGGAGGTGCCATTCATCTTGTGGAAGGGCTTTCTGGAACGCTGCTGTCTCCCCAGCTGCTGCTTGGCCTTTGGCGCCCCACCAGCTCTCTTGGCTGGCTGACTACTGTTCTCAGACGTGGGGGGGACTTGATCCTTCAGCTCAGGCTCCGTAGGGGTAGTGGCTGCTGTGTTTCCTGAGGTAAAAATTAGAGAAACAGGGAGGTTGTTGGGTGGTGGTGGCAGTGCACACCTTTAATCCCAGCACTTGGGAAGCAGAGGCAGGTGGATCCCAGGGGTTCTTGTTGCAGACAGTTTAACTTAAAGAAAAGAAAGAAGGAAGGAAGGAAAGAGTAAAGTGAGGTGTGTGTGTATGGCAGGGGTTATGAAGTGCTATTCTTAGGAGCTCCTGGCAACTGATGGCTGCTGGGTATGGAGTCTGGCTCCAGGAGATGGTCTCATACCCATCCATATATAGCGGAGAGAAGGTGGTAAGGAAGGAATTAAAGACTTGATCTAAAACACATTATACGAATGAAAAAATATTTTTTAAAATAGTCTTTTTAAAAGTAGGGGTGGGCCCAGCAGGTGGTTTTACCTGCTGGCAAGCCTACGTTGGGTCAGGAGCCACACAGTGGAAAACAGAGAACTCCCAGAAATTATTCTGACCTCCACAGGTGTTCTGTTGCATGCACATGCCCACACATATATCCACACACAAAATAAATAAATCATAAGTAAGTAAGGTGGAGAACAGAGGCCAATGACTGAAGTGAGCTCCAGCTTCCCCACATGCTCGAAGCACACCTCCTCCACACAGGCATCAACTGTGCACACCACACAGGCATCACACCGTGCACACCACACAGGCATCACACCGTGCACACCACACAGGCATCAACTGTGCACACCACACAGGCATTACACCATGCACACCACACACACACACTAAGGAAAGACAGGAAGAGCAAAGGAGATGATGGGAAAAGCAGAGCGAATTAATTACCTGCATGGGGCTGGGGAACAGAATTGGAAAACTTCTTGAACTTGGCAATAAAAAAACCATCCATGTTGTGAGTGTGAGGGTAGAAGCGTCGGGTGGAACGCAGAGTCGGGTGAAAGCGCCTTTCTCGAAAGCGGGTAAAGCCTTCCTGGCCAAAGTCCAGGCCAGTGGGCACCAGTCGCACATTCCTCTTTTTCAAGGCGTAGTCTACCACCCACTCATTCTCCTCCACCTGGACGAGGGGGAGACAAAGCAGAAGGAGCGGAGTCGGATCCGGATCCAAGATGCTCGCTCTCAGAGGCAAACAGCCTTCCTTCCTACCCAGTCTTGGCCAATCTGCCCCTGCAGAGATCTCACCGTAATGGAACAGGTACAGTAGACCAGGTAGCCCCCGGTCTTGGAGGCCGCATTGACTGAGTCAATAGCACTGAGCAGCAGTTCCTTCTGAAGGTGGGCACAGCGTAGGACATCCTTCTCATCCTGCCCAAGAGAACAGGAGTGGAGACTCCATATAACAGCCTGAGGGAGGGACCTGCTGCCTACGGGTGTTCTGACTTCAACACCCCAGCCCATAAGACCAGCCCAGGCCCCTCACCTTGTTCGTCTTCACTGCAGGGTCCTTGGAGATGACTCCTGTGCCACTGCAGGGAGCATCCAGCAGTACTCGGTCAAAGCCCCCCACCACCTGGGGAAAGGAAAGGTCAACCCAATGCTTGCTGCAAAGGGCACTACCAACTTCCCGAGGACAGCGCTAAAACACAGCCCTCAGGAAGCCTCAGGAAGACAAGAGGCCCACCTTGGGGAACTGGCGTCCGTCGTAGTGGCTGATAATGGTGTTGGTGACTCCCAAGCGATGCAGGTTGCCTACGACACTCTTGAGTCGCTCAGCACTGACATCATTGGCAAGGATCACTCCAGTGTTCTTCATCAGCTGAGCTGTGGGCAAGAAGAGGGGAACACTAGGGCTCAGCAGCAGCTCCCCTGCCTCACACTTGCTACCTACCATCTAGCACAGAGCCTGCACGCCAAGTCTCACCCCCGCAAGGCCAACTTCCCTCTGCTTATCCAGCCTGTCCAGTGGGGACCACACCCACCAACAGGGCTTCCACTTTTGCTGACCAGCTTTCTGGTCCTACATACAAAATTACTTTTATTTCTTTCCTTTTCTGAGTAAGGTTCTTCTATAGCCACGGCCTGCCTTGATCTTCTAGTGTTCTTGGAGTACAGGATTGCAGACTCACAGTACCACACCCAGCTCAGAGTGCCAAGGGCTTCCACAGGCATTATGTTCACCTTTTAAAGCCAACCATGGCAAGAGACGATGTAACCAAAATTACTATCCAAGTCAGCCAAGGTCAGCTAAAGAGTTAAAAAACAGAGCTGAATCCGGAGCCTAAATCCCAGAAAATGCCATGAACCCTATATTCTTTCTAAAGCGCAGTCAGATGACACCCACCCAGCCTGCCCTTTCCATACCTATGTAGCTGGTCTTCCCTCCAGGAGCACAACACATGTCTAAGATCCGCTCATGCTCCTGAGGTGCCAGGGCCATGACAGGTAACATGCTTGAGGCTCCCTGCAGCATATAGTGCCCGGCCAGATACTCGGGAGTAGCGCCTGTGAAAGAGGACCTCTGTGGAATGTGCTGGCACAGGGATGCAGCGCAAGGGCTACTGGCGGGGACACTTACCAATAGGCACCGAAGAGTCATAGACCACAAGTCCAGACTTTGACCACTTTCCCAAGGGATCCAGATTAACTCCACGATTGATTAGAGCCTGAAAAAAAGGACGAAGATGTCAAAACCATATATTCTACCCAAAAACAGTCAGGCATGAGAACCTGTCCATGCAGGTCCATGTCACTGCAACGCCAAGCACGCCCACTCAACAACCAGCGACTCTCCTCAGACCATCCAGTGCCTTATGAAGACTGGACAGAGAAAGGGACAACCGCTAGTCATTCTAGTCCTCGGCCTTCAAGTCCCTTTGTTGAGACAGGGTATTGCGATGTAGCCTGAGCTATCCTGCCTCAGCCTTGCAAGTGCTGGCATTACAGGTGTAAACTACCAGATCTAGCCACACAGCCCAGTTGGGGATTGCTGTGGAGTAATTCTTCTGTACACTGTGAAAATTTGTTGCTGTGATTGATTTAATAAAGCAGCTGACCAGCCAAGAGCTGAACAGGATAAAGTCAGGCAGGAAAGCCATTGAGAATGCTGGGAAGAACGGCGGAGTCTGAGGAGGCTGAAGCAGGAGGAGGGAGAAGCAAGATGGACATGCTGTTACTGAGAAAAGGTACCAAGCCGGGCGGTGGTGGCGCACGTCTTTAATCCCAGCACTCGGGAGACAGAGGCAGGTGGATCTCTGTGAGTTCGAGGGCAGCCTGGTCTACAAGAGCTAGTTCCAGGACAGGAACCAAAAAAAGCTATGGAAGCCGGGCGGTGGTGGCGCACGCCTTTAATCCCAGCACTTGGGAGGCAGAGGCAGGCGGATCTCTGTGAGTTCGAGACCAGCCTGGTCTACAAGAGCTAGTTCCAGGACAGGCTCCAAAAAACCACAGAGAAACCCTGTCTCGAAAAAAGCAAAAAAAAAAAAAAAAAAAAAGCTACGGAGAAACCCTGTCTCGAAAATCCAAAAAAGAAAAAAAAAAAAAAAGAAAGAAAAGGTATTAAGCCATGTGACAAAGCAAAGGTAAGAACTATGGGTTAATTTAAATGTAAGAGTTAATTAGTAATATTAAGCCTCCGAGTTTATTTGAGAGCTGCAGGCAGGACAGAAACTTCCGCTTACGGGGACTGTGGCTAGGACTTGTGACTGCTAAAGCAGAGGGCTCTAGCACAAGCCACATCCCCAGCCCCTCTGCCCCACTTTTTTTTTTTTTTTTTTTTTTGCTTTTGCTTTTTTGAGACAGGGTTTCTCTGTGGTTTTTTGGAGCCTGTCCTGGAACTAGCTCTTGTAGACCAGGCTGGTCTCGAACTCACAGAGATCCGCCTGTCTCTGCCTCCCGAGTGCTGGGATTAAAGGCGTGCGCCACCACCGCCCGGCTTAACCCCAGGTTTCTAACTCAGTCAAGTCCATTCCAAATAAGCAGACTACCGTCTTCTGTTAAATAACAACTACAGTATGCATCACTGGAGAGATGGCTCAGCAACTATGCTGTTAAAGAGGACCAGGATTCAATCCCAGCATCCACATGTGGCTCACACCAACATTCCTTAATTCACATGTGGTGCATGTTCATAAATAAGATAAATATTCAAAACGAATAAACAGTATACAAGATAACACTGACTCTGGAAGACTAAAACTGTATGGCTGTGTTTTACTGGGGGCTTCTCGTGGCCTCCTCCATCCCTTAGAAGGCAGCAGTTCATCCTGATGCAGATGTCTCAGCCCAGTCACAGGGAGCAGAGGTGGCAAAGACAAGGCCCTGCTCTACAGTGGCCTAGGCCCTTAGACCACGAGACAGAGAGCAGGTTCTCCTAGCCCACCTGCTGTGGCCAGGTGAGGAAAAGCTGGTCCAGTCCTGAATTAAACGACACTGACTCCTCACCTGAGCAAGGTCTCTGCGACGAGTTTTCAAGGTGTTGGTCCGAAGGGTGACTGGCCGGGGCACCTCATTAGCTTCTAAGAACTCTATCAACTGCAATGGAGACAGTGTTTAGGGACTGGGTCAAGAGAGCCATGGGTAGAGTTGGGGGCGGGGTCCTAGATGCCTTCACACCCTACAAAGGTGAGAAAGGCAGAAGGAGGAGATTGGCAGGCAGGTACCTCAGACAGAGGGAAGATCTCCATGAGTTTGCCCAGCAGGAAGTCTCCATATGAATAGTAAGTGGCCAGATCCTTCTGAAGCTGATTCAGATACTCAGAACGAGACCGTCCTTCTTCCCGCTGAGCCCCAAAATTCCGAAGCACCTCCACTATATCCTGGATCCGCTTGTGAACTCCTTGCAGGTCTGGAGCCTGGGCATGTGGGCCCATTAAGGAAATGTTGCCTCAAGTGGTAGGCCTAAGAAACCCTCTTCTGGTGCCTTCCTCCAACCCTCACTCTACACTCCAAGGATATCCTGCTCCACTTCCCCAGCAGGGGGCAGCACAAAGGCTTCCTCATCCTCCACATTGATCTGCAAATCCCCCTCTGCTTTGCCAGCCTTTGGGGGACCGGACTCAGGCAGAACATCATCTTCCTCTTCATCTGTTTCCTCTTCACTCCACTGACCCCTAGAAACAAGCCGGGAACAGAGGTTCAAGCCAAAACAGATACCCTCCTTCTTCAAATCTCCCCCACCCAGCTGCTGCCAAACTCACCCAGCGGCAGCCTCCCGCGACTTCTGCTTCAGAGCGGCTCTTTCGATGGGCAGCAACTGCAAGGAGAGAAGGGCTAAGGCAAAGGCTCCCTTGTCATCCTGCCCCACTCGTCCTTCCCATATCTAACACTCTCTCAGAAGCAAACAGAGAAGCTAAGGACACAAGTAAGCTCTGACACAGAATCTATGTTATGTGTATTTCCTCTCCAGTTTTCCAAACAAGGTTTCTCGGTGAAACAGTTCTGGTTGTCCTGGAACTCGCTTTGTAGACCAAGTCTAGCCTGGTCACAGAGATCCGCCTGCGTCTACTGCTTCTGTCTCCTGAGTGTTGGGATTAAAAGCGTGCACTGCTACCACCTGGCTCTTAAAGTTTTATTTTTTTGGTTTTTCGAGACAGGGTTTCTCTGTAGCTTTGGAGCCTGTCCTGGAACTAGCTCTTGTAGACCAGGCTGGTCTCGAACTCACAGAGATCCATCTGCTTCTGCCTCCTAAGTTCTGAGATTAAAGGCATGCACCACCACCATTAAGCTGTCAGCTGGTTTTTTACTTTTAAGTGTTTTATTTTATTGATTCTTTTAAACAATGCATGGGGCCGGGCAGTGGTGGCACTCGAGAGGCAGAGGCAGGTGTATCTCTGAGTTTGAGGCAAGCCTGGTCTTCAAAGCGAGTTCCATGATAGGCTCCAAAGCTATGCAGAGGAACCCTGCCTCAAAAAAAAAAAAAAAAAAAAAAAAGAGTATGGGTATTATGGGTTGGGTATTATGGGTATTACGTGTGTTTTCCCTGAATGTCCATGCAGTAAGAAGCCCTTGGAGATCAGGAGAGTTAATTCCCTTAATATGGAATGACAGACAATTGTGAGTCACCATTAGGATGCTGGGAACCAAATCCAGGTCCTCTGCAAAAACAGTCAGGGCACTTAACTCCAGGTCCTTTACTTTTTAAATTTTGAATGTTTTCCCTGTTGATCTGTGTACATTACATGCAAGTAGTGCCCATGGAGACACTGGAACAGAGAGAGCTGTAGTTAGAGATAGCTTTGAGCAGCCATGTGGGAGTGGAGTCAAACCCGGGTCATCTGTAAGAGCAACAAGTGCAGGGTCACTGAGTTCGCTCCAGTTCCAGGCTGGCCTCAAATTCACAGCAATTCTCCTGCTTCAGTCTCCTAAGTGTGGAGATCACTATGCTTGACTCCTTATTTCTTTTGATTGGCTATCGGGGCTGGGGGGGAGCTGAAGACAGAAAAGGTCATGTACACTTATACCCACCCAGCAAGCAGAGGCCAGAGCACGGAGAGTCTGGACAGCCTGAGACACACAGCAAAAGGAAAAACCTCGTGCATAGAGAAAACCCATGTCCTTGGGCCTTGCTCTCACAGTTTCTTCTTCTTTTTTTTTTTTTTTTTTTTTTTTGGTTTTTCGAGACAGGGTTTCTCTGTGGCTTTGGAGCCTGTCCTGGAACTAGCTCTGTAGACCAGGCTGGTCTCGAACTCACAGAGATCCGCCTGCCTCTGCCTCCCAAGTGCTGGGATTAAAGGCGTGCGCCACCACCGCCCGGCCACAGTTTCTTCTTGAATTATTCTACATCTTACTTTATTACTTTGCACATAATTCAAATCACATTTCATTTTTTGTTTCTTGAGGCAGGATTTCTGTGTAGTGCAGCCTAGCTATTCTGGAACAAGCTCTGTAGTAGATTAAGTTGGCCTTGAACTCAAGAGATCCCCTGCCTCTCCCTCTACAGTGCTGGGATTAAAGGCGTGTACCACCCTGCCTAGCTAAGATTTTATTTTACTTTAAACTACGCATGCACATGAGCATCTACGTGAGAGCACGTGCACTTGAGTGCAGATGTACAGAGACCAGCAGAGGGCCTTGGATCTCCGGACTGAAGAGTTGAAGCAGCTGTGATCAGTGCTAGGAACCACACCTAGGTCCTCTGCACGGACTCTTAGCCACTGAGTCATCTATCAAGTTATAGATAGAGGCCAGAAAGGCTTTTAATCTTAACGTGTGAGGCAGGCCAAGTCTACACAGTGAGACCCTGTCTCTAGGAAATAACAGACATGACACCCAATGTTAATTCATCATGTGTGTGAGCTATGACCCATTTACATGCCGGACGTTTCCTGTGTGTGGCATTTATGATGCTCTCTGCCGAGGGCAGTGCTGTATACTATACAAGTTTAGAAAACTGAAGCTTCTGAATAAACACATCCTAGTCATATAATCGCTGGTTCCACAGAAAATAAACCTTTACCCTCATTATGTATCACCTCCCTACCAATAAACTAGATAAAAAGAAATCGCTCTTGAACCCCTGGGCGACTGGCCTGTCCCATCTGGATGGGAAACTTTTTCTCCGTGTTGGGTTCAACTATCAAGGCCTCACATGTCAGGTGAGTGCTCTTATTATTTCAGCCCTGCAACAACTGCTTCATTAAAAATGAGCATTCAATGGGGCTGGACAGATGGCTCAACGGTTAAGAGAACGGGCTGCTCTTCCAGAGGTCCTGAGTTCAATTCCCAGCACCCACATGGTGGCTCACAACCATCTCATAACGGTCATGAGATGCAATGCCCTCTTTCTGGTGTGCAGATGTACATGTAGACAAGAATATACATACATAAAATAAATAAACCTTAAAAAAAAAAAGCATTCAAGCTGGGCGGTAGTGGCACACACCTTTAATCTCAGCACATGGGAGACAGAGGCAGGCAGATCTCTGAGTTAAGGGGCCTGCCTGTACTACATAGTAAGACCCTATCTCAAACAAACAAAAAGATCTGAGAACACACAGAAGTGATCCTCACCTTTCCCTCTTCATCCTCCGAGCCAGAGTCCGCTCCATAGTCATCCACCATGTCGGCATCACTGTCCTCAGAGCCCCAGAGGTCCCCCTGGTTTGCCACAGCCTCCTCCTCAGATTCTTCCTCCTCATCCCCATCACTGTTATGAGCTGGTGCTGGGCGCTTCTTACCTCGAGCCTGAACTGTTCCTGAGAACAGTTAAGGATTTGACACATCCTGAGCAGATGGCTGCCACACTCCCTGTCCCACACCTCTGGAGCCTGTCCTTTATAGCCCTGAGAATGACCTTTGGGGCTGGAGAACACAAACTAACCTTGCCCCGGACCTGAATTCAGTTCCCAGAACCCACACGTGACAATTCACCACGACCTGCACCTCCATCTCCAGTAGAATCAGCATCATGTGCACACACCCACACCCTCCCTCCCACCCCAACATAATTAACAAATAACAGAAACAGAAATAGGGCTGGAGAGAAGGCTCAGCGGTCAAGAGCAGCTGTTGCTCCCGGAGGACCCAGGTTTGGTTCCCAGCACTCACATGGTGGTCCACAACTAGTGTAATCCTAGGTTCTGGGGGATCTGATGCCTTCTTCTGCCCACCACGCGCATCAGGATACATGCGATACACACTTACACATTCAGGCAAAACACTCATGCACATAAGATAAATTGAGACAGTTTTTTTTTTTAAAAAAAATAAGATAAAAAACAATCTTAACCAGGCATGGCAAGACACACCTTTAATTCCAGTACTAGGGAGGCAGAGGCAGAGGATCTTTTTGAGTTCGAGGCCAGCCTGGTCTACAGAATGAGCCCAAGGACAGTCAAGGCTACAAAAGGAGATTCTGTCTCAAACAAACAAAAATAGATTTTATATTATCACACAGCAACTGGTCCTATTTTCACTAACCTTTTGACAGCGCTCCAGGTAATGTTTCAATTCTAGGAGACTTATTTGGCTTAGAGACTTCAACAGACCTGGACCGCCTCTTGGCTGCCCTGCAGATACAGAAAGTGAAGACATGGGAACACGCCTCTAGGTTCTGCTACCTCCCACCTTAACAAGGAAACATGGCAACGCACAACTGGCCCTCTTCATCCATGTACCAAGCAGCTCCAATTTCTGCTAAGCCTGGGCATCCAACACTCACCTTTTCCGAGCACGACTAGACAGCCTCTTGAAATTCTCATCACCAGCTGTTAAAAAGGAGCAGATTAGGAGTTTAAGGGAAACACACAAAAAGGAAGCACAAATGTAACTAGGAAGAGGCTGCTACACTAACTAAAGTGTTACAGCGAGAATTAGTGATGTGGCTCAGTGGTAGAGTGTGCGCTTGGCAGGTACAGGCCCCGGGGTTCACCCAGCAACAGGAAAGAAAGACACAGGGCTACAAAGTATAGTCAGTGTGCAACACTCTGTAACACTTTCCTAGGAGTTAAGGGGAGATATGGAGGCTGGGCTGATGGGACAGCTTGGGCCAAGAATGGAAAAAGCCCCGGGTTCCATTCCATAGCCTCCACCAAAGGGGGGAGGGGGCAAAAGGCATAGAGGTGATGAAGCGGTCATCTACCTGATTGTTCAGCAACCAAATCAAACCAAAAGGGACATTCTGATGATAGCAGAACCTCAAAACCTTTTCTCTGCCCTTTCCTTTATTCTCAACTCAGTTATCAACTACAGCTCTACAAGAAATTGCAGCGCTTTCCATTGTAAGACACCCAACTCCTCAGCATCCATTTCCTAACGAAGCCTCTCTCCCAGAACTCTAAGATCTAACAAGCGATACCATGTGTCCATAGAGTTGAGGATCTCTTTCATGGGGCTGTGACTGGCCAATGCTTCAATAAAATGCACCTTCCATTCAAAACCGGACACCAGCTCCCTACGCAGTCTTTTCTCCCAAGCAGTGTTTCACTACACAGCACTCTGACCCCTGCTTTTCATCCCTTCTTCCAGACAATTCATGACTGGCCTGTCCCTTTCCAACTCCTGTTTGCTAAAACCAGGCTTGGCAAAACCTTTCTAAATTCTTCATGAGAGCCCCTTTTCTGGAAACGGAGAACGGCACCTCTCCTCGCACACCCGGGTACCCGTGCCCCAGTGGCATCTACTCTACCTTCCAACACGGATGACTTCTGTCCTAACAACTCACATCTATGCAGCAGGTGAAGGCGGACGCGCAAACGGGTCGAAGTTATGATACAAAATGGACCAGGGGCCAGGCGGGGTCAGGGAGCTACGACCCTCACCTGCAGGCAGGAACCTAACCAGTTCGGTCTCTGCACCCTTCTGTTTCCGGGCTTTTCGGCCAGGTCCACGCTTCTCCTTCTTCGTAGGGTCCAACTTACGCCCCATGGTGCTAAAGCAAAGAAAAACGGGGGGGGGCGGCGTTGTGGATACTGAAAGGGGAACGCAGGCCACAGGCTCGGCGATATTACCCGGGAAGGAGACCCGCCCGGCCCAGAGCCATGCTCGCGACCCCTGATGGGGCCCCTCAAGGCACTCCCACCAAACCCTGGCACCGTGCCCCTCTCGGCGGGCCCAGGTCGAAACCCTTTTCCGGGATACCGCACACGCACCTGAAGCCTCCGCCTGGCTAACCTGGCTCCCGGAGACTAAGCGGCTCCAGCAAAGGCCCTCTCCACGTGCACTCGGCGAAGAGGTCCCAGACAGCGAGCCGACAAAGTGTACTGCGCACGCGCAAAGGTCCTCCGGACAGCGCCCCGCCTTTTCCGGCAGGGGCGCCGGAACGGACACAGTTTAGGAACACAGGCGTCACCGGCCCCGGCGGTTCAGGGAGGGAAACGTGCGGCAGCCGGCTCCTATTCACTCCGCCCTCCCGCCGACGTCGGCTCCCCTCCGAGGGTTCCAGTTTAGGACGCCCGAGACCGCCAAGGTTCTATCTAGAACCGCAGCACGACCCTTGTCCTGGCATCCTGCGGATTGTCTTAGATCTCAAGATCGCGAGGTCCCACGTCTCCGCACTCCTGCTCCCAGGTTTTGATTAGAACCGCTTTCCTTAAGTAAGCTAATCTTCCCCTCTTCATTTAGCCAGAAACACATACTCGGCCCTCCTCCAAAGCAGCACTAGATAAAGAACTTTCCAGGCGGTTAAGCCTGACAACCAGAGTTCATTACTGGACACACATTATTGTGGACGTCGGGAACCAACTTCTGCAAATTGCCCTTTGACCTCCACGTGTACAGTAGTCCTCCCCACAATTGTAATAAAGAAAAGTTATGAACAATAAGCTGGGTGTGGTGGTGGACTCCTTTAACGTTAACCCAGCTCTCTGGAAGCAGAATTTGAGGGCAGCCTCAAACACACCTCCTTAATGCTCACTCAAGAGGCAGACAGGCAGTTCTTAGTTCAATGCCAGCCTGTCCAAAAAAAAAAAAAAGGCAGGAGGTGGTGGCTCACATCCACTTGGCACTCGCGAGGGAGAGGCAGGTGGATCTCTGAGATCGAAGCTACAGAGTGAGTTCCAGGATAGGCCCAAAAGCTACAGAGAAACCCTGCCTCAAAAAACAAACACAAATGTGCGTGCATATGTATGTATTATACATTCCCATATAGAATGCTTCCCTAGCACTTAGGTGGTCATACTGGCCTTATTTCACAACTACCAGGCAGGTAACTATTGCATGGAGGACTCTGCAGGAACTGCATTTGCTCCAGGTTAGAGGCTACAAAAGGGACGGTGCGCAGCCTCTTGTTCTTTACAATCGCAGCACCTGGGCCCACTCACCCACACTAAACCAGATCACTAAAATACAAGGAAACTTTTATTTTCAATTCTCATCAAGAAATTTGTTGTGGTTTTTTTATGCTTTTGGTTCTTTTCCTTTTTTTTCTTTTTTCTTTTTTTTTTTCCAACTTTATTTTAGCCGCTCAGTGGCTGGAGCCGCTGGGTTCCTGGTATTAAAAAGATGCCAACAGAGGTAGCTGTGTCTCGCCCAGGGGCCCGGCCCACTCTGAATACCCCCCAAAGGAGAAAACACAAAGTAAACCAACAAAATAATAAAACCAAAAAGAGAAAGAAATTCAGATCATTTTCTTCAAGCCTGGCAGAACCCACAACAGTTTGTAACAGGCGCACGGTGGGGAGAAGCCAGGGTCCAGAAGGCAGCCAGCCTGCAGCTCCTTGCACATGGCGCCGCGCTATTGCTGCTTGTCTCTCCAGCAGGAAGGGCACCATCGCCCCTCACTCCCTCCCTGCCCCTAGTGCACAGGGCTGTTCCTTTACAACTCAGAAGATGGGCAGAAGGAAGGCGAGGATCTCTCCGGCCCCCCAGGGGGCAGCCGGGACAAGAGAAAGTGAGGAAGGTCACTGCTCAGTGGTGGAAGTGGGATCATCGCTGGGTCTTCACTGCTGTTGGGCTACCTAGAAGGATAAACAGCCAAGAGTCAGAACAGAGAGCCGAGGTAGGAAAGCCAAGGACACAAGCAAAGTACAAATCCCAACAGCTTTGTGACAAGAGCTGCGACTAAGAAATTGGTCCTACCTGCTGTGGGGGAGGTTCTGGTGCCCTGTTTGCCAGACGGCTGAGAATGTTCCGCTCTGACATCTGTAACCTCACAGCAACTGGGGGGATTCGGGCAATGGTAGCTGGGAGTCGAGTCACATCGGCTTTCATGTCACTCAACAATTCTTCCAGCTGTTTCAGGACTGCAGAGGGGAAAAAAAAGGGAGGGGAGGTCGTGAGCTGTGGTCGTCAAGGGCACAGTTCTAAGGACTGGCTGCTCCCCAGCATATACCAGGATATGCTACTGCCTCTTTGACACTCACTTAATCGGCCTGGCCCAGATCCCTACTCCTCATATTCTAGTTCCAGTTGGCGTTTGTTGCCCAGGCTAGGCCTGGAACTTGAGCTCAGGTGAGATTCCTGTCTTGTCTCCTAAGTACCTGGGGCTCTAAGCATAAGCCACCACAGTTGGCTGATTCTGATCTTAAAGCCACCAAACTGTTTAGTGCATCCTTTCTATTGTCTCCATTTTTTTTTTTTAAAGGTTTGCCTCAAACTCACTGTGGCCAAGCCTGACCATGATTTCCTTATCCTCTTGCCTGCGCCTCTCTGTGCTGGATGACTGGTGAATGCCAACACAGGGCTTTATTTTTTACAGCTTTTCTTCTCAGCATCAGGGATCAAACAGCTAACGCCTATGATCTCCTCTTTTACACGCATGCTTTTCTACTTTCTGGATGTCTCCTACCGCCTTTGTGACACCCATCCGTTCATCATTTTACCCTCCACCCCTCATAATGTTTTACTGTAATCAGAAACACAATACTGAAAGGGGTCTAGAATTTGAAGGGATCTAAAAATCAACTGAAGTCACCTCTAAAATATCCCAGGTGACACTATTATTCTCAAGAACCTGAATATACTAAGAGTTCAAAGAGCAAACTGTTATCCTTGATTGCCTTAAAAAAAAAAAAAAAAAAGATCCTCAGTAAGAAGTTATGGATGTTGGGGACGGAAGAGTGGAGAGGGAGGCTGAAGGAGCAGGAGGCAGGGGAGCCACTGGCGACCTTTGTGTAAGACTGCATTGGCTGGCTTATTTCCTGCCATCGACTCCTTGGAGAGGTGCTGGTGACTTTCTGCCAAACACTCCACCTCAGCAAAACGAGTGTTAAGGGCCATAGATGGGTGAGAGGGGTCTTCTGACATGTTCAGGTAAGCTGCTCTTCGAAGCTGCTCCTCGATCACCAAGGCTTGCTCCAAGAGCTGCACGGGAGGGAAAAGAAAGAGGGGATGGACTAATTGCCACTTTCTCACTGACGGGTCTCTCAGGTGAACTTGCGGCTCCTCAGCACTACCCCTTCCCCACGTTGGATCACGGCACACCATCTCCTTTCCATTAGAGGGCCACACTTTTACAATTCCTTATTCTTTAGAACCTCATAGAGAAGTAATAAAAACTCAACTTAGAAAAATAAAGTTGGGTGGTAGTGGTGCATGCTTTCAAGAGGCAGAGGCACGTGGATCTCTGTGAGTTCAAGGCCAGCCTTGTCTACAGAGTGAGTTCCAGGACAACCAGGGCTATTAGACAGAGAAACCCTGTCATGAACAATCAAAAGCCAAAAAAGAAAAAAATAAAACCATAGGTAATCCCCCTGCTAGAGAAAATGTTAACTTTTTGAGAATTTTCTTCCAAAATCTTTCTATGTATACATCTTTTACACCAATTAAGTCATATATTCATGACCATGCACATTTAAGTTATATACCAGGCACTTCCTTTGCTCTTCAAAACCATAGGATACACCAAAAGCTACAGAGAAACCCTATCTCGAAAATCAAAAAAACAAAAACAAAAAAACAACAAAACCATAGGATGACTAGTTTCACTTTGAATTTGTTGTTCTTTGACAATGGGTGGTGGTGGCGGCACACACCTTTAATCCCAGCAATTGGGAAACGGGCAGATGGATCTCTGTGAGTTCAAGGCTAGCCTAGTCTGCAGCAGAGCTAGTTAGAAGGCAGACAAGACTACAAAGAGAAACCCTGCCTAAAAAAAAAAAAGTTTGTTCTCTGACAGGGTTTCAGGTAGACTAGGGTAGCCTTAAACTCACTAGATAGCCTAGGATGACTGCACTCCTTATCCTCTTACCTCTACTCCCTGAGTGCTAGGGTTACAGGAATGTGCACCATTTCTGGTCTGAGGGGACAAGAGGTCAATGAAACAGAATACTGCTGTGTTGCCTAGACTGGTCTTGAAATTGTAACCCTGGGGCTGGAGAAATGGCACAGCACTGAAGAGGGCTTGCTAGACAATCACAAGAGCTAGAGTTCAGATCTCAGCCCTAGGGTAATAAGCATGTGGCCTGAGCTCTTAGACAGGGGGAACAGGGAAGATCACTGGAACTTGCTGGCCCCAAGTTCAGGTAGATACTGTCTCAAAGTAAGAGGGCAGTGTGAGAGAGCATCAGATGCCTGTGCTAGATGCTGGGACACTTGGAGGCACCCAAATACATTACAAGTAAGTAAATCTTAAATTGCCTCTCAAATACCTGGGAGCAGATGGGCCTGCAGGCAAAAACCAGCACCACCACTACTACACCTTCCAAAAATAGCTTTGTTTTTTGAGGCAGGGCCTCGTTCTGTAGCTCTGGGTAGCCCTAGAACTCACCAGCCTAGAACTCACAGGCTGGCCTCAAACTGGCCACGATCCATTCTCCCAGGTGCTGGGATTAAGGAAAAAATAGTTTTTTTTTTGTTTGTTTGTTTGTTTGTTTGTTTGTTTGTTTTTTTTTGGATTTTTCGAGACAGGGTTTCTCCGTAGCTTTTTGGTTCCTGTCCTGGAACTAGCTCTTGTAGACCAGGCTGGCCTCGAACTCACAGAGATCCACCTGCCTCTGCCTCCCGAGTGCTGGGATTAAAGGCGTGCGCCACCACCGCCCGGCGGAAAAAATAGTTTTGTGGCACAGTAATCTATCCTATGCAGATAGGAACTGTACCAATCAGGTTATCTGGATCTCAGAAACAAACAACAAAGTTTCATAAACCCAAGACTGGCCATAAATTCACGATGTAGCAGATGACAACCTTACATTGGCTAGCTTGGAACTCACAGATTACACCTGCTTTTGCCTAAGAAATTTTTTTATTTTGTTGAGATAGTGTTTCTCTGTAGCTTTGTGGCCTGTCCTGGAACTAGCTCTTATAGACCAGGCTGGCCTCAAACTCATAGAGATCCGTCTACCTCTGCCTCCTGAGTGCTGGGATTACAGGCATGCGCCACCATCACCTAGTGAATGTTAGTTCTTAAATTACAAACGTATCCATTGTTTGAAAGTTCTTTCCCTAGTACTGAAGATCAAGCTCATGGCCCAGTAAGATGTTGTGTAACTAAGCTACATCCATACCCAGCCTTATATACTGTTTTGCTGTTGTTGCTGTCAAGCAGGTTGGTTTTTATTGTTTTATTTTGTTTTGAAGGCAGGGTTCCTCCCGCTTTAGCCTCCTAAGCACTAGAATTACAGGCAGGAGCTCCCAACATGCTGTTTCTGTTGGTTCTTACACAGACCCACTAGGGATAAAGGATGTTATAAGAATGGGCCTGTTTACATATGACTTGTGTTAGTCAAGATGTACGAATTTATGCTCAAATAGACATCTAATTCTAGTCTATATACCACACCAACTCACTCCCCCACCCCAGGTTATAAGCATTCCAAATGTTTAGCCTTGCCTTTTAGGAAGGGTTGTTTAAGATAGATCCAACTGTGGCCAAACTTAGCTAAGGATAACACTAAACTCCTGATTCTCTTACCTCCACCATCCAAATACTGAGACAACAAGCATGCATCGCTGTAGGTCTTTTTAAGTTGTCTTAGTTTGCCCTGTACTTCAACTCCTGCCTCAAATTCCTGAGTGCTAGGTGGCAGGCATGTGTCAACACCCTAACTACTGCCACTCTTTTCAAACTCAAGTGATGTCCACAGTAGCGGGCAGCACTGCTATGCAGGTGACTGATGTCCCTCAATGTGTCACACTGAGGATGTGGGCAGTGGTAAGGAAGGTAGCTGAAGGGGTGTCAATTGTGAGAAATGCTAAGCAGCTTTCCTCAAACTGAACATCTTCTCTCTGCTCTCACAGGAGCACCTCTCTCACTGACTCAAGGTCAGTCAGCTACTTTTGGGTCTTACTATGTACACCAGACTCAGCACTCACCAGTGCTCATGGCAAGCTTTGGTATAGCCCAAGAGTTAAGAATTAAGTTTTGTTACAGATAAATGACTGTGGGGAAATTAAAAAATAAAAATACATGCTTCCTTTTGAAAATTACCTGTAATTCCCATCTTTGCATCCACAAGTAGAATTGGAACTATGTGTCCCTATTCCCACTGCTTTCAATGCCAAAGCTGTGGGTTCACAACAGAAGCCATTAGGCCCACTAAGCACTACTCACTCTCTCTGCCCTTTCCTCTCTCCCTCTATTTTTTTAGTTTTCCAAGACAGGGTTTCTCTGTGTCTTGAAACTTGCTTTGTAGATCAGACTGGCCTCAAACTCACAGGGATACACCTGCCTCTGCCTCCTGAGTGCTGGGACTAAAGGTGTGTGCCACCACTACCCAGCCCTCTCTGGCACTTTAACAGAAAAGTTTTGCTAACCCCACGTAAATCACAAAATCCAGAAACCTTTTTTTTTTGGTTTTTTGAGACAGGGTTTCTCTGTAGCTTTGGAGCCTGTCCTGGAACTAGCTCTTGTAGACCAGGCTGGTCTCGAACTCACAGAGATTCACCTGCCTCTGCCTCCCAAGTGCTGGGATTAAAGGCGTGCGCCACCACCACCTGGCCAGAAACCCTTTAATGTTGTTTTCTTCCCTTTAACCGTCACATGTCCACAGTCAGCATCACAGGTCAAGTTCTTAATATCCCATAACTATATAATTACAATCTTGTCAATGTTTTCATTTCCCTTGGTCCTATCCAAAGACCTTCAGTGGTTGCCTATGAACTAGAGGAATAAAATCCATACTCCTGTTTCTGGTACAAAGACCCACTGGCCTTCTGGTATGATGCCTACTGGCCTCTAATTCCTAACCTCTTTCTAACCTATCTCCCACCACTACTCAACGCAAATCTTTCTCTATAAGTCTCTCGGCTCCTACCCAATAATCTCTATTATATATATCAAAACCTTTATAGTCATTCATCAGCTACCTCCCCAACTGCCCTGTAGAACTTCCTTAGGGCATTAAGTAGCCTCTTCCCCCTAACACACAATGTCATCTATGTGAAACTAAATCCTGGAAAAACAAACACATTGCTTATCTCTTCTTATGTCTCTGTGTAACTCATTGCTTAGCATAGTATATAACACCTAAAGGCATACAATTATTAGTATAATTTTTTTCTTTCAAGATTAATTTATCACATATACAGTATTCTGCATACAGGAATTCCTGCATGCCAGAAGAGGGCACTAGATCTCATTATAGATGGTTGTGAGCCACCCTGTGGTTGCTGGGAAATGAACTCAGGACCTCTTAAGCCCTGAGCTACCTCTTCAGGCCTAATATACCTTTTCTTTTCCCTCAAATACACTCAGCTTAGGAGAACTGCATCTTATTTCCATGGTATCCTATTTGATATCTACATACAAGATATACCAATAAATAGCTGCTAAATACTTGAATGAGGCTGTCTTAGTGGAATATTGAAAACAGGGTTCACCCTGTATCTTCTCTTTGCACTCAGCTTTCCGTTTGTCCATACAGAAAAAAAGAGATCCCAGTCTACCCACAGCCCTACTTCCTCAGGGATCCAATTCAATCCCTTCCTAACTTTGCTGAACCCCTGAACCTATAGAATTCGGCATCAAACCCACTGAACTAGTCTGTGTCACTCATTAGGTACAGCTACAACTCTTGTACAGATCAATAACTTCAATTCTGTATATGTCTCCTTTGTTGTTTTTTGTTTGAGGCAGGGTCTGTGTAACATTGGTTGGCCTGGATAAAGCTCGCTATGTTGACTAGGTTGGTATCAAACTCACAGAGACCTGCATGTCTTACTCAGCCTCCAAGTCTATATATCTTGATTCCTATGTCAAGTTATGACTACAAAAAGACAAACTATAGGGCTGGAGAGATGGCTCAGAGGTTAAGAGCACTGACTGCTCTTCCAAAGGTCCTGAGTTCAATTCCCAGCAACCACATGGTGGCTCACAACCATCTGTAAGGAGGTCTAGTGCCCTCTTCTGGCCTGCAGGCATACACACAGAATATTGTATACATAATAAATAAATAAATATATATATATATTAAAAAAAAAAAAAAAGACAAACTATAGGGCTGGGAAGACGGCCAGGTTAAAAGCACTGGCTGCTCCTGCAGAAAACCCAGTGCAGTTACCAGCAAGCACAGGGTGGTCACTACCTTCTATCAATCCCAGGGGATTTGATGCCCTCTTCTGACCTCTGTAGACATCAGGCACAGAAACAGTACACAAACATGTGCATACAAAATATGCATACACATAACATAAAAATAAGTATCCTGGGGCGGGGTTGGCACAAGTGGTTGAATGAATGGACCTTACAGAACCTTCAGTCTCATTTGTCCCATCCTGCTCACCTTGAATCTTCGAGCTAGAAATTTATTCTTGATCTCTAGAAAATTGCCACGGTTCATTTCACCCTTGAAAGGCTCATTGAGGATGGCATACCGTGGGTCATTCTGGATATCCTGCCATCGGGCATAGCCATGGCTAGTGGAAAAGTGCTCAGGAAAAACAAAGGAAATAAGAGCCTCAAGCTAAAGCTTTAAGATCCCTGCACCTAAGCCGGGCGGTGGTGGCACACGCCTTTAATCCCAGCACTTGGGAGGCAGAGGCAGGCGGATCTCTGAGTTCGAGGCCAGCCTGGTCTACAAGAGCTAGTTCCGGGACAGGCACCAAAGCTACAGAGAAACCCTGCCTCAAAAAAAAAAAAAAAAAAAAAAAAAAAAAAAAAGATCCCTGCACCTAGACACAGTCTTGACTCAGGCAAGGATACTTTATAATGCCAGCTAGAAGCCAGTAGTCATGTCGGCGGTGCCAGATTTCATAGGTCTTCTTAGTGACTGTGGCTGCACGCTCCTCATTCTGCCAAAGCGAGTGCAACTCTGAGAAGGAATTGAGAGGAAGGTTAGAGAGTGGAGAAGAAGGCAAACACCCGTGAGAATTAAAACCACTGAGGTGTGCCAGAAAGGTGGAGCGCACTATCGTCCATATACTAAGTCCCAGGGCAGCCAGGGCTACATAGTGAGACCCTGTTCCAAAAAACCCAAAGACAAAAGCAAACAAGCAAACAAACAGTTATTCTTGTCCTGTCCTCCCCCATCCATCCAGTTCTAGCTCCCCAACACAGAACCAAGAGGGGTTCATAGCATGGCCCCACCACACACTGAGTTCTGGCAAGAAGCCCGACTTCACCTCAGGTCCCCGTTCCCATACCAGTAAAACCCCCATCTGCAATGTTGAACATGAAGCGCTGTTTGACATTTTTCTTCTGCTTCTCATCACTGAGATCCTTGGGGGTTTCTCCATTCTGAAGCATTACCTCCTTTTTCTCTTCTTCCTCTTTCTTCTCTTCTACAGGATACCACAAAGGCAAATGTCAGGACTACAGCCCTTGTATGCTGTATCTGTCTACTTCTACCTCCACATTCAGGTTTCCCAGACCCAGAAGAAGTGTCACCAGCCAGTTCTCTAACAAGTCGTTTATCTTAGAATAAAATGTCTATAGTAATAGGTAATGAGGTGAGGGTGGGTTATAGGATTTTGTTTCTGGTTTTAGTACAAATTTAGTCCAAGTAATAATCAGCTTCTCAGAGGTTAAAATGGCTCAAAGGTTAAAAGCACTGGCTGCTCTTCCAGAGGTCCTGAGTTCAATTCCCAGCAAACACATGGTGGCTCCAAACCACCTATAGTGAGATCTGGTGCCCTCTTCTGGCCTGCAGCCATATATGCAGGCAGAACTGTATACATAATAAATAAACACTATAAACATAATAAAAAAATAAATCGTAAGAAAAAAAATCAGCTTCTCTACACACTGACCTTTGTCTTCCACCACGATAGGGGTCAGGTCTATTGCAGACTTTTCCTCCACCTTCTCCGCCTCCGCAGAGCCTAAAGAAGAAGGCACTGAGAACACCCTAAAGAAAGACAACTCCACTCTGGCCCCCATAAAACTTGGACAGTGTTACACATCTATACTGCTATAAGTAGAGTTTCAAAGATGTCAGAGGCTGGGGATAATTTAGAAGCAAGGGTCAAGGGTCCCAGGTCTATCACTTCTCCCTGATACTCCAAAAACTTAGAAAAGTCTAGAACTACACAGCAACCTGGAGTGCTTGTAAACATATATATAAATATGTATACCTTTGGGCTCCGTTTCCATAGGCTCCTCTGTTCTCTCCTTCACCTCTGCCTTCTCCACTTTCTCCTCTCCCTCAAGAGGCTCAGCAGGAGCCTTATCATCCTCGGAGGCGGAGGCAGGGGCAGCGGCAAGGGCAGGGGCAGCAGGCTGTGCACACTTCAAAGAAACAGAAGACGGAAGGTGAAGCAAATGGGCCTGAATCTCAAGAGCCATCTGACGTTAGCAGAGCATTCAGTCACCCCGTCTCTCACCTCCACAGTCACCTCAGGGGCTGTAGACTTCGCCTCCTTTTCTCCTTCTGCGTTCTCTTCTTCCTTAAGGCTATTTTCCTCTATTTTTATCCCGTCCTCTGCAGACCAATAGAAGACAGTCAATTAGGGAGTTCTCAGAATCAGAGGTCAGGCTGTTTGTCTCTTTCTAAATTGTCCTCTCGTGCCTTTAAGAGCCAGCCCTACTCTTAGGACGCCCTCCTAAACTGAGAGGGGAATGCTGTGTGTCCGGCCAGACTACCCCGTTAAGACTGAGCACAGGGGAGCAGAAAAAGGCACAGGACAAAGTTTTTAAAAAAGAATAGAAATGACATAACAGGCCGACTTACCAGCAGGTGGCGCAGGTGCAGGAGTATTGGGTTGTGTGTCCCCTGGTGTGGAAGGTGTAGGAGTCTTTGGAGAGGGTGACCCTGGCTGCGACATTTTCTTGTTTTCCTCTACTTCAGCCAGTTCAGGCATGCTCCAGCGCCCATTCACATGTTCAAACTCCTGCACCTATAGCAAAGGATGGCAAGTTAAAGATTCCTTCCAGTTGCAGATTGCTTTCCTATTGGCCCCTGATTTCTCTAGAAATCCTTAAAAACGGTAACAGGCTTGGCACTCACCTTCTTGCGAATCAAGGACATGACGCCAATTCTAGTAAGGACGTGCTGCCGAGACAGGCCTTCACGGGGGACGCCATCGGCAAAGGTTTCCGCCCCATCTGCCCCAGGCTCACATAAATGCCGCATGAAGAGTGACACGTAAGCCCTGTAGGAAGTCAAACAGAGAGCCCGTCAGACACTGGGGGGCCATAAACATGGCTCCATCTCAAGGTAAGACCCTGGAATGCCCTGGAATGCTGATCTCCAGATCCACATTATAACCCAAAGTCTCTTTTAGGGAAGCCAGGAACACAACTCTGATGAATAACAGCTTCACCTAGCAACACCCCTTTCCTTGCATAACATGGGCTAGGCTCTGGCTCCACCTGGTATGCCAGCCCTCAACTTACTTAAATTCTTTCTCTGACTTGCCTCGAAGATCTCTCACAAGCCACTGAGTGGTAAAAGCATCCTGAGGTGGCATGCCATATCGCATAATTGCATTAAGAAATGCTTTTCGCTGACGAGCATTAAAACCAAGTACCTAAGGAAAAAGAACCACTATAAGAGAAAGCAAGTCTCTTCCCACCAAAGACCCACTGAATGACATTCTCTCGCCCCCTTTCATCTCACTAAAGGATCTACGGTACTTACTTCAATATTTCCACCAACACGAGCCAGCAGAGGAGGTAATGGTTTATCTTTATCATTCCGCAGGCCCTTGCGACTGGGCCTACGGGGAGCTGTAAGCAGAAACGATGGATGAGTGACACTGACGACAGTAACACTGCAACAGCTACAGAACTGGCAAGATGGCACCACTCTCACCTTCTGATCGTTCATCAAAGTCTTCATCACCTTCCTCTGAGGCCACTGAGTAATCGGACTGGTTGTCGGACTGGTCGTCCTGCCAATCTGGAGGGAGAGAGGGCAGATGAGCGGGGCCCACTGCTCTAGTAGAACGGCCCGTGGGTGGGGGGCGGGGCCGGCCACACACACCTCGGTCCTCCTGTGAGCCATCATTGTAGTTGACCTGTTTACGGATTCTTTTTCCTTTGCCCAGATTTCGGGCTAGATCTTCTTGCTGCTGCTCATAATGGTGCCGCAGCAACTTCTCCCAGTAGTCAGGATCCACACTTTCTTCCTGTTTTATGATTTCCCGTTCTACCTCCTCTTCCTCCTGGGGCACAGGGAGGGCCAGGACTCAGGGGTGCTGAAGTCAGCACCACCAGCTACCCCTGGTCCTCACAGTTCCCATTCTGATAGCTCCTTTGCATGGCTGGATTTGTAAACCCTCGGTGTGCCTGCTTGGACCTAAAAACTTGGAAGAAATTTAACAGACAGGAGAGAGCTCCTCAAAGGTTATATGTAGATTAGCAGTTAGCCTGATTAAAGAAAAATGTGAGAAGGAAAACTATTCTGAGGAGACAAAAGACACTGTGCAGCTTCTATCCCTTCCTACTGGCAACATCCAAAAGCAGGAGAACAAAGAGAGGAAGGTTACACCTTAGCTGGCAGGATGGAGGCTTCCAAACACTGCAAGAGATCTTCAAGGCACAAACAGACCAGAAAACAATCTGGTCTTAATTAACCACATAAAAAAGTATCAACTGTTTGAGAAATTTAAAAAAAAACAAAACAAAAAAAAAACCAAAGTCATGCACACACTTCCTCACATGCATATATACAGAAACACGCTTAAGTACCTTCAAAAGCTCGCCAGATTGTTTTTGTTTTTTTTGTTTTGTTCTTTGAGCAGGGTTTCTCTGTGTAGTCCTGGCTGGCCTTGCACTCATAGTCATCTATGTACCTCTACCTCCTGAGTGCTGGGGATTAAAGGCTTGTGCCACAACTGCCCAGCTTGGCTCTCTACATCTTATTACCCAAGTTACAGATTCTTTCCCCCTTCTTAGACACTTCAGAAATACTGATTAAATACAAATCCTGGGCTGAGGATACTTGCTTAGCAAACACAAGGCCCTAGGTGTGACCCCAGTAATGCACAAGTCATGCAGAGCAGCATGTGCCTCTAATACTAGCCTTCGAGAAATCAGAGTTCAAGATCAACTTCAACTACATAGTGAATTCAAAGCCAGCTTGGAATATATGAGACCATGTCTCAAAGAAAAAAGCAAAATCCAAGTCCCTCAAGACAGAGTAAAACCATTATTCATAGCCTAAGTACAAATAACCTAAATGTCAGAGTTGAGCCTGGGACGCATATGGAAGGAGAGAACCAACTCTTGCAACTTGTCTCTGTCCTACACACACACACACACACACACACACACACACACACACACACACAAACTCTCTCTCTCTTTCTCTCATATAAATGTACAAAGAAATAACCTAAATCCCTATGCAACTAAATTATAGAATAGGATGGTCTGGGGCTGGAAAGATTGCTCAGTGGTTAAGAGCACTGACTGTTCTTCCAGAGGTCCTGAATTCAATTCCCAGCAACCACATGGTGGCTCACAGCCATCTATAATGAGACCTGGTGCCCCCTTCTGGAAATGCGGGCACACATGGAAGGAATGCTGTACATATAATAAATAAATAAATCTTGAAAAAAAAAAAAAGAATAGGATGGTCATCCCTAATGAAAGAAAACAAAATCTAAGAATATAAAACTGAAATACCCCAAAATCATAACTGCCTTTAAAATTTTTATTTTCAGAATTTTAATTTTATGTATATCCTTTGCCTGCATGTAAGTCTGTATGCCACAATCACACCTGGAACCCAAGGAGACTAGAAGACAGCATCAGAGCCTCTGGAACTAGAGCTACAGATGTTTGCAAGCTGATGTGTGTATAAGGAATCAAATTCCAAAGAACAATCTGTGCTCTTAACTGCTGAACCATCTCTCTAAGCACTCCCTCCACTATTTCTTATATAATTCCACAACAGAAAGACAGACACCCTTTCCCCCCAAGTATGGCAGTTCACACCTGTAATTTAGAAAGATGAAGTTCATGGTCACCCTGGGTAAGACAGATAGACACACACACACACACATATGTACATATGTATGCACACACACATACCCTTATGTACATATATGTATGCATAAAAAACACAACACACACCCATATGTACATGTGTGTATATATATATGTATACAACATGCACGCATGCACACACGCGCAGCCAAAGTGAAAACAATTGTCCCAGAAGAGAACTAGATAGGACAGGGTGGAAGAGATATTTTTTTCTTTTAAAATTTGAGCCACGTTGCTCAATGGCTTGGATAAGCAGTCCATGGTGTGACTGAAAAGTGGTGGAATCCCCATGGAATAGAGACCTAATGGGAAGAAGTCAAATCACTGAAAGCATGTACTTGAATGAGACATTAAGACAGCAGCCTTTTCTCTTTTGGATCCCCCCTTTTTCTTCTTTTTGGTTTTTCGAGACAGGGTTTCTCTGCGAAACAGTCCTGACTGTCCTGGAACTAGCTCTTGTAGACCAGGCTGTCCTCAAACTCACAGGACCCACCTACCTCCGCCTCCTGAGTGCTGGGATTAAAGGTGTGTGCCACCACCGCCCACCTTTCTGCTTTTCCCTGCCCTCGAGCAGTTTCCTCAGTGCAGCCACCCTGCTAGGATAGACCCATTGCCCATAAGCAACAGTACCTACTATCCACTAAAGCTGCTGAAATGTGGAAGACAAAATAAGCTTTCTTAAACTCCTCTTCCCTTCCAATCTGACTTTTGAGATACACTCTAAGTTTGTAGTGCTGAGATGCCAATTCCCTACTAGACCAGAATGGCCTTGAACTGAAGAGATGTTTGTTTCTGCCTTTTGAATGCAAGGGGTTAATGGCATGTGCCACCACAGCCCAGCAATAATATTTATGTATTAAATTGATCACCACACACCTATAATCTCAGCACTCAGGAATCTGAGGCAGAAGAATTGAGCCTGCGGCCAGCCCGGAATTGAATTCCAGGTCAGAGTGGGCTATATAATGAGGCCTGGCTGTTAAAATAAAATTTTATGCCTAATGGTACAAGTCTTAGCCAATACAGAAGCTGAGGCAAGAGAACCAAAAGTTCAAGGCCAGTTTGGGCAACAATTTATAGAGGGGCTAGGGATATGGCTTGGTTGGTAAACTGCTTGCCTTGTATGCACCAATTCTTAGACTCAATTCTCAGCACCATATACAACCAGGTTTGATGACAGATGCCTATAATTCCAGCATTTGGGAGGCAGAGGCAAAGGGGTCAGAAGTTCAACATCATCCCTGGCTGCCTAAATTCTATCTTGGGCTACACAAGACCCTGCCCCAGGAGAACAGTGGTAGTGTACACCTTTAATTCCAGCATTAGGGAGGCAGAGACAGGCAGATCTTTATGAGTTTGAGGCCAGCCTGGTCTACAGCCAGTATGAGTTCTAGGACAGCTAGGGCTACAGTGAAACCCTGTCTCAACAAAAACAAACAACCCTGTCCCCAGAAATATTTTTAAAGTACATAGTACTATGTATAATGAATATACATAATAAAAAATTTAAAAGAAGGGACTGGAGAAATGGCTCAGCAGTTAAGAGCACCGGCTGTTCTTCAAAAGGTCCTGAGTTCAATTCCCAGCAACCACATAGTGGCTCACAATCATCTGTAATGAGATCTGGCACCCTCTTCTGGCCTGCAGGCATATATAAAGACAGAACACTGAATACATAATGAATAAATAAATCTTTTAAACATACTAAAAGAAAACAAAAATTCTTTTAGTATGGTATATAACTCAGTAGCAGATTAACTGCTTAGCCCCAGGTTCCATCTTCAACAACCCCACCAAAACAGTCTAAAAAGAAATATCCAGGTGTGATAGTTGATGCCTTTAACCCCAACACTTGGAGGCAAAGGCAGGCACTCTGTGAATTCCAGGCCAGAGCTACATAATGGGACCCTGTCTCCAAAACAACAAAAAAACAAAAACAAAAAAAGAAAAAAATGAACAGAACACATATACTTGCATATATTTATATAAGTATCCTTGCATATACTTGCATAGGTCACCCCCTAACATGTGCTCTGCTAGGCAATTTCACTCTGCTACTGAAAGGAGTAAGATTTCCTATCGAAAAGCAGTTTTTGGTTGAATTTACTGCTGATTTATATAAAATTTCCCCGCCAGGCCGGGTGGTGGTGGCGCGCACGCCTTTAATCCCAGCACTTGGGAGGCAGAGGCAGGCAGATCTCTGGGAGTTCGAGACCAGCCTGGTCTACAAGAGCTAGTTCCAGGACAGGCTCCAAAACCACAGAGAAACCCTGTCTCGAAACCCCCCCCCCCAAAAAATAAAATTTCCCCACCGGTTACACATAAACCATGACTAGAAGCAATATCCCGAGAACAAGCTGGAAAGAAAGCACAGTGCGCAGTGCTTTCTCATGAGGGCAGAGGTCATAGTCAACCCCAGCACCACGTGAACAGGACACAGCAGTTGCACACCTGGCACAGGTCCATCATCCCAGCACTTAGAAGGTAGAGGCAGGAGGATCTGAAGCTCAAGGTCATCCTTGACTACATAATGAGTTCCAGGATAGCCTGAGATATATGGGACCCTGTCTTAAAAACCAGAGAAAGACAGATATTGTGGTTAACATGTGTAATCTTACATTTGGGAGGCTAAGGTAAAAAGGCCATGAGTTCAAGACCAGGCTGGGCTACACAGGGAGATCCTGTCTCGGAAAAAAAATAGCCATAGTAAAACTGGGAAGTAGTGGCACACACCTTTAATCCCAGCACTTGGAAGGCAGAGGCAGGTGGATCTCTGTAAGTTTGAGGCCAGCCTGGTCTACAGAGTTCCAGGAAAGGCTCCAAGAATAGCCAGGGCTGTTTGTTACAGAGAAAGCCTGTCTCAGGGGTTGGGGGGGTGAACAACCCAAAACTAACATCAGGCAGAACTGATCTTAGTTCTATAAAAATCACTAAAAAAAAAAAACCCACAACAATCCTGCTAATCAAGATAGACAGGGGTAGGGCTATGAGTCAGATGGACAGAAGGCTAGCCTAGTATGCAAGAAGCTTTGGGTTCACTCTCCATCACCACACACACAAGGCCTGGTGGCCCATGCATGGAGGCAGGTTATTTTCAGTACACAGGAAGTTCAGGCCAGTCAGGATACCCAAGACCCTGCCTCTAAGATAAAATAAACAACACATACACAAAATATTATTAATAATAAAAATTCTGCCAGATAATCAGACATGATATGGTAGCCAGCACAGGCCTATAATGCCAGCTCCTGGGAGGTAGATGCAGGAGGATCAGGAATTCAAAATCAGTTTAAGCTATAGAGTTCAAAGTCAGTCTAGGTTTCAGCTAAAATAACACCCAAGCCTGTAATTGTAGCAACTGGGAGGTGTATGGATGAGGAACAAACAGCAAGACTTTGTTTAAAAACAAAGGGGAAAACCGCTATACTACCAGAATGCAGCAAGAGCGTTATTCTGATGAGAAAGCATGGTAAAGACATCAAAAATCCATGCCAACTTAACCCTGAGCCAAGTGGTTTAAAGAGAACCAGCAAAGAAATCAGCATTTTAAAATTACTTAAAGGATGAAATATATTACAAAAACTCTACACATTCTCTTTTGGGAGTTTTTACTTCTTAGTGTAAGACCAAGGAGGAAAAAAGAAAAACGAAAGAATTCTTACTTTGAGAAAACAGCTACCTAATAAAGTATGTATCTCATCTGCTTTTTCCAAGGTAGCATACGAAGATTTATGTGGAGAATTAGTAAGTTACATAAAAGTAAGACTCTAGGAGAGTACATAATGGCTATGTGAAATCCAACTGTGGAACTCCTGACAGTCAAGGCAAAGATGATCATGGAAACCGAGCATGTTACATTCTTTTCTGTTGTTTCAAGTACCATCTTGATCTCAATTCCAATTTTTAGACCAATAACCAAGAACAGCATTGCCTTGGACTCATACTCACCCCCATTTCTTCTTCCCGTACCACATACTGGGCCACTTTAAATGAACTCAAATATTCATTCATGCCCTGCAATTCTGTGTCTTCAGTCTCATCCTGGTTGCGATCCAGTAGTCGTTCAATGGCCTTATCATCATAATGGATAACACTGCTATCTTCTCCCTCTTTGTTGTCTCCTCCTATGAAGAACCAGGGGGCCACAACCCTAAAGTCAGTTCAGCTGCTGCAGAAGAAAAACAGCTCCCAGCCAGGCTGTGGTGGTGTACGCCTTTAACCCCAACATTCGGGAGGCAGAGGCAAGCAGATCTCTGTGAATTCAAAGCCAGCCTGGTCTACAAAGTGAGTTCCAGGACACGCCGCAAAGCTACACAAAGAAACCCTATTTTGAAAAACCAAAAGAAAAAAGGAAGGAAAGAAGCAAACAAGCAAGCAAGCAAGAAAGAAAGAAAGGAAGGAAAAGAGAGAGAGAAAAGAAAAACCAGTTCCCTGTGGCATGATTAATAAAAAAACCAGAGACAAAAATTGGGGTTCAACCTGAAGACCAGAAAAGTAAAAGTCAGACACTGGCTCTTACCTCTACTTCAGTCTGAAATGGCAATCCTGCCTTCATGGTTCTCAGAATGAGACTGAGACTGAGAACTGTCTCCTCCCATTTTGCAATCCTCTCTAGTTCTGGAATTAAGGGCATGCACCACTACTGCCTGGTTTCTATGGCAACTAGTGTGGTTACTGGGATTAAAGGTGTATGTCATTGCTGCCTGTAAGACTGGCCAGTGTAGCTGTTTTACTTTTCTGATCCTCAGGCAAACTTTAGTTATTATAATACAAATGAAATGCTACTACAGTTCCCATGGGACCCTTGCTATCAAAAGTACTTCTCTACCCTCTAGGAAGCCAAGTTCCACTTAAAATTTAAAATTCTGATCAGCTCACCTCCGTCTGTGGCTTCATCCTTGAATAGTTCCTCAGTGCCAAATTTGAGGATGTCATCAAGCTCCTGTTTGGACATTGAGCCAGTCTTGGAGCCTAGCCCAGGCCGCACCACTAAATGTGTCAGCATCATCTTCTTCTTTGCCACCTGCGTGATGCGCTCCTCCACTGAAGCACGAGTCACAAAGCGGTAGATCATCACCTTCTTATTTTGCCCAATACGGTGGGCTCTACTAAAGGCCTGGATTTGATCAAACAAAACCAGCAATCTTATGTCCTACCGTCTTTCACAGAAATCAGAGACAAAACTAGTCAGAAGCTGAAGCTAGTCTTCACACAACATTTCTTTTTGCACCTCTCCCTCCAGATACCACTTCTCATCAAAGTCAAGTATTAAATTTCAAATAACAGAACATTTCCTGGAGGGTAGGTAGGGGCTGCTGGGACCTCCTAGAGTTTCTCTGCTCACCTGAATGTCATTATGGGGGTTCCAGTCAGAATCATATATGATAACTGTGTCAGCAGTGGCCAGATTGATCCCAAGGCCTCCAGCTCGAGTGGAAAGCAAGAAGCAGAACTGTTGAGCACCCGGTGCTAAGAAACAGAAAACACTATGAGTTCTCTCCTGAATTACAACAAATAAGCAGAGAAGGAAAGTAAGAAACAGCCTGTAAAAAACACCAAACGATTGTCATAAACAAGGTACCCTGAAGGATACTGAAATCAGCATCAAAATGACATTAGCATAAAAAGTATCTGCTGTAATTTATTTAAAATCAGCTGGAAAGGAGTAACACCATACAACAGGGCTCACACAGGAGATTTACTGGAAGAGGAGTGAGAAGAGGCAGAGAAGGAGACAGAGAAGGGAGCAAAAAAGAAATAACTGACCAGAAATCCAAGCACATAAAGAAAGGGGTGGGAGATGAAATGTCAGTTAAGAAGTTTCCTATCTAACCATGGTGTAAAGAGTAGGATCTAGGGGCTGGAGAGATGGCTCAGAGGTTAAGAGCACTGGCTGCTCTTCCAGAGGTCCTGAGTTCAATTCCCAGTAACCACATGGTGGCTCACAACCATCTATAATGAGATCTGGTGCCCTCTCTGGTCTGTAGGCATACATGCAGGCAGAATACTGTATATATAATAAATAAATAAATCTCCAAAAAAAAAAAAAAAAAAAAGAGTAGGATCTACCCTTGGATCTCAGTGTGCACCTGGGACTGGATCCTCAAACAGAAAAAGAACATTAAGAGAAAAATGGTGACACTCAGGATCTACAGTTCTTTGACAGTATGACTCAATGTTAATTTCCTACCATGGTCACATAAATTCTTTGACTTTTGTTTTGTTGAGTTTTTGGGGTTTTTTCATTTGTTTTTTGAGACAGAGTCTCATGTAGATCAGACTGGTCTTGAACTCTCTAGACAGCTGAGGATAACTGAACTTCCTGTCTCCACCTGCCTCTGCTTCCCAATGCTGAGATTACAGTTAAGTGTCACTATACTTTAAGTAGTGCTGGGAATGGAATCCAGGGCCTCATGAAGGTTAGGCAAACACTCTAACAATTGAGTTGTATCCCCAGACAACCCCTCCCACCTCTTTTTTTGTGTGCATTTGTGTGCCAGTATATGTGAGTGTGCTCTTCAGCACCTACACGGAGGTCAGAGGACAAAGCTAGTCTTCCCCTTCCACTATGTGACTCCTAGATAAAGAAACTCAGGTAAACAAGCTTGGCACCTTTACCTACTGAATCATCTCACCGGCCTTTTATAAAAGTATTTTTAAATTACACTTATTTTGTATATATACATGCATGTGCACATATGTATAGTCAGAGGACATCTTGCAGAAGTTGGTTCTTTCTACCATGTGGGTACCAGGATAGAAATCAGAGAGACATGCTTGGTAGCAAGTACCTTCGCCTGTTAGCCATCTCACTGGCCCTTTTCCCCCACTTCTAGACAGGGCTTATGTACTACATGTAGCCCAGATATCCTTGAAATATTTTTAAATATTTTTACCATTATTTATTTATTTATGTACTTGTTTGTTTACTTTTGGTTTTTGAGGCAAGGTTTCTCTGTGGCTTTGCAGCCTGTCCTAGAACTAGCGCTCGTAGACCAGGCTGGCCTCGAACTGCCTGTCCAGATCTGCCTGTCTCTGCCTCCTGAGTACTAGGATTAAAGGGTGCACCCCATTGCCCAGCTATTTTTTTATATGCATGTTTTCCCTTTGTATGTCTGTATACAGCATATGTGCACTGCCTGGAGAAACCACAAAAGGATGCTGAATGCCCAGAACTGGAGTTAGAGTTGTGAGCTGCCACATGGGTGCTGAGAAATCAAACCCAGGTCTTCTGGAAGAACAGCCAATGCTCTTTATCAAGTGTTAAGATTACATGCATATGCCACCAAGCACTGGAAGTTGTTATTATTAAGAACAGCAGGTTAATTCTGTATTGTTTTACAACTTTTAAGTCTAAAATATTTTAAATAACCAGGACAGCCAAAGACCCTATCTCAAAAAATAAAAAATAAAAATTAAAGTTTGGGGAAGGGGTAGTTGCATCTACTGAGACAGACAAGTCTACCACATATTTGAGCTTCAACAAATCTGACCCTTGGGGCTAGAGATAAAGAGCACTCTCTGCTCTCACAGAGGACCTAGGTTCAGTTCTTAACTCCAGGCACCTGTACATACACGCTACACATTCAGCTCATAACTCCAGGCACCTGTACATACACGCTACACATACAGACAAGTAGGCACATAAACATATACATAAATAAAAATAAATTGAAAAATAAAACTAATCTATCCCTTCTTTCAGTCTTGGGATATAATTAATATCAGAGAAAAGACTCCAAGGGGAAGGTAAGAAAAATCTCTTAAGCCGGGCGTGGTGGCGCACGCCTTTAATCCCAGCACTCGGGAGGCAGAGGCAGGCAGATCTATGTGAGTTCAAGACCAGCCTGGTCTACAAGAGCTAGTTCCAGGACAGGCTCCAAAACCAGAGAAACCCTGTCTCAAAAAACAAAAAACAAAAAAACAAAAACAAAAAAAAAAAAAAAAAAAGAAAAATCTCTTAGAGCTAATCCAATTCTTTCTTCAAAAGCTTTCCTCCTCCATATCAATTGACCAAGACCCAAAAGAACTACTGAGAAATCAGGTGCACAAGAATAAGCTGGCTCCACAGTTAAGAGAACTGGCTGTTCTTCCAGAGGATCTGGGTTCATTCCCAGCATCCACATGGCAGTTCACAAACAGCTATAACTTCAGTTCAAGGGGATCCAATGCCTTCTTCTGGCCTCTATAGGTACTACATATCTGTGGTACAGAGACATACATGCAGATAAAACACCCACACACAAAATAAAATCTTTTTAAAACAAAACAGTGGGGGGCCAGTGAGATGGCTCAGCAGGCAAAGATGTTTTGATATCTGTGTTCAATTCCAAGGACTCATATGGTAGAAGGAGAGAACCAATTCCTGTAAGTTTTCCTGTACTCCCACATCTGTGCCATGGTACACAAGTGTGCAGACGCAGTTGTAAGCGCACATGCATGCATGTACAAATTACAGAAAATAATGTGATCACTCCAGAGATAAAAGAAAAATGATTGAGACTGGATGGGGTACATGCCTTTAATCCTAGCACTTAGTTAAAGGCAAGTTCATCTCTGCATTTGAGTCCAGCCTGGTCTACAGAGTTTCAGACCAGCAAAGGACACATAGTAAGACTCTGTTGCTCTTACAGAGAGAGGACTTGGGTTCAATTCCCAGCACCTAGATGGTTGCTCACAACTGTCTGTAACTCCAGTACCTAGGCACACACATGGTGTACATACTTACATGCAGGCAAAACACTCACACACAAAAAGTAATCTCTTTGCTTTTTTGGGAGGTTCTGAGAGAAAGGATTTCTCGACATAATCTAGTTGTTCTGAAACTCACTATGTAAACCACCTGGCCTGGTACTCAAGAGATCTGCCTTCCAGGTGCTGGAATTAAAGGCATGTGCCACCACCACCCAGCAGACATATATGGTGGCACATGCCTTTATTCCCAGCACTTGGGAGGCAGAGGCAGGCAGATCTCTGTGAGGTCAAGGCCAGCCTGGTCTACAAGAGCTAGTTTCAGGACAGGCTCCAAAGCTACAGAGAAACCCTGTCTCAAAAAGTCAAAAAAAGGGGGCTGGAGAGATGCCTCAGAGGTTAAGAGCATTGCCTGCTCTTCCAAAGGTCCTGAGTTCAATTCCCAGCAACCACATGGTGGCTCACAACCATCTGTAATGGGGTCTGGGGCCTTCTTCTGGCCTGCAGGCATACACACAGACAGAATATTGTATACATAATAAATAAATATTTTTTAAAAAAGCCAAAAAATAAAAAAGAAAGGAAGTTAGGAAGGAAGGAAGAAGGGAGGCAAAGAAAAAGAAAAGAAAATGATTGCCTGGAAATAAGCCATTCCTCTCTCACCATTGAAGCGATCAATAGCCTCCTGACGCATATTCCCAGTGATCCCACCATCAATGCGTTCATATTTATAACCTTCATGTTCTAAAAAATCCTCTAACAAGTCCAACATCTTGGTCATCTGTAAAAGGAACAGCTGAATTAATTATAGAGCTGGTAGGTGATAATCCCTCTTCTCAGTCACTAGGGCTGTCCCACCACTGTCTCTGCAGTTCTAGTTGGGCCCACATACCTGGGAAAAGATGAGTACACGATGCCCTCCCTCCTTAAGGTTCTTAAGCATCTTCTGTAGCAGCAACAATTTCCCAGACGCTCTGATTAGGGCACTACCATCATACATGCCATTAGGCATCTTAGGGGCTTCCTGGTGACAGAAGCAAAGGAAAGTATATTGAAAGAAAGCTCACAAGGAGGAGTTAGCAATTGAGGGAAAACAAAGAGGTGGTTCATCTTACCATTGCCGCCACAGGGAAGAGGTAAGGGTGGTTGCAGCACTTCTTAAGATCCATTACCACATTCAGTAAGGAAACCTGGTTGCCACCGCCTCGAGCATTAAGTGCTTCAAAATTCCGCGTGAGAATATACTTGTAGTACTTTCTATATGAACAAGATGCAAGGACAGGTTGGACTCAAGGCTTTTAATGACTGATGCAACCCAACAGCCTGAGCTTATCTTTCGGCACTCCTCCCTACAGGGCTAAGCTAACTAGCACTAGCCACACCATCGTCATGTTAGACACAGGAAGGTATAACTAAGAACTACAAATGCCAGCTCCCAGGAATCAGGTTTCTTCAGGCCCTGCTTGCTCCTGTCACAAGATGTCTAGAGGCTACATGGGAGAAACCCTTGGCAAAATGGCAGCGTCTAACTGGATTACAAGACTGAATTTGGGCTTCCACACTTCACACTCACTTCTGCATAGGGCTCAGCTCCACGCGCACAATCAGTTCTGTCTTGGATGGCATATTCTTGAATACGTCAGCTTTGAGCCGACGCAACATGTGAGGCCCCAGCATGTCATGTAGTTTTTTAATCTGGTCCTCTTTAGCAATGTCAGCAAACTCCTCCAAGAAGCCTTCCAAATTGCTTCAGAAAAAAAATAGTTATCGGTGAGAGAGAAACGAAGAAATGAAAATAATAGGAGAAAAAAAAAGAAAATAATAGGAGATGGGCACCAAGAAGAATTAAAGCAGAATCATGGACTGACTATGATAAACACACTTACTGGAATCTCTCAGGGGTGAGAAAGTTGAGCAGATGAAACAATTCCTCCAGATTGTTTTGTAATGGAGTCCCAGTTAGCAACAGCTTGTGCTGTAGTGAGTAACCATTCAAAACTCGGAAGAACTGGTGAAGAGAGGTGAAATCAAGAAATCAGGGTACCAATATACCTCGACAAAATCCCAAGCTGTCTTACTGTTCGGTGAAATGAGTCTCTCAGCCCATGGCCAGCCACATTCTTAAAGGCCTGGCCACAGAAGTGCTACCACAGGTAAGGAAGGAAACAAAGACCATTTTTTCTTTCTTCTTTACTTAGGTTTTGTTCAAAGAGATGATGCTCCCAAAGACTAAATCTGGAGACTATCACCTCCCTCCCTACTTACCTTAGATTGATTATTCTTCAGACGATGGGCTTCATCCACAATGAGGCAGGCCCAATCAATAGAACCTAAGATGGCCATATCAATGGTGATCAATTCATAGGAGGTCAGTAAAACATGAAATTTCACAGATGCTTCTTTCTGCAAAAGATGAGTTGGTTATTCATTACTGTCCACTCCTCCAGTATCAGCACATCCAGAGACAGATGAACTTTCCCTGGTCCCAGAGCTATCCTTTTTTGCCTTACCCAGAGATCAGGTGAGGCAGCAAACTAAGCCCAAAGCACCGAATCCCTCTCACACAGTACCCTCTTCCTCCCCCACTAAAATACCTTCATTCGGGAGGCCTTCTTGCCACCACGAATGGCATTGTCTTCAAAGGAAAATTCATTCTCCCTGATGATAGCACGGCTGTCCTTGTCACCCACATAGGTTACCACGTACATATCAGGAGCCCACATCTCAAACTCTCGCTCCCAGTTGATGATGGTAGAAAGAGGAGCACTAACTAAGAAGGGGCCTTTGGAATGACCCTAGGAGGAAGAAAGCAGGCAGAATCAGAACTAAGAGAACCATCATCCTAAACCCCAGACTCACATCTCTCCCTGACCCTCAGTGAAACTGAGGCCAGACACCTGCACCACTGCCCCCACCCATCATTCTCATTACAAAAGAAATCTGATCCTCTTTTCCAAAAAGCAATGGCTCACCTTGACAAAGTCACACTCTTCCACCAAGACTTTCCCTACCACTAAGTCCAACCACAATTCTGTTTACCTCAAAACGCATGCATTCCCCATTCCCCAGGACAGCAGACATACTAAGTCTACCATGGCTCCATTCCCATAATATTTCCACTGTAGGATCTAGAGAGATGGTTCACTGGTTAAGAATACTGGCTGCTGGGGCTGGAGAGATGGCTCAGTGGTTAAGAGCACTAGCTGCTCTTCCAGAGGTCCTGAGTTCAATTCCCAGCAACCACATGGTGGCTCACAACCATCTGTAATGAGATCTGGCTCTCTCCTCTGGCGTGTGGGCATACATGGAGACAGAATGTTGTAGACATAATAAATAAATCTAAAAAATTAAAAAAAAAAAAAAAGAATACTGGCTGCTCTTGCAAAGGACCCCTGTTCAGACTGTGATGGCTCACAGTCTGTAACTCCAGCTTTAAGAGATCTGACAATCCTCTTCTGGCCTCCACAGGCACTGCACACAGGTGTACAGACATGAATGAGTGAAATAAAATTCATGCCCTGGCAATGCTGAACTTGTCCATATTGGGTTTCATGGTCTAAGTTGATGAGGACGACTGACCAGGTCTCTTCCTCAAGAGGGCACCAGATCTTATTACAGATGGTTGTAAGCCATCATGATGTTGCTGGGAATTGAACTCAGGACCTTTGGAAGAGCAGGCAGTGCTCTTAACAGATGAACCATCTCTCCAGCACAGATATACTAAAGGTACAACACCCACGCAAATAAATTTTTTTTAAAAAATGTTAAGGAAAAAATTTTCCATTGCAGACCTATATCTTCTTATCCCTGAGCAGTGCTCAAAGTCAAACTCTCTTCTTCCTTTCCTCTCTCTCCTCAAAGTACAAGAAAAGAATACAGCCACAAAATCCCCGCACTAAAAACTAACATCTCTGCAGTCCTCACCTCCTTGTAGAGGGAGTAGAGAAAGACTGCTGTCTGCACAGTCTTCCCAAGGCCCATCTCATCAGCCAAGATGGTATCAGTGCCCTGAGCCCATGAGAAGCGGAGCCAGTTTAAGCCTTCCATTTGGTAGGGGTGCAGGGTTCCACCTGTGGCATCCAGGTACTCCGGCTGTCGCTCATACTTCACTGTCGGCTGCAGGACGAGAGAGAAGACAAGAGCTGGTAAAGAATTCCCCTTTTCCCATAAGACAGCAGCTACTTCCTCCTTTACCTGGAATCCCTAGATATTTTTTCCCCAAGAGCTAAAAGAAAAACAACAACAGCAACAAAAACCCTTAATGAAGCCAGGAATGGTAGCACCTGCCTCTATTCTAGTACTTCGGAGGCTGAGACATAAGAATTGGGTTCAAGCCAAATGGTGGTGGCGCATGCTTTTAAATCCCAGCACTCAGAAGGCAGAGGTAGGTGGATCTCTGTGAGTTCAAGGCCAGCCTGGTCTACAAGTGCTAGTTCCAGGACAGGCTCCAAAGCTACAGAGAAACCCTGAGTTCAATATGAAAACCAGGGCTGGAGATATGGGTCAGCAGTTAAGAGCACTGGTTGCTCCTCCAGGACCCTGGTTCAACTCCCAGCACCCACATGGCAGCTCACAACTGTAACTCCAAGATCTGACACCCTCACACAGACTTACATGCAGGCCAAACACCAATGCTATTAAGAATAAATTATTAAAAAATACTAGTATCAAAAACTCACTACCCATACACTAATTCCATTAGATCTGCCAGATAAGTAGGTGTGATGGCTGTACACATCTGCAATCAAAGAACTTGGAAGGTGGAAACAGGAAGATCCAAGGCCAGCCTCAGCTATAAGAGACCCTGCCTTTCTCAAATAAATAAACCCCCCCCCCCTTTTTTTTTTGGTTTTTCGAGACAGGGTTTCTCTGTGGCTTTGGAGCCTGTCCTGGAACTAGCTCTGTAGACCAGGCTGGTCTCGAACTCAGAGATCCACCTGCCTCAAATAAATAAACCCTTGAGTATAAGATCACTCCCTAGATAATATTTGCCCTCACACACAATATCCCTTTTGTGGGTTTTTTTTTCTGATGGTGAAGAAAGAAATCCCAGCGTATTCTGGTTTATAGAGCTGTGCAGAGGCAGGATATGAAGCCTCTAGAACACCAGAGCTAGAGCCATCTGCAGACCACGAGACTATAGCTGGCAAGACTTCTGCCACCCAACAAATGATGCCCTTCCTCTTCCACCCCAACTCACATCAACAGTTGGAGTCTCCGGAGGCCTCTCCAATTTCCGAAGCTTTACCTTCTTGAGCTTCTTTCCCGGCCGTCCTTCCTCACCCCTCATTAACTCCCTGGGAATAAGAACATACCACAGCTGCCTAGGGGTCCTTGCAGGAGAGCAGCTCTACTCTTCTCTCCAATCACCTACCTGTGATTCCAGTAGCTCTGCTTGAACAGGTCATAGTCCTGTATCTCCACATCCTCACTCTCCCAAGATGCCTGGTCATAGGGTAAGTCTCGCCACTTGATTAAGTAGTGAACATGACCCTTCTTGTCCACACTACAAGGTCAATAAAGAAAAACTCCTCAGAGCCAGAAAGCAACTTTCCTCACCTCTTCAGTCAGCTCTTAAAACACTGGCAAAATCATTCTAAATGTGCAGAATCTATAGGTCCTCGGAGCCTCAATGATATCTGTCTTTGTACCACTAATCGCTAATTTATACTCTCCCTATAGGCCAAATTCCAGGAATGAATTATAGAATGTCTCCTGAGCTTAAGTCAGGGCCCTTTAGTAAGAGCCACTCCTCCATGGGCACACTACCTCCGTGGAGCCAAAGTAGTACCTGTGGTTGAGGATTCGGTGGATCATCATCCATTCCGGTTTTATTCCATAGCGATAGAAGCGCTCTTCCATCTCTGCAAACTTAGGGTCCTTGTTCTTTCGCTTTCGGCTCTTTTCTTCATCTCCACCAAAGTCCCCAGAAGGTGGCTCATCCATATCATTCTTCCGCTGATAGTTTCGGAACATCACCTGACAGTGCAGCTCCAGCTGGGAGCAGAAAGACAAAGGAAACCATCCTGCAGCTCTATCTAGTCTCCTATTAAAGCTGTTTTCTCACTACTTCTGCAGTGTCACCCCACACAGACGGCCTGTCCCAGGCTTACCTGCAGTTCTGATACCCAGGAACAGTGCCAGTAAGACATGCCTTGCCATTTCACAAAGAACTGCCTTTCTGGCCGCCCCTCCAAAGGTTTGGGAGAGGGAGTATTAGGATCAGCATCTGGAGGCCGAGGCACCGGAGTGGGAGATGGTGGCTGGCCCCACTTCCAAATTAGGATCTTCTGCACTTTGCCCTTAAGAGCTGGACACTGAAAAAGAGACCACTTTATCTCACTTAAAAACCACAGAGAGATGTATGAAATTCCCCAAGAATTAATAAACATTAATGTTTATGGGTGGATGGGTAAGAGCACTTGCTGCACAAGCATGAGAACATGAGTTCAAATGGCCAGCATTTGGAGAGATTAAACTTACTGGTCTTCCAGAGGAACCAGATTTGATTCCCAGCATTCACGTGTGGCTAACAATCACTTGTAACTTCAGTTCCAGGGGATCTGACGCCCTCTTCTGTCACATGGCATACACACACACACAGTTTTTTTTCTTTTCAGATAATTCTTAACTGTAGAGCCCTAGCTGGCCTCAAATTCAATATATAGACCAGACTGACCTTAAACTCAGAGTTCTGACTGTCTCTGCTAGAATTAAAGGATTGTACTATTACACCCAGAAAATAAAAATTAAAAACTATAGGGAGTCTGGTGACCTAAGTCCTTTATACCAGCACTGGGAAGGCAGAGGTAGGTAGATCTCTGTTCATTGAAGATCAGTTTATCTGTTTTACAGTGGGCTTCAGGTCAGCCAGGGCTATAAAGTGGGACCCTAACCAAAAAAACTTTCTAAATAATTAAAAACAAATTAGCAGTCAATCCCACAACTTTAATCTTGTCAATAAGTCATTAAGACCTCATTTCAAATAAACTCTAAACCCATGACCCTCCCTAGGTAAAAAACTCTAGAATTTTCTCTCTCTTTCTGGATATCACAAAGCCTTAAAAATAAATAAACAAACAAATAAATAATAAAAAGCCAAGGGCCTGGTGGTGGCAGCTTATGGCTTTAACCCTAGCACTTGAGGGGAAGAGGCAGGCCAATTTTTAAATTCGAGGCCAGCCTGGTCTACAGAATGAGTTCCAGAATAGCCAGGGCTGTTACAAAGAGAAACTCTGTCTCAAAAAAACAAAAACAAAAACAAACAAACAAAAAAACCAAAAAATCCAAAACCAACCAACCAACCAAAAAAAGGCCAAGAAACCATACTTTAAACAATAACCCAGAATAGCTGGGCAGAGAAAAGTCACAGAACTAGAGTCGAGCAATTCTCCATCTTAAGCAACCTAAATGCAGTAAATGGGCTCTCGAACAGTCTATGTCATCAAGAACTGAGGTAAGACATTAGGACTGAAATGAAGCTGGGCATAGTAATCTGAGCTTTACTCCTGATACTCAGGAAAATGAGGTAGGACAGTATGAGTTCAAGGCCAGCTTGGGATACATAATGAGGTCCTTGTCTCAAAAATAAAAGTTTAATGCAGCACTTGTGTACCAGAGCCAAGTTATGGGGCCAAACTAGGTTCTCATCAACAGAAGAATGAAGAAAATGTAGCATCATTTATACAATGCCATTCTTTTAGCTATAAAGAATAAAGTTATGTCATTTACAGGAAAATGGGTAAAAATGGCAATCATATAGGCAAATTAAGTCAGTCTTAGAAAAACAAGTTTTCTCTAATCTTTGAATCCTAAACTTAGAGGTACATAAAATCCTGTATGTACAGAGGACACAACAGTAGACACAATCCTATTAAAGAGGAACAAAGGACTGAGGGGAAGGGGAAGAAACTTCAGTGCAGCAGGCAGGCAAGAGGCAGTGGCAGGCAGATCTGAGTTCAAGGCCAGCCAAGTCTCCAGAGTTAAGTTCCAGGACAGGCAAGACATATAAAAACCCCTTCTCAAAACAACAATAAACAAAACAGGGTCCTGCAAGAGTATCAGTGCTCTTTATCATTCTCTCCAGCTCCCAAAATTAAAGTTTTTAAAGACAGGATCCCATGTAGGGTTCATACCTATCATCCCAGCACTCAGAGACACCACGAATCCAAGGCCAGCTTGAGCTACACATAATGAGTTCAAGGCCAGCTTGGACTATATAAGACATCACTTCAAAACACCACAAAAACAAAACAAAAAAAGAAAAAAAGAAAACAGGAATGATTACTGTAACTATCAACCAAGACACTATCTCTTTCTTCAGTTAATTTCACAGGAAATGGGGTCCCAAGACTAACTGAGAAAAGAAATTCCTGCCTCAGCTAGAAAATGTGTAGCAGGTCTCCAATAACCTCTCCCCAACCTCAGCCTCACAATGCCTATAGAGAACAAACCCTTGTGAGATATATGATACTGCTCCCACATCCCACCTTCACTGAAGTCACTTACAGTGCAACGGGGACAGAGCCATTCGCCATTTGGGATCTCTGGCAGTGGGGGGTTCAGGCAGTGGATATGGTAGGAAGAAGGGCAGGTGTCACAGCACAGCAGCTCCCCGCCATCTTTGCAGACTCGACAGAACTCCATATGGTGGTCATCTTCCTCTTCTGGGTCTCCTCCAACTTCCTCAAGAATCTCCTCACCCTCAGAATTGTCCTCCTTAGCTTCCCACTGGATGCCCTCCTTCTCCTGCAATAAAAAACCAGAGATCAGATTATTACCACCCCCACCCCCTCCCCAAGCCAGAACCTACTCCATTGTTCCTTTAGATGTTTCCCAAAGCCAAGGACACTGCCATTTCTATTTCTACTTAGGCTCAAAGAAGCTTATCACCCCACCCTTTTCCTTATGGGTACCCAGGGGCCACAGCAGCCAGGTACTCACACAATGTGGGCAGCTCCACTTGCCCTCGGGGGCCTTCTCCATGTCTGGGTCCAGGCACACCATATGGTAGGCTCGGGGGCAGGTATCACACAGGATGATCTCACCGCCTTGCTGGCACACCTCGCAATAGTCCTGGTGGTCTGTCTCATAACCATCCACAGCAGTCACCTCCTCCTCGCCTGGGCAAGGAAGAGGGAAAGCCCAATTATTAGAACAAAACCACCTCCCCCCAACCCTGATCTCCTAAGGGAGATTCTTCCATGGCCATTCATTCCCACCTTGTCCCATCTCACATAAGTACAGAAAAGAAACACACCTTTCTTTTTCTTTTTAGTGGTCCGGAGTTTCTTGCGGCTCCGACTGCTGCGGCTGGTAGAACCATCCGAAACAGAGTAGCTATTGATGCTGGCATCATCGAAGTCAGATTCCACATCTAAATCATCATCCTCACTCTGAAAAAAATGAGAAAAGAATAAAGTTAAAAGTCCAAGCCCAGGAAAGAATGGAAAGAACCCCAGCAAGAACAGAAGGCCGGGCGGTGGTGGCGCACGCCTTTAATCCCAGCACTTGGGAGGCAGAGGCAGGCGGATCTCTGTGAATTCGAGACCAGCCTGGTCTACAAGAGCTAGTTCCAGGACAGGCTCCAAAACCACAGAGAAATCCTGTCTAGGAAAAAAAAAAAAAAAAAAGAACTGTACAGAAGGAGCCTAGTCACACCTGTCTAAGGCAGTAAACCCCCTATTCTTACGTACCAGACAGAAAGCAACATCCTTTCCACCACACAACTCCCTCCTTCCCCAGTGGGATGGATCAGGTGCTCACCGAGGATCTCTTACGCTTGGAGCCGAAACCTCCCAACTTGATTTTCAGAGGAGCTACCTTCTTGGGTTTAGGCTTCTTGGCATCAGGCACTCGAGGGCTGCCTTTGGGCTTCCTCCGAGCATTAGGACCTACAGTCAAGATACAGCCAAATGTGCATCGTAAGGCAAGTGATGAGAGAAAAAAGTCTTTACCTAAGCTTGCTCTACTCTACCTTATCTTCTAAATCTGAGGCTTACTCCTGCCTCTTGCCGCCTGCCTACCTTAGGGGCAATACAGCATTCCTATGCTGTCTTTTGTTTCCCAAGCCCACCCTGGACTCTTCATTAAATTCCATTTCACCTTTGCCCTCCTTGGTCTTGGCCTTGCGAATAGGCACCTCCACAGGCGGAGGGGGAGGTGCAACTTCAGTAGCCGTCACCATGCTTTCCACCACAGCCACAGCTGCTGCAGCTGCAGCAGCCACTGAAGCTCCAGAGCTGCCTTTGAAGGGGTTGTTGGTACTGAACTCCCTCCACTTTGCACCCAAGACCATCATCATCTTAGAGACAGCAATCTTGGGATTTTTAGCAGCAATTAGGGGTCTGGTAAAGAAATGAACAAGAATAAGATGGACAAGAGTAAGAAAGATGGCCATGTATAAAAATAAAAGAGAAAAGGAAACAAAAAGAAATTCTAAAAGGAATCTTCTCCCTTTCCATTCCCTAAGATCCTCCTGACTTACCGGACAAACTGGCTGAAGGCCTTGTAGTTGGTGAGGGTACGGTAATCTTCCTCTGAGAAAACATGGTCAATGTCTTCCATGCCCCAGTCTTCCAAAAGCTGGGCAGATGATTTCGGTTCCTGCAGAGAGAACACAGTCAAGGACCTGCCTCCTACTGCTGTCCACACTTGTTAAGAGAATGTGAGGTGAAACTACGGCTTGCAAGAGCAGGGCAAAAGAGGGCTAGGATGAAATAATCACAACCACATGGGGAGACTGTGTTCTGAGGGCAGGATCTGGGAACAAGGGACAGGCACTAGTAGGAAAGAGGACAGGACAGCAGTCTTGGCACCTTTGAGTCATCGTCATCATCCTCTTCTTCTTCCTCCTCCTTCCGCTTGGACTTGCTCTTCTTTTCTTTCTTAGGTCCGAGCTTCTTCTTCTTCTTCTTGCCAGGAGTGTAGTCGCTGCCCTCACTGTCTGATCGCAGAGCCACCTCCTCCTCCTCCTCCACAAACTCTGGCCCTTCCCCAGAGCTGTCCCCCAGCTGCTGGCATAAGAGTAAACGCTGGAGCAAGGAAGGGGGAGAGGGAGACAGACACACATGCTACACACATGCTGACCTCAGGATAGTCCTGCAGCTCATCCCAGAACCTGACCCACAGCTCCAGAAGGAGAAACACCCTCAGGCCCACAACGGGCCTCCTTCTTCCTTCCTCTCACTCCCCAGAACACTCAGTCACCCACTTACCTCCTTCTTTTGGCGCTTGCTCTTAGGGATTTTAGGGTCTCGAGGTTTCTTAGGCTTTTTCTTCTTCTTAAGCTTTGGAGTCTCCGCTTCTGACAAGTCTTCTTCTGGGTCTTCTTCATTTTCTACATGCATTTGGCAAAGTGGGGCAGGCGGGGAAAAGAGCAACGGCAGAAGGTTAAGGATCTAATTCAGAGGGTTAGACTGTCTCTGCCCGTTTCTCATCCCAGACTCTCCTAAAGAGAACTACTACACTACACAGAAGGGAGCTGACAACCAGCACAGAGACAGAGAGAGCTGGCTAGCCCTGAAACAAACCTGCCAGGGCTAGAGCAGGCCCACCTCGGCAGCTGTCCAGGCCCCTATCTCCGCTCCTCACCACAGAACTGCCTACAGAACTGGATCCAGGTCTCCCACAAAGTGGCCAAACGGCCCATACAACAGAGGCAAGGGAAGACTAACCAGAGGCACTGAACATAAACTCAGTTCTCACCACCTCACCCCAGATCAAATACCAGGTTCAGGGTCTGAGAAATCACACCCTTACCAAACCCCTTTGAGATTATCACTGCTCAGAACCACCAGAATCTCCCCAGTCCAGATTCAGTTTCCAGTTCAACTTCATACCCACTCCCAGTTTCCTTTCTCTATCTCTAGTCCTACTGTTTCTTCCCAGCTTTCTCCTGGGTCAGGCTACTCTTCTCCCTAGGGGCCCCCGGAATCAGCCCAGCTGTCACCATCTCCCCTTCCCAACCCCCCTCCCATCTGGCTCCACCTCCTTCCCTGGCTAGAAGCACACACAAAGCCTGGGTAACACAGGGGCTCCTGGGCAAGGATAGGTAGAAAGGGGCACAGAGGGAGACGGCCAGGAGGTAGCATTCTTTGTACCAGACATGTACATCAGCTACCAGTTCCCTCCTCCCTCTTTTCGCTCTCTTCCCAAGCCACCCCCGCCCAAGAAGGGGGGAGTAGGAAAGAGAGGAGAGAGAAGGGAGTGCCTTACCCACTGAAGAGAAGGAAAATGGCTCCTGACCGCAGAAGCCAGCCCAGGGCACCTAGTGCCAACATAGGACAGACAGGAAGTGGCAGGGAGGGGGTGGAGCCGACAGAAGTACACAGAGCAAAGAGTACCCTCAAAGAAAACTTCTCAAATTATTACCTGGCCCTAGGTCCAAAGCCAATGATCTCTAATACCTACTCAAGCACGGCACAGTTTGTAAGTGTTCACCCTAAAGCTCCAGGCAAGCAAACCAATGAAGAGGGATACTATTGGAAGGACTGTACTCAATCATAATTTTTTTTAAGACGTTACAACTAAGAAATAACAAGGACTCAGTGGAGGCTATCAAGCTATATGACTTTCTTCCCTTGAAGGTACCTAAAAGCTTTAGCTTGAGGAGTGAAGTCTACAACCAGTCTCAAAGTTCAGATCCCCAACAAAAATCCTATCCAATATATGGAAATCATGTTCAAACCCCAAAAAAGTAGTAGGACCAAGAGAACAGCGGCAAAAAAAAAAAAAAAAAAAATGTTCCCTTTAATCCCACACATACTCTTAGCTCATGAGCCCCAGAAGTAGCCCTAAAATGATCCTGGCTCTGCCCTTCTGGAGTAAGGCACATCCTGAGGCTGCACCAAGCACCACAAGCCTCCGGTCTGCACTCATTCCAGGGTCAAGTCCGCTTAGAAGGTCCCTCTCACTCCCAAATCATTGTCTTAGAGGCTTCTCCCCCATAACCCTTACACTACCCTCTATCAGCCACATTTCCCTTCTTTACCTTTGTCTATAGAAAAGGGAGACAAGGACAAATTCATGGAAGCTGAGCAGATACCTTTCCATCCATACACAACCCTCAAACTCCTCAGGCAAATCACACGCCGAAATGATAAGCAACACGCTGTGTGAGATTGAGGGAGATTTGGGAAAGGGGCAGATTGGGTGTGTCAAGTGGAAAAACTGGGTCATGCTACATATTGGGGCAGAGTTCACACTGAGAGCCTGCAGTGCTCACACTAGACTTGGGAGGGAGGCCCTAGACCAGTGGGATAACAGAAGACTAATTTGGGGACCAACACTGGTGGGATAGCACTACTCATCCCGCCCTCACAAAGAATAGGCCTCCTCCTTCCCACCACCATCCCAGAAAGACGCAGAAATCTGCAGCCTTATTATGCCTCAGCGATGTGATGCAAATCTAAGTCCCTTATCCCAGTGGCCAAAGATATGAAGACCATCAGCTCTTGCTGAGAGTGGTGGCGCAGGCCTTTAATCCCAGCACTCAGGAGGCAGAGACAGGCGATCTCTGTGAGTTCGAGGACAGACTGGTCTACAAGAGCTAGTTCCAGGACAGGCTCCAAAGCTACAGAGAAACCCTGTCTCGAAATATTAAAAAAAAAAAAAAAAAAACAGCTCTCTTAAATGGTCTCAGACTGAAGTGAAGAATTCCAAGTTAGAAAATGTCAAATTTGCTGGGCAGTGATGGCAAACACCTTTAATCTCAGTACTCATGAGGCAGAGAGAGGTTGATCTCTTTGAGTTCGAGGCCAGCCCAACCTACAAAGTGAATTCCAGGACAGCCAGAGCTACACATAGTGAGACCCTGTCTTGAAAGAAAAATAAAGGAAAAGGCAAATTTGAAAAGCATTTCTTCTAGAAACCTCAAATTCCAGTTGGATCTAAGGAAAAGGCACAAGTGGAAACCATGTCATAAAAAAAACAAAAACAGCCGGGCGGTGGTGGCGCACGCCTTTAATCCCAGCACTTGGGAGGCAGAGGCAGGTGGATCTGTGAGTTCGAGACCAGCCTGGTCTACAGAGCTAGTTCCAGGACAGGCTCCAAAACCACAGAGAAACCCTGTCTCGAAAAACCAAAAAAAAAAAAAAAACAAAAAACAAAAAAACAGGCCAGACTGTGGCGGTGAATGTCTTTAACCCCAGCACTCGGGAGACAGGGGCAGGTGGATCTGAGAGTTCGAGACCAGCCTGGTCCACAGAGCAGATGTCAGGACTGTCACACTGAGAAAGTCAGAAACAACAACAACAACAAACCAGGACCACCAGACTCGAGAATGATGCAGCTGTGTGTATAAAGAAATGGTACTAGTGGGGAGAGGCTTGCTTTTTTTTTTTAATTTAAATTTTAATTTTTTAAGTGAACAGAGAGTCAAATAAAACAATAGGTATCTTAACTAAGGGGCTCTGAATAAGGAGACAAGTGGAAGACATCCACTTAAAAGCATGACATCAACCACCACTTGAGGACAGGCACTCAGGCAGGCTAGTTATAACTATACGGGTTTGGCCAGTCCAGGGAGCCACCCCAAAACACTGATAGTGCAAACCCTAACACACCCACACAAACACCTCACACCACAAAGCCAGACCCCAAACTACCTCAGAGTGGCCGAAGCCTCTGGGGAAGAAGCCAGGCTTATGTCCACACCAGGGAAAAGGAGTCCCTTCTCTCTGCCTCTCCTCACTAGTCTACTGCATTCTCCCTTAACCCTCCCCATCCTTTCCCCACTTAAAAAATTCCAATAATCTGCCTAGCTCAAAGTTCTCTAGATCCGATAAGGAGCGAGATTCAAACTTCACACTCTTGAAACAGCGCAGAAAACCGGTAACTGATTACAAGCTAAAAATACTCGGACAGAGAACAACCAACACTCCCCACTTTCTTTTCTCGAGAACAACCGCGGGATCACAGGCGCCTGGCAGAAATCTTAACGCACCCCATGTCACCAGCAGAGTCTCCAAGAGTCCCAGCCACCTGCATTCCTAAGAACCTGCACCAGGTACTGCCTGCTAACCCAGAGAGCTCCCTCAACTGGGAACTGCGGAGTATTCCAGACAGCCTTGAACACAGCCAGCTTACATCTGGGTCCGCGGTGCCCAAGAGGCACATGGCTTCGACCCCCCCCAACGCACCCCCCCCCAACACACACACAAGAGCTCCGCAGAAGAGAACCACTCCCTTCGGATGCCCTCCACCCTCGGCTCTGCACACAAGAGACAAGCAACGCACTCAGCCTCACTGAAATCTCTAGAAAGATCAAACACCTCCTTCCTGCCCTGGGCCCTCTGGGAAGATGTTACCTGGATGGGGTGGGGGCAGGCTGTTGTTCAGAAGTGCATCCATATCCTCCTCCTCACTGCCCGCTGAGCAGGGGGACGGGGAGCCCAGGCCCGACGCCATCCCCTTCCGCTCCCCGGCCAGGGAATTGGCCCAGCTGCTCCTGCCTGCGGCCTGGGGCCCTCTACACTGGCCCGAGTCACTGTGCGGGGGAGGGGGGAGAACAGTGAGTGACGCGCAGTCCCCCTCCCCCACCCGCTCTTTCCGCCCCCCTGGCCCTGCCACCCTAGCCGAGCACCCGAACCACTCAGGCTTAACTTAGTTCCACACTCCTCGGGGACAGCCTGTGAGCAAGCTCCCCAGCAGAAGCCCCCAAGAAGAGGGAGCGATGCCCCCGAGGTCAGGCTGGTGCAAGGCGGGGAGGGGGACAAGCTGGGCAAGACTAAGCCAGGAGTGACTGGGGAGGGGGTCCGAGCGGCGAGGCGCAGCGGGGGTCAGGGGAGGCGGCCGGCGCTCGGGGACACAAGGTCACTTGGGAGTGGGGGGGCGCCTCTCTGAGTCCGGGGAGGGGCCAGTCCCCAGACAGGGCAGCTCTCCAAAGGCTGTCCTCTGGGACAACTCAGGTTCTCTTCCGGAACAGCGGGGACCAGGGGGCGTGGAGGCTCGGGCGCTCCGGGGTCCCCAGGAGTCGGGACGCCGGCGGAAAGCGAGCTCCCACCGAGAAGGGGGCCGGGCCACGTGTCCCGGGGGGCTAGTGAGGAAAGGGCGAGGGGCGGGCGCCCGGCATTGTGGGAGGCCGAGCCCGGGAGAGGGGCGCGGGGAGCACGACTCCCTCAGGGCAGGGCGACGCCTGAGGGCAACCCGGACGCCTCAGGAGAGGAGGAACAGGGTCGGCTCCCTGGCCGGAGGACGGCCCACGGGCCCCGGGACGCCTGAGGAAGGGACAGGTGAAGGAACGACCCCCAGGATGATGTCGGGCTGTGAGAGACGTCTCTCCCAGAGCCTCGCGCTCTCCTCACCCTAGAGCCGCCTCAGGTCGCGCTGGGTCTCGCCGGTGTCACTCCCGCTCCGGCTCCTCCTCGCCGCGGCCGAAGGGGGGAAAATGGCTCCGGCTCCGGCGTCGCCTCTTAAAGGGCCCGAAACACCGGCCGGGAAATCCCACCGCACAGGCCCCGCCCCCCCCGGACAGCCCATAATAACCTCAACCAACTCCAACCCCCCCCTCCACTACCGCCACCCTCCTCCCTAGGTCTCCCGGGCAACCCCCGCCCCCTCGTCGCTCAGGCAACCATTGGCCACGCCCCCGTCGAGCGCGCGCGCGCGTCACCCGGGCAACCGCCCACCTCCTGGCCATCCCATAATACACACGGACACCCCACATACACACACCCCGCCCCCAACACTCCATGCATATATATGCCCGGGGGCTACTGACATATATTGCAGACCTTTTACAAACTAAACCTGCTCCCCACCTCAGATATCCCATAATAACCACTCTTTGCCAACTTCTTCACTCTTGGCCCTACTGCTAACATCCCATAATAACTCGTTACCCCTCCCTCCCCTTGGCCATCCCATAATAAGCACCCCTCCCAGTACTTCAGCCTCATATCCCATAATACTCAACCCCATCCCCCACTAACATCCCATAATAACCACCCTTCATCCACCCCCAGTTTGATATCCCATGATTGTCAGAAACTCACCCACCCCACACTACAACAACGGACACTCGGCCTCCTCCCACACACATCCCGTAATAATGGCTCCCACTTTCTATACTGATATGCCATAATAGCCAACCCCCTAGAGCTGCCCTCAGTCTGCACACCAGGGTCTAGATTCTAGATGCTCATACCCCAGCCTTGCTGGTCTCTTCCTTGCTCCATGGCCCATAAATCATACTCCTCCCTATCAAAGAGATACTCACTAATGACCAGCAGCTCTACTGTCAGTCACCCCCACAAAATGGACATCTAAATCTCCTCCCCCCAACAGTGGGGAACCATCCCATCATTTACTCCATCTACTCAGACATCCCATAATTGCAAGAAGCCCATGATACCATAATACTCCCAACACAACCCAGTGCCACATCCCATAATACTTCTGCTGTACTCCACCATCTCACGCAGGTCTTCTGGCCAGACATCCCATAATATTCACAACCTTCCTCATCTCTAGAAGTTGTCAGTCTCTTCCAACACCCAAGAGCAGAGAGGGTGTGGCAAACTTCTAACTGCCCTGTCCCCGCCCCTATTAGTACACACCTTATTCCCTTTCTGGGCAAAAGGAGTATTCTGGCCAGAAGTCTCCCAACCATCAGGACCTGGGGCTCCCTAGCTCACCATTTCCAGACTCTCAGGAACACAGAGCCAATCTAGAGCCCCATCCAAGCCAATCAAAATCCAGGTATATTCTAGATGCTTACCTCCAGCTCTGAAATTTTGTGTAAAATCAAATAAAGAATATGCTGACTAGATGAAAAACTTGCATGAACTTTAACTGACCCAGAACATCTCATACTAATTATAAACCCCCATCCAAAAACTATTTCTCAACATTCCAGCAGTCTCCACGGCATCTCTCAAGCCCAGGCAGCCTCTATGGGTGGATATGCCATCATACCCACATGAACTGAGGATGCTCCATAGTACCTTGCTCTCTCTCAACTCCCATCCCTCATGGTCATCCATTCAAACATACCTTGGACAGAGTACCTAGCAAGGCACAGAGCTGGTATGACTGAGAAAGACAAAGACACAGGTGCCTTCCTGCAAGAAACATAAACAGCTGGGGATGGTGTCACATGCCTGTAATCCCAGCATGCAGAAGGCAAGATGATTAAGAGTTAAAGGCCACACTCTCCTACATATGAGCTCAAGGCCAGCCTGGGCTTCAGTAAAAACAAGTATCAAAAAAAATTATTATCAACACCCATGCTTTAACCAACTGCACTAACAAGGCACCAATAAATAAATAATTTTAAAAGAAGCATTAGGGGTTGGAGAGATAGCTCAGGGGTTAAGAGCACTGGCTGCTCTTCCAGAGATCTCAGATTCAATTCCCAGCACCCACACGGCAGCTCACAACTGTCTGTAATTCCAGTTCCAGGGTACCCAACACCCTCACACCAAGGCACATAAAATAAAATTAAATAAAAAAAGAAGCATTAAACTACCAAAGAGACCATGATACAATATAAAAATATTTGGCCAAAGAATTACTGCTGATCTGCATTTCCCAATGTCCTGTCATAGAGAATTGAACAAATCCTAACTGCCCTCAGGAGAGAGATCACATCCCCATATAGGTCTAGGGAGATGGCCCCTCCAGGGCAGTGGTTCCCAACCTTCCACTTTAATACAGTTCCTCATGCTGTGGTGACCCCCAACCATAAAATTAATTTCGTTGCTACTTCATAACTGTAATTTTACTACAGTTATGAGTCATACTGTAAATATCTGTGTTTTCCGATGGTCTTAGGCAACCCCTGCGAAAGGGTCATTCAGACTCCCCAAAGGGGTTGCTACCCACAGGTTGAGAACCACTAATCTAGAGGATTTACAAGAGAAGGTTTGTCAAAACAATCTGCCGAGCCTGATGATGAATGCCTTCGAACCGTGCACTCTTGAGGCAGAGGCAAGAAGATCCTGAGTCTGCAGCCATTCTGAGCTAAATTGGCAACTGTCTCAAAACAGCAGCAAAGATATCAGCTAGAGCTGGGGCTGTCACTCGCTGGGAAAAGGCTTGCCTAGGACGTGCAAGGCCCCCAGTTTGATTCATAGCGCAAGAGGAAAGAGGAGAGGCCAGGCTGGTCCCACTTGCTAAAGGGTTTTGATTGGTAAGTGGCATTCATCCATGCTCCCAATGCTGTAATGCCATAATGTTATCATATGTTTCCTGAAGCACATCACTGTGTGGCACACGTGCTACCCTCATTCGTCTACTTGTTTGCTTGGAGTTCCTTTGTTTTTGTTTTTAGTTATTAGTTGTGTGTGTGTGTGTGAGGCAGAGGTTGAAGGGTATTATCAGATGCCCTAGAGCTGGAGTCACAGACAGTAATAAGTTGCCTGAGGTGGGTGCTGGGAATTGAACCTGGGTCCTCTGCAAGAATATCATGTGCTCTTAACCTCTGAGCCATCTTTCAAACCCATTAAACCGGTTTGTTTGTTTTCCAAGACAGGGTTTCTCTGTGTAGCCCAAGCTGTCCTGGAACTCATTCTGTAGACCAGGTTGGTTTTGAACTCAGAGATCTGCCTGCCTCTGCTCCTGAGTGCTAGGACGAAAGGTGTTTGACCCATACCCAACTGCCTTTTATTTTTCTTTTGAGATAGGTTCTCTCTTTATAGTCTCGAATCACACCACCCTCCTGCTCTGTTTCCCAAATCCTAGGATTATAGGGATTATAGGCATGGACCACTACACAAAGCTTTTTTTTTATATGTGTGGGAGTATTTTTACCTGCACACATGCCCCTATGTGCAGGTATTTTTACCTGCACATATGTTAGTGCCTTGCACCCATGGAGGCCACAGAAGGGCACCAGATCCTTTGGAACTGGAGTTACAGGTGGTTGTAAAGCACCATGTGGATGCTTGGAATGGAACCCAAGACCTCTGAAAGAGCAGCCAGTGCTCTTAACCCCTGAACCACTTCTCCAGCCCCTACCTTGATTCTTGAATACTAAATTCTGTTGATGTTCAGTATCCTACGTTTTTTTCAGTCACTCCCCAATTGTATATCCTGAAGCCTCATAATACCACCAATTGCTTCCATCCTCATTTTGTTCGGACCCGATCCTCCACTTCACACACAGAATTAAATACATACATACACACATACACAGAGAGACAGACAGACAGACATGGCGTGGTAGAGGGTGTTTCTAAGACCAGCACTTGGAAAGCAGAAGCTAGTTAGTCTCTGAGTTCCAGGACAACCACTTTTCCCTCTTTCTGGGTTCCAGAAACTATGGCTGTCAGAGAAAAACCAAAATCCCAGCTCCGCTGCCTAGCTGCCTCTTTCCCTATAGCTGGAGCGAAGCTGTCTTCCTGGGCTCTGATCTGCCTGTTTCAGGAAGACCAAAGATCTGTGGAAGCTGGACAGGTTGAAAAGGAACCGGAACTTCGCACAGGAAGAGGCTTTCCTGATCCGAAGTGAGCTGGCAGGCCCTCATGCTATCTCTCCTTGTGTGGCTCATCTCACTCCCTAGAAAAGGGGCCCCAACAGATAACACTGTGAAATTCAAAGGACTGGATTAGTGAGTGCTGGAGAAGTGAGCGGGGAAGGCTCTGCTCTGACAAATGCATCTCCTTGCTCCCAGACTACCAGTGCTACCTTCTTTCCATCAGATCCTGTGAGCACAACCATGAGCATTCCACATTTAAGTATTTTCTCACCTCAAGACTAGAGTCTGACAGGGCATGATGGTAGAAACCCCAGCACTCAAGACACAGGTGGATCCCCGAGTTTGAGGCCAGCCTGGTCTACACAGTAAATTCTGAGCCAGCCAGAGAGAGACATGGTGAGATCTTGTCTCAAAACAAGCAAGCAGGGCTGGAGAGATGGCTCAGTGGTTAAGAGCATTGCTTGCTCTTCCAAAGGTCCTGAGTTCAATTCCCAGCAACCACATGGTGGCTCACAACCATCTGTAAAAGAGGTCTGGCGCCCTCTTCTGGCCTTCAGGCATACAGACAGAATATTGTATACATGATAAATAAATAAATATTAAAAAAAAAAACAAGCAAGCAAACCTCCTTAAGTTTTTGCCAAAAGCTCCCAACATCATCTTTGAAGTTCATGTTTTCTTTTTCCAAAACTTACCTGAACTCTCTGGACCACCCTCTGGCTGTGTTTACCGTGGTGCACTGGCCGTTCCCTCCACAGGCTTCCATTTATTTATTTATTTATTTACTTACTTACTTATTATGCATGCAGTGTTCTGCCTGCATGTATATGCCAGAAGAGGGAACAAGATCTCATTATAGATGGTTGTGAGCCACCATGTGATCACTGGGAATTGAACTCAGGACCTTTGGAAGAGCAGTCAGTGCTCTTAACCTCTGAACCATCTCTCCAGTCCCTGGTTTTTGGGTTTTATTTTTGTTTTTTGAGGCAGGGTTTATCTGTGTAGCTCTAGCTGCCCTGGAACTGGCTCTGTAGACCAGGCTGGCTTCGAACTTAGAGCTCAAGAAATCCGCTGCCTCTGCACTCCTGAGTGCTAGGATTAAAGGTGTGCGCTAACACTGGTAGGATATGGCTCTTTTAAGACACTGTAACGTATGTATCCCTCCCTTCAGGAAAGCTGTTCCTTCCTACACAGCGCTGCTGGATACCTGTTAGGCCCTCTTTTAACCCTGGTTTCCTTCCATCTACCATGTCTCTGGGCCACAAATTCAGCTGTGTGATAAATATCTCCAATCCTCAGATCCTACCTCTCCTATGTACGCCACATCACCATATATGGGGGAATATAAACCAGGGAGGGTTTACAAGTAGGTAGTCACAGACTCTTGCCTATGATTTAACTATTGGTATCGTTCATCAGCTACACCCATGCTGCCCCTGCAGATTCTACCCACTTACCCTTTTGCTTCTCTCACTCCCCACCTCTCCCTGACACCATCACAAGAAGATGCAAACCCCTCCCTATCTTTTAGTTGAATCTTTCTTTTTAGATTTTTATTTTATGTGCATGAGTGTTTGTGCGCATGTATGTACATATGTGCACCATGTGCATGCCCAGTGTGTGAAGAGAACAGAAGAGAGTGTCATAGCCCCTGGAACTGGAGTTATGGGCAGTTGAGCCACCTTGGGGGTGCTGGGAACCGAACCCGGGTCACCAGCAAGAGTAGTTTAACTGCTGAACCAAATCTCCACCTCCATTCCCTGTCTTTTGAATGCCAGAGAGGTGTAGGGTATGTTTTTGTGCTGCTGCTGTGGTCCTCCTGCTTCTGTGCCTCCCCTCCCTGCTCTGCCCCATCCTCACCTCCTTGATCAATTATAAATAAGCCACTAACATGATTGGCCCACAGAGACTAAGGATGGTATAATCTCCTAATGAATGCACCCAATGGGGCAGCCTCTCCAGCCAGTTATCTAGAATTGTTTCCACCCTATGGTATACAAGAACCCGGAATAACACCCTGAGGAGGGTATCCTGGAGCGTTTAGCACACAGTCCTCTCCTCACACCTCTGCCCAGAGATCCCAGGGGCTAGTGTTCTGCCCTGGCAGAATGAGAATTTGGGAAGACTAGACAGCTAGACAGGATGCAGCCCGTACGGGGCTTGTGGAGGGACATTTGTCCTTCAGGAGCCCACCCAGCCTCTACGTTTTCGACGTTCACATTTCTGTGTTCAACCTCCTGTAGAAGACATAGTCCCCAGGCTATAGGCGGCACAGGTGGAAGGGAGTGCTTGAGCCACGTAGCAGGGAGCTCTTCCAGCTCTACCCTGCATACCCTGTACTCCGCAACCCCCAAGATGTGAAGAGGACCCAGGTGTCCTAGGCTTTGGCTCGATGGAGCCTGCCCCTGGGGCCTCTTCCAACAGCAGTCACCAAAGAAACCTCTCTATCCAGTTACTCCTGCCAGGCCTCAGGTCTGGCTCCAGGGCTCACCCCACCCTCCCCAGCTTCTTCCCTCCCTCTTCCTTCCTTTCCTCCCCCCCCTCCCTGCCCTCCCCAGAGCTTTACCTACCCAGGACAGCCCCACCCAGCTGTGCTAGGTCCATCCCATAATACTTCCCCTCCCTAGCCCCCACCCCTCCCCGAAGAGAGGCGGCCATCCCATAATAGCCACCCACAAGAGACATTCCGCGGTGACCGCCCCCTCCCTGCAGAGCTGCTGGGAGCAGCCATCCCATAATAGCCGGCCGCCTGTTTTACTGGTTACGGCTGTGGAGGGAGGTGGAGAGGAAATGGAGGGGCGGGGGAGGGGAGACCCAAGGGCCCCCACTTCGTGGACCCGAGGGAGGAAAGGAAGGAGAGTGGCATGAGAATTTGGGGGTCAAAGGTGACATGCAGGTGGGAACCACTGGCCACCATAACCTTGCTATGAGGCTTTCTCCCCATTATCCAGGAGTTACATTTTCCCCTCCACAGTCCGGAGGTGGCTGCTAGACAGGGGAGATGCCTAGGATGGGCTGAGGTGCCCAGTATGGAGGGGGGGAGTGGCTGTTGGTGTGTGTGGGTGAAGTGTGTAGAGAGATGAATTTCAGGTGTTCCCATTGGGCTCTTGGAGGGAGGCTGACCTTAGAACCATCGGTGAGAGAGTAAGGGGTGAACTGGCGGGGGGGGGGGGGTTGGAGAAGAGCTCCTCAGGCCCTCCCAATTCTGCACCACCATCCCATAATAATCCCCCAGCCCCCCTCCCCCTCCCACACACGACATCCCATAATATCTTCTGGAGAAGCAGTCCCCGCAGTAGGTACAAAGAGCTATCCCATAATAAGCTCCCCCACCCCCACTCATCACCCCCCAACTTGGCCCCCCCTCAGTCACATGCAGCCGGTGCCATCCCCCGCTGCTCCCCCCTCTGGCCACCGAAGGCCTTGCCAGCCCATAATACTCTTGCCTCTGGTCGCAGGAGGCCTCCAGCCCATAATACTCCCTTCCACCACCACCCCCCCTTCCCGCCCCGCACCCCTTCCTCCCGCCTCCAGTTGGAGCCGGGCCTCACCAGCCCATAATATTCCCCAGTCTCCTAAGGCTGTTCCAGCCCATAATACTCTCCCTGTCTCCTAAGGCCTCTCCATCCCATAATACTGCCAGACGCCTGACCTGTGGGCCAAACCCCAGTCCGTTCCACACATCGAGGCTGTGTCAGCGCTGCTGGTCTCCCTCCCTGTCCCTCCTCCCTCCCTGGGTCGGAGCTTTCCCTCCAGGGCTGGCGCTGCCCTCAGGGCCACGGGCCCCTCTCCCAGCCCCACCCTGTGCCTGCTTGGCCCTTACTTCCCCTCCAGCCTTCTCCCCAGCCCTTTCTCCACCGTTGACTCTTCTTTCTCCTCTCCCTTCTCTGCCTTTCATGCACTTCTCCACCTCCATATTAGTCCATAGGATTGGACATCAGCCTCATGGGGAGAGAGTGCCCCCAGAGGGCAATGGGCCAGTCGCTGCCCCAAGGCTGCCTGCTTGACCCAGCACCATGGAAACGTGCCCAGCCTGCCTATCGCTCGTTCCCCTGCCTCTAGTTCTGTTCAGTAGCAGGGCTCATCTGGACGATGCACCTGGTCTCCTTGCTGGCTTTCAGAAGAGTCCCGCCAGCAACCCCAAAACCCTACCGAAGAACCTGATGCTTGAAGGAGCCTCTCAAATTGCATTGGTCCTCAAACACCCAATAAGTAGATACTATGAGCCCCATTTCACAGGGCTGGAAACAGAGGCTCACAGAGGTTAACTGGTCAATGTCACATTGCTAAGAAGTGACAGCTGACATTGCTAGCCAGGTTTGTTTGATTCCAAAGTCCTGGAAGCCTTTGGTTTTCTCGAAACCCAGCAGGAGAAACTTTTCTTTCCAGTTCTTGAAGAGTTCTGGAAAGCAGCGTGGAACAACTGTCTTAGCTTCTGGTCTGTCTCCAGGGCCTGCTGAAAGAGAAGGAAGGCCCATGTGAGGTTTACCTCTCTCTCCTCTCCCAGTCCTCATGGAACTCCAGTTCGCAACCCTTGCAGGCCTTTTCTGGGAGACAGTGAGGGGCCAAAACGGAAGCAGCTCTTCCATCGTTTGGGATGCTCACCTCCATCCTGAGTCTCCTGAACTGTTTCTCAAGACTGCTACCTGCATCCCAACTCTCCCGGCCATCCGCTAGAGGAGACGGACCTAGAGGAACTTAAGAACCGAGGAATTATCCCCTCCTGCTGGGGGATGTAAGAGTACTGACTGTCATAGAAATGAGTGTATCTCAGCCTTGGGGAGAGCATCACGGTCAACTGTAGGAAGTCTAGGCCATTCTGTGCACCACTGACGAAGACCAGCTACTGCGGCGGGGATGTGTTGGGTCCAGGTCTCAGCCCTCACTCAGCCACACAGTGTGTAGTGCACGGGTCCAAGGCAAGCGTAAAGGGAGGCATCAGGGGAGCTGGGAAATGGTCCAGGGTGGGGAGAAAGATCTGGGAAGAGCAATGCAGGTGGGACAGCTAGGTGGTTCGTGAGAGGAGGGAGGAAAGAGGAGGTAAGGAGACCGAAGATGAAGCACGACAGAACTTCCCAGGGAGATGCAACACACACATCTACTCACCCCAGATAAGGAGCCCAGGACAGAACAAAGTGTGGATGCCACCAAAGTCCAACTTGGTGAACCTCTGAGTTTTATTGGGGTTACTTATAGGAATAGGGGTGAGAGGTTACTTAGAGCAGCAGATGTGACTCAAAGAGAGCTGCATCACCAAAGCCCACCCCAGCGTGGGTGACAGCTCACAAAGCTGGGGACCTGGAGCCCACTGCACAGCCTGCAGGTGGCTCAGCAGCTTGGAGAGTATCCCTTCAAGTGACTCAGTTGGTCTAAGCCTCTTCAGCTGATTTCTGTTTCTTTCAGGCAGCTAGCCTGGTCTGAGGGTCTTTAGAACTTGGCTCCCCTTAGTCCCTCTCAGCTTTTATTGCTTACTGTGACTGTGAGGGGCCTTGTGAATCTGATCAGTTTTAGGGACTTCCTGAAACTCTTTTGTGCTGTTGACTTTCCTGCTTAAGGAGTTTCCCCACAAGGTGGAAGGTTTCAGTCTCAGAGAAAACTGCTACACAACAAGATATAATAGAGATAAGTATTATGGGCCAGGAAGGAATTAGGTGGCTGGAGGGAAAGCAGCTGGGAATGTCACTGGTTGCGTGATTGAGGGAGGGGGTGGCAATTTTCCTAAGTTTGGAAGTAGAGTGAGAGTTTGGGAAACTGAGCGACTTCCTGGTTGTGTGACCTTCAGACCTCAGGTTCTCCATTTCCTCTGTGAAACGGGCCAATCATATTCATAACTCAGAGGCCATTATACTAACTAAATAAGATGAGGCACCCTAGAAACACAGGGTGGGGCAGTGGTGGAGACAAGGCAAGGAGCTTTGTGAATTCAAGGTCATCCTGGTCTACAGAGTGAGTTCCAGGACAACTGCAAAGAGAAACCCTTTCTTGACAAAATAAAAGCACAGTGGAGCGCATACATGATCTTAACACTTCAGAAACTGAGACAGGAATATTGAGAGCTCAAAGGCATTCTGGGACAGGCGAGAGCCTGTCTCAAAAAAGCAAGGCAGGTGTGCAGTGGCACTCAGCTGTAATCCCAGCACTCCAGAGGCAGAGGCAGGTGAATCTCTGTGAGCCAGAGGCCAGCCTGGACACATAGTGAGTACCAGGATAGCCAGGGCTAAGTAGAGAGATCTGAGATCTTGTCTCAAAAAAAGGAAGGAAGGAAGGAAGGAAGGAAGGAAGGAAGGAAGGAAGGAAGGAAGGAAGGAGAAAAGAAAAGAAAAAGAAATATTAAGCTGGGCAGTGGTGGTGCATGCCTTTAATCCCAGCACTCGGGAGGCAGAGGCAGGCGGATCTCTGGGAGTTCGAGGCCAGCCTGGTCTACAAGAGCTAGTTCCAGGACAGGCACCAAAGCTACAGAGAAACCCTGTCTCGAAAAACCAAAAAAAAAAAGAAAAAGAAATATTAGAGGCATTATATATAAACATTATATTGAAATCCTGGTGTACAGAATATTTATTTGCTTATATATTTATTGAGAGACAGGGTCTTTTCTTTCTTTCTTCCTTCCTTCCTTCTTTCCTTCCTTTTTTCTTGTTTGTTTTTCAACACAAGGTTTTTCTGTGCAGCCTAGCTGTCCTGGAACTCACTCTGTAGACCAGACTGGCCTCAAACTCAGAGATTGCCTGCTTCTGCCTCTTGAATGCTGGGATTAAAGGCCTGCACCCCAATGCCCAATTTGGATCTTTTCTTTTTTGTCCAGGCTGGCCTTGAATTCTAAATTCTTCTACCACAGGTTCCAGAGTAGTTTGGAGCCTCGGGTGTCTGTCGTCACTTCTGTCATCAGAATAACAGTTTATTTTGTGGGGAGGGAGCAGGGATACTTTGTTTCTACCCTTTAATTCGTTCTTTTTTCCATACTGGAGGTTGAACTCAAGTCTTTACACTACACATGCTTGGAAACAAAATATCTTTAGCCCTCTGTTTATTTTGAGACAGGGTCTCACTCACTTGCCCAGGCTGGCCTTGAACAAAAGATCCCCCTGCCTCAACCTCCTGAGTAGCTAAGATTACAAGCCTGTACCAACATACCTGACGATTGTTCTTATTTTCTGGGAAGTTTTTCTCTTCTTTCTCCCTGGAATGCCGTTTGATGTTAAATGGGGCAGGCCCAGAGCATGCCTGCTGATAGGAGTGGGGTGGGGATCGGGGACACTGACGGCAGCCACCTGGGCTTTCTTCAGTCTCCACAGCCTGTTACTTATCCGGTGTCATTCATTCCCTCTGCCTACAATACCTTTTTATTTTAAGACAGGGTTTCTATGTGTTACCCTGTCTTGTCCCGGAACTCTCTGTAGACCAGGCTGGCCTCAAACTGGCAGAGATCCCCCTGCCTCTGCATCCTGAGTGCTGAGATTAAAGGTGTGCAGCACCACCACCGGCTACAATACCTCTTTTATCTAGTCTTGCCTCTGTTCTCACGGTGGTGAAATGTGTAGGGACAGTTCTGGATCTGACACCATAGGTTCCAGGCTAGAGACAACCTGCTTCCGTTTACTTCTTCCAGGGACCTGATCACACTTCCCCGTACTGCAGCCCTTCCCACAGCTTGCTCTCTTTTTCAGTCTCCCTGCCTGATTTCCCTACAGTTCTCGCCAGGCGGGCAGTGGTGGTGCACACCTTTAATCCCAGCACTCAGAAGGCCGATGCAAGCAGATCTCTGTGAGTTAGGGGCCAGCTCGGGCTACAGAGTGAGTACTAGGACAGGCTTCAAAGCTATCGAGAGAAGCCGGTCTCAAAAAACAAAAAACAAAACAAACAAACAAAAAAAGTATGTCACCTTTCAGCCCCCCACCCCCAGCCCCCAGTTAACCACCAGTACCTTCCCTGCTTTCCTTTACCTCCCGTCTTCCATTAGAGTTACTGCTCATCTGTAGATGGCCAAGGACGTCACAAGGTCCGACTGGTCATTCAGTGAGTCTTTATTGAGTGCTTCCTCTGTACCAGGCACTGTTCTAGATGCCAATGAATACATCAATGAACCAACCAACCCAATCCTTGCTCCCCGGCCAGGGAGCTTACATTCTACCTGGGAGATAGAGGAAGAGAGGGAATGCATACAAACACTGGAATAAGTTACATGGTCCATGGGGTGATGCATGCTGTTTTAATTACTCTAGAGTCTGCTCAATACCTGAATATGAAAGTACTCATATTGTCAATGTATTTGTTCTTGATTTAGCTTTATAGTGCTAGAGATCACACCTAGCGACTTACAGGTGCTGACCTCAAATGCATGCTTCTCCAGCCTAAGTATCCACAGAGCTGGGGTTATAGGCATGCACACCAGACTCAGACCCAGAGGCATAGGCCCCCACAGCGCAGCTGGAAACTTTGTGGGGTTTTTTGTTTGTTTGTTTTGAGACAGTCTTATGTATCCCAGAGCTGAAAACAACCTAGAGCTCCTGAGCATCCTGTCTCCACTTCGTTCTTCGTTCTTTTTTCATTCTTTCTTCCTCTCTTTCAGACAGGGTCTTTATGTAGCCCTGACTGCCTGGAACTCTCTTTATGTAGATGAGGCTGGCCCGAAACTCACAGAGAGGTGCCCATCTCTGCTGCCCCAGTGCTGGGATTAAAGAGATGTGCCACCAGGACCCCACTCCTTGGGTACTGGAATTACAAACATACAACAGCAGGCTAGGTTTATGTGGTGCTGAGTTTCAAACCTGGAATTTCGTGCATGCAAGGCAAGAGGCAAGCACCCTACCAATTGAGCTTACATCCACAGACTCCACACCCTTACCCCCAAGACTTTTGATGATTCTGTTTAACTCTGTTTGGGTAGCAGTTTCCGAGATTCAGCCGAGCAGGGCTGATACTGCTTATATTATCCTCTCAGGAAGAGCACAGACCTTGAATCCAGAGGAGCGAGGGACAGATGTTAACAGCAGGCCTCTGTAGAGCAGCTGGTGGTAAGGGCCTGGTGGGACTCCCATCCATCTGGATTGATACTAGCCTATCATTGAGGAAGCGAGGTTAGTTCCCTGGTTTGGCCACCAGAGGTCATCTTACCCCTGTGAATCACCAACCGAAGTCCTTGTAAAGACACAAAAGGCCCAAATGGTAACTGAAACAGAAGCACTTGGGAAATCTCTCTGTAGTGGGAGACACAGGGCCCCGGTGCGTAAAAGACACATACATGACCACAGTTCTCAATGTCAGGCTCTAAAACTGTCGCAGAACCAACTCTGCAACCTTCCCAGTAACCCAACTGCTACTTGGGTAAAGAGGGAAGAAAACCATGAAGGCAGGCTCTGCTTGCTGAGAAGCTCTTCCTGTGTTCCTGTCCTCCTTACTTCCTTGTACAGTCTTCTCTCCTGCCAACACTATTTCTTTTCCTTCCTCAGAAATGCTCCACCCTGGCCCTGCATTTGTGTGTCTGGCTGTACACCCGACCTCCAACCCCCACTCCCCACCTTCTTAAGAACCACAATTAGCAATGAGCTGATCAATGCCCTCATCCCAGAGTCAAAAAAAACAACCTAGAGGAAGTTAGGCGTAAACTCTAATACTTCAGAGCAAGTGATGTCAAAGTGTGATCCAGAGCTTTCTGAGGAAGTCCTTGAGGTCAAAACTATGTTCGTAACACTAACACGTCCGCTGTCCTTCTCATGCTGGTTCTCACCCCAGTATATACTGAAGCTTCCAGAAGGTTTATGAAATGTGATGACATCACTGCTCTTAGCTAAATGGAGTATGTGCCTCTGTATTGTTTAATACATTTAACATGTTTCAAAAACATAAGAAAAAAGAAAAAACAAAAGCTCTCAGGTCTCTCAATTTTTGCATAAAGGGATTGGAGACCCAACAGTTTGAGGACTGATGCTTGATTTCAAAAATGTTAAGACTCAGGGAGGGAGAGAGGAATGAGAGAAGGAGAGACTTGAGGAGAGGAGAGGAGAGCAGAGGGAGGGGAGAAAAGAAGAGAAGGAGGGAAGATGAAGGGGCAAGGAAGAGGGGGAGGGAGGGAAAGAGAGGAGGACAGGGTATGGAGAGAATAAGTGAGGAGGGGGTGAAAAAGAGTGGGGATTGTGTAGAGAGAGCCTTCCTCAAATAAAAATTCCATAAAATATTGACTGCAGCTGAGCATGGTGTACATACGTATAATACCAGCCCTGAGCGCTGAAGCAGGAGGATCAAGAGTTTAAGGCCAAGTCTGGCAGTGGTGATGCATGCCATTAATTCAAGGATGCAGAGGCAGGCAGATCTCTGTGAGTTTGAGGCCAGCCTGATCTGCAGAGTGAGTTCCAGGACAGCCAGTGCTACACAAAGATACCCTGTCTCAAAAACAAAAACAAACGAATAAAAAAGACCAAAAAAAAAAAAATAAGGCCAAAGCCGGTTTTAGTGGCACACACTTAAATCCAGCACTTCAGTGACAGAGGCAAGCAGATGTCTGTGAGTTCAAGGCCAACCCGGTCTACAGATTGAGTTCCAGGATAGCCAGGGCAACAGAGAGAACCCCTGTCTCGAAAGAAAAAAAAAATTCAAGGCCAGCCTCTACTACTACCAAGTTCAAGGTCAGCAGCACAGTCTATGGGGAGGGGGAGAGAGAGGGGAATGAGGCTGAATACTAAAGGCACAGAATGGAAAAGGCCCAGAGAGTGGCAAAAGGAGAAAATGTGCCGAGAAAAGGACGAAGAGTCAGGATTTGAGAGGGATTCAACCCGTAGCTCTGCTCTGCCCCCCCCACCTCATACTGGGTGTCAAGTCTAAACTGTTACAAGTCACAAAAGAGGTCAGTGCGTATCAGATAAACCACCTGCACAGGGAAGCCAAGTGAACATGAGGGCAGGTGGCGTGGCGTCCATGGCCCTCACATCAGCACAGAAGTCAGCAGGGGGGGCTGGGATGGGGTTCAGTGGGAATGAGGTGGCCCAGCATGTGCAGGCAGTGGGTTCTAGGTTCCACCACCAACCCTGAGTTTTGTATTTGAAGGTGACAGATGAATTTCTGTGTAGTTGATTCACCAAGGTCAGGGAATCTTCGGTTCTCAGACTGATGACCTAAATCCAGGAGATCCAGCTTCTCTTCCATGTATCAGGTCTTAGCCATGGGCATATTCACCACATGGCTTCCTACTTACTGGAGCAGACTTCCTCTGAAGAAAAACCAGAGCTAACGCTGTCACCAGCAACACTCTGGCTTTCCTGCTTTTGCTTACACACTTATCTCCTTCTGCACACTAGGACTGCAGTTGCTTCAAAGTCCAAGTCTCCAGCCCACCTCCCTGAAATGTACACCCTAAAGGACGCCCAAGAGTACACTGTGACGCTGTGTCCTTTCAGAGGGCTGAATCCTGGGGGCTCTGGGTGATGTGTGTTTCCAGATTTCCAGGCTGGAGTAACCCCTGACTGGTGGCGTCCTGCCCGGTGTTTTGGGTGGTTTCTGAGGGTGGTTCAGTGAGCACGCCTCGAGCCCCATTGGTAGCCAGAGGCCTCGTCTGGAGCGCGGTGCCCAGGCTGCGAAGTGTGTTTCGGAAACCCTCGGCACTGAAGTAGTACACCAGCGGATCCAGTACGCAGTTGGCGCCGGCCAGCAGCACCATTACCATCAGCACACCGCGCACCTGATCGCGGGCCTCAAGGCTGGATTCCACCAGGTTGGCTCGCAACAACCCATACACAGCCAGCGTGGCGTTGTAGGGTACGAAGCACAGCAGGAAGATGATGAGGTTGATCAGCAGGAGGCGCACCGTCTTCTGACGCCGATGGCTTTGAGTGGCGTCGGGCCTCGCCAGCGTCCAGAAGACCCGGCCAGACGAATAGACGACAGCCGCTAAGGGCAGCAGAAAACCCAGGGTCTCAGCCAGCAGCAGAAGCGGCAGCAGCCCGCCCTTCCACAGCTGATCGCTGAAACTCTCGAAGCACAGGCTCACGGTGCTGTTCTCGTACCTGCAGGTGGACGGACTGTGCACGCGGGCGGCGGGCACGGCGCACAGCAGGATGAGCGCCCAGACGCCTAGGCAGACCCGCCGCGCCACGTGGGGTCGCCGCAGGTGGCGCAGTCGCAGCGGGTGCACGATGGCCGCATAACGGTCCACGTTGATGAGCATCAGAAAGATACAGCTGCCGTACATGTTCATCTGGAAGATGGCGCCCGACGTCTGGCACAGGAAGTCCGGGAAGGGCCAGTGGTGCCGTGCATAGTAGGAGAGGCGCAGGGGCAGTGACAGGGTGAAGAGCAGGTCGCTGGCTGCCAGGTTACACATGTACACGCTCACCACCGAGTTTATGCGCAGCACACGCAGGAAGACCCATAGAGCCAGAGCGTTGAGAGGGAGACCAGTCGCCAACACTAGGCTGTAGACCACCATATGCAGACGATGTGTGCCCCGATAGTCACGGCACTGGGGCACAGGGCTGTTGGTAGAAGAGGCATTGACTGAAGAATTGGCAAACATCGTGTCCAAGTGGGAAGAGAAACTAGGCTGAGGCATCATGGGGAATGCTAAGGTACGAGCATGGCTTTCACCTCCAGGGTGGTAGCCTGGTGGCTATGTAGAGTCTGTCCCAAAGCAAGCAGAGGCAAGACATGGGAGTGGAGGCTATGACCTCAGGGGCAGATGATTGGCCAAGGCTGGAAGCCTTTGGTGCCACAACTTCAGCTGTGGAGACCTGGAATAGGAAGGCAAGGCAAAAATAAAGTTAGTAGAAATAGAACCATCCTCTAAAAGCTTAGCTAACACAACTGGCCCCCGGGGTCCTTTCTCAGCCTCAGGGCTCTTCGCTCCACCTTCTCCACCCTTCTGCCAGAATGACTTTATAGCGCCCCTGTGTGTCAGTGTCCTGCCCAGATCCTGCAGTCGCCGATCCCAGACAGGCTATGCTTGGAGTGCTGGCTTTGTCACTTGCCTTGCTTTGTGACCCCAGAGACGTCATTCTCTCTGAATTTCACTTTCCTTATCTGGGTGCATTGTGAAGGAGTCTGAGTGCCTTCTACTTCAAGATGTTGTTTGGACATTAAGTAAGACGAAAATGCTTCCATCGCTGTTCTTAGGACCTGCCTTCCCTCCTGCCCTTAAATGCTTACGGAATCCTTAGAAGGTTCCAGCAAACTCCAGCAGCGAACAACAAAACAAAGGCCTTGTCCCACCCACCTACTTCACGGTCCATTAGAGGAAGACTACCAACAAACAGCACGAATAGGTCTGACCAGTGGGAGAAGGGCTGCTGCGCACTTCCTCTGGGCTGGGGGCTGGGTTGGTGCCCTGCTATCTAGGGATAAAGTTCAGAAAGTCCAGCACAATCCCAGTCCTGTCCATCGTATTCACCTGTCCCTTGTGGGCTGGCTTTGGTCAGAGAGACCAGCTGGATTCAGTTTGACTGACCTAGCGTTGCATTTCTTCATCTACAAAATGAGAATAAGAATGTACCCGTGTACTGCAAGGCAGTTGCCAGCACCCCTTGTCAGAGGCACATTAAGAGCACTTTAGCGTTCCCGTCAGAAAGGTGGGGGAAGGCTCCAAGGCAGTGGTTCTTAGCCTTCCTAATGCTGCAACCCTTTAATACAGTTCCTCATTTGTGGTGACCCCCAGCCATAACATTATTTCGTTGCTACTTGATAACTGTAATTTTGCTACTGCTATGAATGTAAATATCTCATATGCAGGATACAATATGTTACCCCCAAAGGAGACACAACCCACAGGTCCAGAACTGCAGCCCCAAGAACTGTGAGCCCTCCTTACTAAGCCATGGTACACTCCCTACCAGAGAACCAATTGGTGCACCACGGAGAGCCGAGAGGTAGATAATGGACAAGATAGGGCCTTAGGGCCCCACCTCCCTCATAAGCAAGAGGCCACAGGAACCACCTCCCCATCCCTGCCTCATACACAGGTGTGTGTGTTAGAATAAATATAACTTGATCTTTACCTTTTTTTTTTTTTTTTTTTTTTTTTTTTGAGACGGGGTCTCATGTAGCCTAAGCTGGCATTAAACTTGATGTGAAGTTGAGGCTGGCCTTGAACTCTTGAGCTTCTTGCCCCAAACTTCCAAGTGCTAGGGTTACAGATGTGTGCCACCATACTTAGCTCCAGTTTCACTTTTTACGCTTTATTTGACTCTCTTCCTGGAGTCACAGTCTGACTATGCTGCCCTCCCGTCTGGCCTGAGTTCCAGGGTTGAAGTGTTCTGCCTCAGCTGGGAACGCAGGCGTCTCCCACTGCGCCCGACTCTAACATCATTTATTTCATTTAAAAATAGTTATTTTTTTAAAAAATTTATGATTATGAGCACTCTGCTTGAATGCATGGATGTGAATCATGTGCGTGCCTGGTGCCTTTGGAGGCTAGAATTTCTTCTAGACCTGGAGTGGCAGAGGCTGTGAGCAGCCATGTGGGTGGTGGTAACTAAACCACAGTCCTCTACAAAAGCGACAAGTGCTTTCAACCTCTGAGCTATCTCTCTGGGGTTTGGTTTGGTTTTATACAGGATTTCTCTGTGTAGCTCTGGCTGTCCTGGGACAGAATCTCTCTTTAACCCCATCTGGTCTGGAACTCACTATGTAGACCAAGTTGACCTCGAACTCACAGAGATCCTCCTGCCCCTCTGCCTCCCACGTACTAGGATTAAAGGCATGCACCACCTGGCTCTCCAAGTCCTTGTTATTACTGTTTTAATTATGTGTATTTGTGTGTGGTGGGGGGGGCCTGCATATGAGTGCAGTGACCGAGGAGGCCAGAATCCAGGATCTCCTGGGGCTGAAGTTACAGGCAGTTGTGCTGGGAGCAAAAGTTGGGACCTCTGGAAGAGCAGCAAGTACCCTGAGTACTTGCTGAGCAGTTCGCTACCCCTTAACATCATTTTAAAGAGGGTATAACATCATGCCGTTAATATATGTCTTACCACAAATCATTTCCAGAAATGAATCTTTTTTATTATGTCCAACAGTGCTATACTCATAAAGCAATACTCCCTGCCTCACCCCTTCCCCGGTCTCTGGTATCCTCTTTCCTACTTTATGTCCCTGAATTGTCTGTTCTAGATACCTCAGGGGAGTAGAGTGATACAGTGTTTGCCCAGTGTCTGGTTTATTTCACGTAGCATCCTGTTTCCAAGATCTGCTCATTCTTCCATCTATCCTTCCATGCATGCAGCCATACTGTAGCGTGTGATGGTAAGGGGTGGAACCCAGGGCCTTATAAACTCTAAGTACACCCACATGTGGTGGTACACACCTGCAATCTAGTGCACGGAAGACCGAGCCAGGAGGAACGGGAGTTCAAGGCCATCTTTCTCACACTCGTAATCCCCGTGTTTAGGAAGACTGCCAAGAGTTCAGCCTAGGTTACCAAGTGAAACTTGGTCTCAAACCAGCCAAACAGATCGCATCTAGCTGCTAGGGATGCTGAGGCAGGATTGCCGCTTGAACACAGGAGGTTAAAAACAGCCGTGGAAACACAGCAGGACCTCATCTCAAAAACAGCTTCTGTCTTGAATATTTATACGACTTTTCCCATGTCATTAGTCCCTCAAAAAGTGCAGCGTGGAAGCCCTGGTCTGGGATGGTGGTACTCAGAGCTCTCAAAGAGCAGGAAGATCCCAAATTCAAGGTCACCCTGGGCTCTAGAGGAAGACCCTACAGCAGTGAGTTCAAGGCCAGTCCCATCTACACAGTAAGTTTCACGACAGCCAGAACTACATAGAGAGACCCTGTCGAAAACAAAACAACAAAGATCTTTAAAAAAAAAAAAAGAGCTGGGCGATGGTGGCTCACGCCTTTAATCCCAGCACTCGGGAGGCAGAGGCAGGTGGATCTCTGGGAGTTCGAGGCCAGGCTGGTCTACAAGAGCTAGTTCCGGGACAGGCACCAAAAGTCACAGAAAAACCCTGTCTCGAAAAACCAAAAAAAAAAAAAAAAAAAAAAAAAAAGAATTTGGTGCTATTCAAGAGGACCTGGGTTTAATTCCCAGCACCCACATGCAGCTCACGAATGTAACTCCAGTTTCAAGATATCAAACACTTTCTCTGGCTTCCATGGGCACTGTACACATGTGGTACACAGACATACATGCAGCCCAAACATCCATTCATACAAAATAAAAATATTCTTTAAACTTTTTTTTTTTTTTTTTTTTTTTAAGTAGGGTGTGGGGCACAGGCCTGTAATTCCAGAGGCTGAGGCAGGACAATAGCCTGGGCCGAGATAAGGAAATGAGACAAGGCTTATATAACATATAATATATGGGATTATATAGGGAAACCCTTTTCCCTTTTTCAAAACACAAACGCAGAAGGGTTCAGTGCACACACACACACACATACTCAAAGAGAAAGTGGAACAAAAACAACAATAAAAATCTATTTATATTGTATTACATGGGTTATAAGCAACCTAGAGATAGGTGGTTTGGGGGAAGAAGGGGAGGACACAGGGTCTCAGGTGACCTAGACTGTGCTAAGACTAAGTAGCTGAGGGTGGCTTTGAACTCCTTCTCCTCCAGTTTTCATCTCCCAGGTGCTGGGGTTACAGGCATGTAGTACCTGACCTGAGCTTAGAGACAGGTACTTTGAGGTATATAGGACAAAAAGGATTTATGCTTCCAAAAACGTTGGCAGCCGACGGGGTCTGAGAAACTAGTACCCCACAGATACTGATACTAGCACCAAGTCAGATGTGAGCACGCTGAACAGCAAAGGACCGTGTCGCTCTGCCCCACTTACGGCGAGCCAGCAAATCCTGCACATACATTGTGTTTGCAGGCCTCTGCCTTGGCAGCTGGCATTTCTTCAGCCTAAAATGTTCTTCCTCTCCTTTGCTATCCAATAAACCTGGTCATTTTACACGAGGCCGTGTGACCTCTTTCGTGGCTCTGTCTTCCTCTGCAGGGCAGCTGTGGTCAAGTCCCTTCCTTTGTGCTACCCGGGGTCCACAGACATCTCAGCTGTCCCTACATGCACGGTGACAGCTAGTTCTTAGTCCCTCTCCTTAGGCTCTGAGCGGGAGGGGCTTCAGAAGGAGGCTGACATCTTTGCCAGCTCAGCATCTACACCAGTACAGGTGGAGTGGGAAGAAATCAGCCACTCCAGCAGCCAGGCTAAGCATGTTGTCTCTAGTCCTCCCCACAGTTCTTTGAGGTAGGTGTTTGTCTTCATTGTTATAGGAAAGAAAACAAAAGCTGGTCTCCGAGGAATAAAGGCAGGACCCAAATCTTGGACCGCCCAGCTCCAAAGTCCAAAACCGTACATTGCAGCTCCCAACAAGAATGAAGGAGGGTTTGTGGATGGGTGCTGCATAGACTACCTGGTCTTTTATAATTGCCCGTATGAAATCTATGCCCATGGGTAACATATCATTTCCTCATTTGTCCGATTGGTATTCGTTTTAATACCCACTTCCTTTTGAATCCTCTCAGCACACTGGCTGCACACACCCATCTCTTTCACACACAGATATGCCTCTTTACAATCTTCCCCCGAGTACTGAAGCACTTAAGCAAGGAGCAGTGGTGCATTCCTGAAGTCCCAGCTACTCAGGAGGCTGAGACAGGAGGAGCCCAGGAGCGAGGGCCAGCCTGAGCCAAAAGGGACACCTGGTCTCCGAAAGAGAAAAGCCTTTTAGCTGGCTGCTTTTAAGTGCTTTTAACCCACCTGCTGATTTGTGTATTTATCCCCCCTCCTCAACTAGATGCCAAAGCCCTAGGGTGAGGATCACATTCTTAAACACACACTTCAGCGCTGCACCTAGGTTCCCTGAGTGAATCTCTTTGGCCACCTGGAAGGAAAATGGCTTCCATCCCACAATTAGCTTATTCTTGGTGCTTCTATAACCACCAAATTGTTTACCACGCTTCTGCCTCCACTCTTTACTGACTCACAGGACACCAGCTCTCTGCACCGGCCTTACGGAAAACACTTACATTACAGTTTCGTTAAGGGACCTGGGGAGATGGACTGCTCTTGTGGGGGACCAGGGTTCACTTCCAAGCTCTCATTGTCGGGTGACTCAACCTGGAACTCCAGCTCCAGGGACTCTAACACCTCTGGTCCCCTCAGGCCCCTGCACGTACCCACATATAGACAGACACCAGCATATATATCATTTCAAAAATTCGTGGGGCTGGAGAGATGGCTTAGTGGTTAAGAGCATTGGCTGCTCTTTCAGGGGATCAAGGTTCAATTCTCAGCACCCACATGGCAGCTAAAATTGTCTATAACTCCAGTTCTGGGTGATCTGACACCCTCATACAGACATACATGTGGGCAAAACAACAACGCACTCAAAATAAAATAAACCACTACAAAATTAACAAAAATGAAAACATTTCAAAAATTCAGTAACAGTTTGTAAGCAAAACAGCAAGAACTATCATTTTGTAACCAAAATCTTACCATTTTACTTGTAAAATCAAGGACTCCTACAATTAGGAAGAACATTCTAGATACTGAGTGCAGGAATACATTCTTTTCTGGGAATTTCAAGTCTGTCTGTTAAAACAAGTTATAAAGCTTAAGTAGATCAAAATGTGAAAGAATCTTTGAACTGCTACTTAAAGGGATCCTTTAAAAAAAGGAAACGGCCATGGTCTCATTACCCTATTCCAAAGAGAAGTTCTTGGGTTTCTTTATGGTGGAGACTCTGTGAAAAAGCTCCCTTCCAACAGACAGAAAGGCCAAGCTGCTAAAGCCCCTGCCTGGCCCCTTACCCTGCTCCCCTCCTTCCCTGAGCTCTGCCCAGGCTCCTGGCTCAGGAGCTGTATGGGCCCAGTGCCAGGCCGGATGGCAAAGATGGGGAAAACTGCCAAAGAGGAGTGTGGAAAGAGGGGTGTAGGTGTGGGGGAGAAGTAGCAAGACCCTCTCCCCAATTCTGCCTTGAAGAAGAGGCCAGGCTAGGGGGAGGCGGAGATGGAAGAAAACCCTAAGTAGCAATTACCTCCAAAAAGAAGAGTGATGTTTCATTTCTCCAGCTAGAAGGGGGCCATGGAGGCCTGCACAGCTTGGTGACACGGACACTCACTGATGTCACATAGGCACACCATGACACACATTTTCATACACAGACACACAGAGGCATGCATACATTAGCATCCAAATCAGTGTCTGTGTACAGGCTGTTACACTTGCAGAGCCACGTGGGCCAGAGAAGAAAGAGGAGTCCTGGCCCCTGCCTTAGGGAAAATCTTTAACGAGCACAGAGAGCCAGTTTTCTTCATAAGCACATGCTCATATGGATATATGCAAAAAAATATCTCTGCCTACAGGCATGGAGCACCAGAGAAACCACAGTCAACATAGAGGAACCAGGGGCACCATGCCTTCCACCCTCACTCAGCTCAAATCAGGGCAGGCCAGTGGCTTGAGGTGTCCCCGTCTTTCTGGGGCCCTTGTTCCTTACCTCCTCAGGACCTCTGGAACCTGTTCCATTGCCCTCTGAGCTGGGCTGGGTGCTGCTCTTAGCTGAGATAAGGGCGAGGGGCAGGGCTTTTTTCTGTCACAGGCAGGAAGTAAAAGCCAAGAGTAAAGTGGGCAGGAGGCTAGCTCATGATCAGCCCTCCACGCGGCCCCCCTGCTCTGCCTGAGGGGGCCATCCTCCCCAGCCAGTAGCCAACAATGCGATGCGGAAGGTCGCTGCAGCCGGCAAGCTCAGCCGTGACAGGAAGAGTCTGCCCACCACCGGCACTCTGCTCCCCCACCTTGCCTCTCTCCCATGTACCACAGACAGCTTGCTCGGTGACTCCTGTCACCAATTCACATCTTTCTGCCTTCTCCAGGGGGCCAAAATTCAGGTCTTTGTGCCGACAATTACCTCTGGGGCAACCTCAGGTCATTTCCCAGCCCAAACACAGGAAATAGCACTCCTCTCCCTAAGTGTCTAAATTGCCCCTTTGACACTTCCTCTGCTTCTGTTCAAGCAGGTGCACCTCACCCCTGACAGGCCTGGGTGCAAGGGTGACATCATGTGCAGTCACTAAGCTCCCCACAGGGCCCCTGGGTTTGCCGAGAATCCTATCTTAGACTTGTTAGTTCTCCGCGGGTCTCAGGTGTGCTGGTTTATACCTGTGATGCCAGCACTTGGGCGGCAGAAAGCAGGAAGGTCACCACAGGTCCCAGGCCTGGTCTGCATAACCAGGTTCAGATCAAGCAAGAAAACCCTGTCTGCCGGGGTGTGCATACTTTTCTGTGTAGTGAGTTCAGGGCAGCAGAATTACACGGTAAGACTTGCTGTCAAAACAAAACTAAAGCAAAAGGTGTGTTCTGGCCTTCCTGTGCACAGTTTAAAGCTGCCGGTCAGCTTCACCTAAGACTGAGGGCAAGGGCAATGGTTTGGAGAGTTCAGAGTGAGGTCACCCAGCCTAGAAGAAGATAGAGTCTGGGGTCACCAGAAAGAGAGAAGAGGCCTCCAGTGGCCCAGTAGCCATTCGTTGGTTGCAGGCCCAGGAATCCTGCCCCGTCACTGGGGTCCTGTCTTCTCCCTGCTCAAGACAGCCCTGCTTGTCCTCTCTCCCCTAGTCTTTCTCTCCCTGCCCTTCTAACATGGTCCTCAGCTTCAGTCTCCCTTTTGGGGCAGCAATTTCCCTTCTTTTTTTTTTTTTTTTTTTTTTTTTTTTTTTTTTTTTTTTTTTTGGTTTTTCGAGACAGGGTTTCTCTATAGCTTTCAGAGCCTGTCCGGGAACTAGCTCTTGTAGACCAGGCTGGCCTCGAACTCACAGAGATCTGCCTGCCTTTGCTTCCTGAGCGCTGGAATTAAAGGCGCCAGGCCGCAATTTCCCTTCCCATACCTGTCTAGTCCCTTTCAGTGGGGTTTCCCTTTTCCCTCTTCTCCCTCCTTTCTTCCTTTCTCCTTGAGATAGGATCTCACAACATATCTCTGGTTGACTTGGAATTCACTACAATTCTTCAGCCTCAGGCACCAGAATGCTGGGACTATGATCAGCCTTCACAAGGCTTTTCTGGGAAAGCCAGAAGTCACAGGTGACCCAGAGTCCAGTAATTGGTTTCCCCGATGTGTAGATGACAGCTTACCTACCTGTCCCTCCACCCTACCTCCCAAAGCTGGAAAAACAGGAAAGAAAGTTCCAACCCCCCAAAGTCACTGCCGTAGACTGGCACCGTGCTGATCTCTGCCCTGTGTACGTCTTATCCTCGCTTCAGGCCTGACAGGTCCTGCCTCTTCTGAGTAAGCTCCCGGAGCCTTTTAGGCTGGATGACCTTACCCTGAACCTCCATCACACCACTGGCCTCAGAGGCCCACGCCCTTTGTTTCTGATGCTGGGGATGAACCCAGGGCCTAGTGCACACTAGACAAGCACTTTGCCTCCTAGCTATGCCAATATCCTCATCAGCTCTCCCCTCTTCTGCTGTCTCCTCCTTGGTTTTATTATTATTATTATTATTATTATTATTATTATTATTGGGCACGTACTGGGGGAGGGGGTGGGGAGAGCCAATGGCACAGACCGAGCTGGCCTCTGGTGTCTCTGGTTGTTTGAGAGGTGAGGACCACGGTCACATTCCTTGCCTCCATTTCCCCCAGGGCTGTGACTTCAGCTTATCATAAACAAAGAGTTCTGGGAGTCTTTGAGTCCCTTTCTTGTCACTGAGCCCCTTAAAACCGTAGGCAGTAGGCAGGCAGTGGCCTGCACGAGGATGGCAAAGGTCCCAGACAGCCTTCCACAGGTTCTCCACAAGAGCACATTTCCTCCCGCTTTGTGCTACTCATGAGCCATAGTCTGTCAAAGCCGTGGGGACAGAGAGACCAGACGGCCCAGCACCCTTCCATTTCAGCATGTCAGGTAGGGGCAGCGCTTCCTCACGACCCATTAAGACAGACCTGGGAGGGCTGGGGGTAGCTCGGTGGCAGAAAGGTTACTGGCATTCACAAGGTCCCGGGCTTAACCTCGGGCACAACAAAAAAATAGATGAAGTAGATCTGAGCATCGTGGCACACTCATGTAGTTGAAACTATCCGGAAAGCTGATAGGGTAGGGATGGATCATCTGAGGTTAGGAGTTGAAGACCATCCTAGAAAGCGTGAGACTTCGGGCTGGGCAGTGGTGGCGCACGCCTTTAATTCCAGCATGTGGGAGGCAGAGGCAGGTGGATCTCTGTGAGTTCAAAGCCAGCCTGGTCTACGAGAACTAGTTGCAGGACAGCTAGGACTGTTACACAGAGAAACACTGTCTTGAAAAAACAAACACACAGACAAAAAGAAAGCATGAGACTTCATTCCCCAAAAGGGTCAGTCAGGAGAGCGGGGATGCAGCTCCTCAGTTGGTGGGGTATTTACCTAGCATGCTCTGGGTTCAACCCCAGCACTTGCTGAAACCTGCTGTGGTGGTCCGTGCCTGGAATCCCAGACTCCAGAGGGAGAGGAATCAGGAGTTCAAGGACCTCCTCAGCTACGTTTAGATTTTGAGGCCAGCCTGGGCTACATCTCAAAAGCGGGGGACTGGGGGCACTCAGTGGTAGGACAAGTGCTTAGCTTATAGTCATTCTATCCCAGCATCAAATAACCTAATAAAACACACCCTGTTGACCGGGGAGGGCTGTCTTTCCCGGCCAGATCTTTAGCAAACTTCAATCCGTTCAGCTCAGTGTCTTCCAGGTTAGGACTCGGTCCTGCAGGATGAGTGGGTGTGAGGGGAGCAGATCTCAGAGAGCTCTCCTCAGGGAGCTCAGGGTCAGCATGAAAGCAGGAGCCTAACGATTTAGGGGAGGACCCTAAGGTGGTTCACAGTGGGGCTTCAGGCCTTAGGGTGTGCCAGGCATGTTGGCTGCCTCTTCAGGCCCCCTGTGGAAAGATCTGTCCCCCGGAAGGGGGGAGGGCAGCTCCTTTTGTCCTCTTGCCTTATCCAAAAGGGTTCCTCAAAGCCTACGGCCCATCCGTATTCTCCATCCTCACCAATGTCCCCCACTTCTGGTGAGTCCCCGCTTGTCGTACCCCCATACCTCTGTTCTGCCGCTCTTCCTCTGCCGCTGCCCCAAGACTGCTTCGGCTGACACTCTGACACTCTGCGCCGGCTGAGCTGTGCCGGTAGGACCTGCTCCTGGGCGGGCCTGACACACCCACCCCACAGATCTCAGTCCATCCAGGCCAGCTCGGTGCACTCTTCCAAACCCACAGAGTGAGAGTGGAGAAAAGCCTTGACCACAGACACCTCAGCAAACGGGTCCGAGACGCGAGTTCCAAGAGCTGATGAAAACCCAGCCCTACCTCTAGTCATCCCGACTATGGCTCACAGACTTGCAGTTTCCGGGAACTCCAGGTGGCACACCCACCCCCATGCCTGATGACTAACACCCTCCCCCCACCCATGCTACTCTCTCACCTGTCTCCTCCCTGCCTGCTCTCTTCCTCTCTTGGGTCAGGTAGGTGGTTTACTTCATGTGGCTCGTGGTTGTATCTTCCGCTGCCTAGGGCCCACGGGCATGCCAGTGTTCTCCCTCCATGCCAGCACACACCCAGTTCCTCCTTAGCAGTGGCCTGTCTGGATGCTTCCTCCTCTCCTGCTGCTGTCTCAGGCTGGGAGTTCCTGGAGGCAGGGAGCCTAGGGTGGTTCCTGTCTGCATCATTGGGCTGAGCATAGCCCCTTGCTACATGATCAAAGGCGGTGTTTTTGGAGGTCTCTGGAAAAGGTATTATGGTTACATGAGTTTGGTCAACACTAGGCAAAAGGCAGCATTAGCACTGTGCTGAATGGGAAGCCACGGATTGACCGATCACTCCAGCTGCCTGAGGGTGCATAAGGAGTGCCTTATTCTCATTGTGTTGTTTCCTTTGTGAGGACTGAACCCAGGATGGCCCATGCAGGTCAGCAGGCGCCTTCCACTAAGCCACACCCAGATCTACTATTTTGGGCACAGTTCAACTTTCCATTTTTGAGACAGGTCTCATTATGTATCTCTGACTAGCTTAGAACTCACTCTGTAAACCAGGCTGGCCTTGAACTCACAGAGATCCTCCTGCCTCTGCTTCCTGGGTGCTGGTGTTATAGAGGTGTACACCACCATGACTGGCAATCTCTTGATATTTTTTTCTTAAAGAAATTTTATGCTCCAGAAAACCACAATTGGTCACAACGCAAAGATCAACCAAGGCTGATGTGCCCAGCCCCAATGGATACACCGACAATACACTTCCTGCACCTAAGGTTCAGGAAACGTCTCCGAAAAGGGGCGGAAAGAACCAGAGGAACAGGAAGTCCAGTGTGAGAATGTGTCTCCTAGAAAAGACAGGGAAACCACCCATGGTACCTCAGCAATATGGCTGCCTAAACAAGATCTGAACAATGACAACACTAGTACCTGCTAATGTGGAAGGGGGGACAACCACCAGGAGTCCCACCTCTAGACAAAGAACTGCTGGCCACTAATGACGGCTGAGAGAGGGAGAATTAGTCTTTCCCAGGGATGAACCCCTTAATTAACTTAACCAATATGAAATGGTCAACCCTGAAACTATGTATACACAAGCAACACTAAATGGTTTCAGCAGATTGTGTGTGTGTGTGTGTGTGTGTGTGAGAGAGAGAGAGAGAGAGAGAGAGAGAGAGAGAGAGACAGTGAAAGAAGAAGAAACCATTAACTTGAGAGGGAGTGAGGAGAGAACATGGCAGGAATTGGAGAGAGGAGCAGGAAGGGGAGAAATTAAATTTTAACTAAAATAAAAAATAATTTTTTACATATGTGTATCCTTGAGTGTGCCTATGTGTGCAAGGTACATGCAGGTGCTTGTGAAGGCTGGACGATAGCATTAGACCTTTGGAAATTGGAGTCACCAGACATGGGTGCTGGGAACCAAGTCTGGGATTTCTGCGAGAGCAGGAAGTATCCTTAACCATTGAGCCTTCTTTTTTTTCCTCTAATTTTGTTGTTCTGGTTTTTTGAGACAAGGTCTCTCAAATATATAGCTCTGACTGTCCTGGAACTCGCTTTGTAGGCCAGGTTGAGCTCGAACTCACAGAGATCTGCCTGCCTCTGCCTCCTGAGTACTGGAAATCAAGGTGTGTGCCACCACCGCCTGGCTTGAGAATGTTTTTATCATGAAGGTGTAGATGTTTGTGTGTGTGTTTGGAAGATGCGTGTAGGCAATGTGCAGTCATGCCGTGGTACCTGTGTCAACACTGTGGAGCTGGCTCTCTCCTTCGACCTCTTCACATGGGTTCTAGAGATTGAATTTAAGGCACCAGGCCTGTCAGCAAATGCTTTTATTTGCTAAGCAATCTCTCTAGTCCCCCACAATTATCACCCCCTTTTGGGAAACAGGGTCTCATGTAGCCCAAGTTGACCTCAAACTATGCAGCCACGGATGACCCTGATCCACTTCCCATGGACCACCACGCCCGATCGAACCCAGGGCCTTGTCCATGCTAGGCAAGCACTCTGCCAAGGGAGCTACATCCCCAACCCCGAGTTCTGTTTCCTGTTAACTAAAACACTGCTAATGACTGGTAGCCTATGGAAGAGACGCTACATGTGCCTTCTCCAGCTGTACTGCTTCGTGAGTGTCCAAATTCTTCCAGGCCAGTGCCAAAGTGATGCTTCAAGGTGCTTCAGCATGGAGACCATCTGGCAAAGCTTGTAAGCTTGTGGCTTCTGAGCTCCAGGATGTAGCTTCAATCTCCTCCCTCCACAAGATAAGTCACACTTTCTGGGGTTGATATAATCTCAGGCTTCGGTCTTGAGAATCCCATATTCACATGGGAGCTTGTGGGGCCCAGAGTTTCAGAGACGAAGGCCAGCATACCTTTCTCGGCTCCTGCTGCTTCTCTTGCTGCAGGATGCTTCCTCGGAGCTGTCCCCAGGAGGTTCTTGTTTGCAGGTGGAGCCCTCCCAACGGGAGGGAGTCTGGAGGTGGATGGTGGATTCCTAGGGGATGAGGTGGCGGTGCTGAGGGTGGGGGTCACACTAAATAGAGCACATGGGCTGGAGATAAACACTTTATTCGAAGGTATTCTTCAAGGCACGTGGAGCACCCATCACGGACGTCTCTGGGACTGCTGTCCCAACCCGAGGAAAATGTGAGTAGAAATCAGGTAAGAGACCTGTGAGGGGCACCTGGAAGCCTACTGATAGATGTGGTCTAAGAGCGATGGAGGAAGTGGGAAGGTCGGGCTGGGGCGGGGACAGCACAGACCCCGGCTCATCCAAAGTGGCCTAGAGCCAAAGTGTTAAATTCTTGGTTCCACCGAAGGATAATCTCCTCGCTTTTAGCCAGGCTCAGCACATTGTAGTTCTCGTTCAACATACATCTCATGCGGAACACCTACAAAAGGATGGTGTGTACGTACGCACGTACGTACGGTACGTACGTGTGTACGTCGAGAGCACGACGTGAGGAGCGGTCAGAGCCAGGGCAGGTGGTACAGGACAGAAAGGGACGCAGACGGGGTTTCAATGGTTCACCCTCCTTTAAGACAGAGGAGGCCTAAACTCGGAGAGGAAGGAAGTACTGTAGACGACCTACTGAGCAAGGCTGGGAGGCCAGACTGAAATTCAGCATCCCATCTTCAGGCCAGCCAAGGGCTTCCCCCTGGGTCCTCCTGGGCCCATCCCTCTTATCTGTACTAGCTCCCCTTGACTGCTCCTGCCTGAGAGGACCTGGCTCTCTCCAGACTAGGAAGAGGAGGAGGCACTGTCTGGAGGTCTCTGCCTCAGAGAAGCTGACAGGGAGCTGTTTCCACAACCCAGCTCCTGAAAGAGAGGGCTCAGACCAGACCCTCCCAGGAGCACTAAGGGGCTACTAAGGGGTGAGGGCAGGGTCGGAGCTCACCTTTCGGTTCTGGCTTTTCATCAGGCACTGTTGACTTTTGAAGGAACAGTAGTTTGGGTACTGGACATAGTTTGTGTCACAAATCTGAACCGGGAGCCAGGGAGAGGGACAGAGTATCAAAACCCTGACAGGACACCAGTCTCTAGATTAAGGGTCATGGCAGTCCTGGGTGGGCCGTGCATAGCTGGGGTGTACCCCACCGTGCTTTTTGTCTTCTTCCACCCTCAGTCCTGGATCCTTAGAAAACAGTCAGGAGGGGAGGGGAACCAGGAGTGTCCTATTGGTCAGCTTCCTGGGGATACAGAAGGAGGTAGCTAGGGGTCCAGCACATGAGTGGTCAAGGGCTTGCTTAGTATACAAAGGTCCTGGATGCCATGCCTAGCAATGCACACACGCTTGCATGCACGCGCGCGCGCACACACACACACACACAGATGAGAGTATAGAACATAGGAAGATGACCCAGTTAATAGTCCAATGATCAGGAGGCCTGAGGGGGAAGGCACAAGGACCTCTGATGAGTGACAGTGATCAACCATTCCCCTGCGGCCCTTGCCTGCTGTCACACCAAGGAGTGGGTTTGGGACTGGCTCTCAGCCACGATAGGTGATCAACAACTCAGAGGTGGCAGCTTAGGGGGAAGGGGAAATCCGCTGGTATCACTGATGGGGAAAGCACTGGACAAGATGGGAAGAGGGCTTCAGGAGGCGAGTCCTCAGGGCCGGGCGGAGTCTAGGCTTTCCCTGTGGCCGTGAGTGAACTCTGGCTTTCGGTAGGCCGTGACTTGACCAATGCCACTCAGCAAACCATGGGTAGAGTTGGGGTCAGAACTTCTATCTCTATCTCGCCTCCAAGTCTGGAGCTTCCTCACTGCACAGGGTTCCTACTGCTTTGTTGAGTGTGACCCTGATTTACTGGGGGGAGGGTCTGCTAAAGAATGGCAGGAAGCCACTAAGGACTGGGTCTCAGAGCCGGGGCCCCAAGTTCTGGCTTCCCAGAATAAGTTCCTAGGGAGAACCAGGAGTGCCTGAGGGGGACAAGGTTGAAGAAATGTGTCTGACCTTCGTGGGGAGATCCCCTTCCTGGAAGCTAAGGAATTCAGCCCTGAGCCAGTTGGAGACTCGGTAATCTTCGCAGCCCTTCAAGGCAAGCCGGTTACACCAGAAGTCCGAGCTGAGCCCTCCATACATATCTAGCCCGCCAAAGCGGCCTTTTTCTGGGATCTTTGCCTGTGGACATGAGACACATGAGAGGCACAGGCCTCCTACCCCCAGACCTCCTTCCCATGGTCCCTCCAGCCTTCCCTGCTGCAGGCCTCCCGGCCGAGGTACCTGGTTGCCGGTGGATATGCTCTGGGCTGAGAGGAAGGGGCTGATGAAGGGTATCTTGTGGGAAGCACCACACCGCTGCCGCAGCACGGTGCTCTCAGTGTGGCACTGCTCCAGCTTCAGGGAGCAGAAGGCACAGAGGGGACAGGCAGGTGTGTGTCGCCGCCCAAGATTGTCACAGACCTGGGACAGGAGTTGGAGTGAGAGGCTGAGTCTTGGCAGGTCACCCTCTCCCCTGCATCAACCCTCCAGAGCTCACGGCATGATGGGCGATGCTTTTTGCCCTAAGGCCTTTTGCTCATCCTTCCTAAGACTCCCTCAGGGACCTCCCCTCAGTTCTCTCGGGATGGTTTCCCAGCGCCTAAGTAAACTTCATCTGCAGGTGGAGCCCCCATCTTTAATACCAGCTCTGGTTTCTTCCCCAAGCTCCAAATTCTCCTTGCCAAGTAACTCACAGGCATCTGACATGGGGGAAGGGAATCCACCCTTGCTTAAACAAGGATCATAACTCTCCTCTCTGTTCCGTTAGTGATTGTGCTAGCAATATTTGCAGAGGTCACAGTGCTGGCCAGCAGAGGTAGGAGTGTCACAAGATTGAGACCTGCCTGAGGTACTTGGCAAGACACTGCCTAAAAAAAAAAGAAAGTAAGAAAAAAAAAAAAGAAAAGAAAAAAAACATTCAGGGATTTACCCTCTTGGAAGGCGGAAGTAGGAGGATGAGGAATTTCAAAATCTTCAAGTTCTAGACCAGCTTGGCCTATAGAGATCCTTTCCAGCTTGGACTATAGAGGTCCTTTCTTTAAAAACAAACAAAACCCAGCCAGGAATGGTGGCACACGTCTTTAACCCCAGCATCCTGGTAACACTGATAAGTGGATCTCTGAGTCAGGGCCAGCCTGGTCTACATAGTGAAGCCAAACACCAAAGGCACGCCATTAATCCCACAAGTGCTAACAAATGACACCGGCACTTACTCACGAGGAGAGCGGGGCTCCATGTGGTGAGGAACATTGCTCAGAGTTGGACATGGATCCAGGTCTTTCCACCTCTCAGACCCGCTCTCCATCACATGCCCAGTTCCTTTCGGAGTGGGGTTACCCATCTCCTAGCTGTGCTGGTCCTGAGTGAGTGTTCCTCAACACAACCAGAAACATCTGCTCAGGTGCACCTTCAGCCCACCATCACCCAACGGGCAGCCTGAAACAAGGCGTGGGCTCCTTTTCAGTCCCTGCTCACCCTGCAACAGCAGGCGAGGGGGACAGCAGCAGGACCCTGACCCCCGACTTCTATCAGTTTTCCTTTCCCTGCAGTGTTAAATGCCTCCAGTAGCAGCAAGACTTTCCACGTTAGTACCCTATCTGTTTGACTTTGTCTTCTGATACTATGTGCTCAGGAAAATGGACTCTGTTCCCTTATCCAAGCATACTACCCTGTGTCTATGACCTCTGAACTTACATTTCTAAAAAAAAAAAAAAAAACTCTCTCCAGCACACCCTCTTATAATACTGCTGACTCCACGTAATCCTCCCGCGTCAGGCTCAAGTTCCTTCCAGCCAGAGAACATGTTCATCCTGAGCTCTTCATGAACTTCTAGGTCCTGTTTGCTGCAGAGCCTTGTGCATACTATTCTCCCTACCAAGAACCCGCCACTGGGCCCCTCCTTGTGCCTTGCTAACTCCCTTCAGGTCTCAGTTTAAACCCTGGTTCTCTGAAGAACATTCTCTGATCACCGCTATCGTGCATGTTGGTGACACCAGCTGCTCTCTCGGCATTCTCTCCTTGTCCCCATAACAGTGCTGATCTCCAAGTGCCCAGCTAGGCCTGGCACCAGGTGCCTTGGATGTGAAAGCTCTCTCCCACTGAGCACACCCTATCTTTATCTCCCCAACTAGTTTCCAAGAGAGCAAGCATTGAATCTTCTTTGTATCCTGCTAGCATCCCAAGTGTCAAGCAGACATTTGGTGCCCAATCAGTGTTAGCCAAAGAAACAGAAGAATGAGTGGTAGGTTGGCTCTCAGTGGTTGTTTGCTGAATTGAAGTGTTTCAAAACCAAGGAATCGTGTGTGGTAGGGTGCACCAGCACACCCAACTACTGCCTACTCCCGAGGCCGAGAGAGCATCACTTGAGCCTCAGACAATACCAATGACAAAAAAGGGACCCTTAAAAGCACATATCTTTCTGGGACTGGACTTGCTAAATGTGGAAGAAATGTTGGAACTGGGACCATTTTACAGATTCCCTGAAATGCCGTGGTGGTAATCTTGGTTGTCAACTTGACCAGACCTAACATCAACTAAGAGGCAAGCCTGTGGGCATTTCTGTGAGAGATTTCCTTGACCAGACTCTTTGAAGTGGGTAGAGCTGTAGGGAGGGTGGTAACCCAGATAAAAGGGCCAAGGGAGAAAGCACATTTCCGTTTTGACTCCTTGCCTTCACCTCGCCCACAAGTCCATCTATCCTGTTGCTATCAAAGATGCATTCCTTCACTAATCTTAGAATCTACTTCTTTGGGATTCCAACGTAGATTGAAGACCAGCTGCTCCCTAGGAACCTCCTTCCCAGGCTTTAGTACCTGGTCGGGACTGCAGAGACATCCAGCCTCGTGGATTGAGCTACCACCAGACTGTTGGCCTCTCTAGTGTGAGACAACCGTGGCTGGACCACTCAGATCATATCATGTAAGCCAATCCAATACATCCCCTTCGGATATGCTCATTCTCCGGGTTCTGTTCGTTGAGAGAACCCTGATACAGACTATGGCACCAGTCCCCAGGATGACAACTATTCCTCTGGTGGCAGGCACCACTGTGGAAACTGCAGTGTGTTTTCCTTACTTGAATACTTATGGAGTTTCTGTTCCTGTACATGCCTCTGGTGAACTCACCCGTGGACTTACAGAGTGTCTGATCCACCACCATGGTATTCCACAGCTTTGCTTGTAGTTAAGGAACATACTTCTAAGCCAAGTAAGGGGCCAGTGGGCCCCCACTCGTGGAATTCACCGGTTCCCATCATCCTGAAGAGAGCTGGCTTGGCAGAATGGTAGAATGGGCTTTTCACTTTTTCAATTTTGTTTTATGTGTATGGATGTTCTGTGTGCATGCATGTCTGTTCACCACGTGTGTGCTTGGTGCTCTTGGAGGCCAAAAGAGGGTGTCAGATCCCCCTGGAGCTCGAGTTACAAATGGTTGTGAATCACCATACGGGTGTTTAGAAATAAACCTGGTTCCTTTGGAAGGGCAACTGGTACCCTTAACCACTGAGCCCATTGCTCCAGCCCTTGGAATGGATTTTTTTTTTGGAGGGGGGGAGTTTTAAGACAGCTCTGGCTGTCCTGGAACTCACTCTGTAGACCAGGCTGACCTCCAACTCAGAGATCCACCTGCCTCTGCCTCTTGAATGCTGGCATTAAAGGTGTGCGCCACCACTGCCTAGCTTCGAATGGCTTTTTAAGACAGTTACAGCGCCAATCAGACGGGAGCGGCGTCGTGCTTTCCGGAAGACTGCATTGCTTTGAATCAACCTCCAGTGCACACTAGGACTTCTTCCATAGCCAGGGTTCAGGGTCTGGGAATCAAGGACTGGAAATGAGGGCGGCACCACTACTCTCACCTCTAGTGACCTAGGAACATATTTTCTTCCTGTTCCTTGGACTCTAGGCTCTGCTAGCCAGAAGTTGTGGCTCCATAAGGGAGCACTCCTGCCAGGAGTCACAAACATTCTATTTCACTAGACGCTAAGACCCCCTGCTCCGCCACTTTGGGGAACAAGTTCCGAGCTAAGAAAGGAATAGATGTTAGGAGGGTGATTGATCCAGTCTACCAAGGGGAAGCTGAGTTCCTTCTTCACAATGGAGATAAGATCATGTCTGGAGTGCAGAAGACATTTTAGGGCTCTGGTTGTCAACCTTCCTTATGCTGTGACCCTTTAATACAGTTCCTCATGTCGTGGTGGCCCCTAACCATAAAATTTTTTGTTGCGACTTCATAACTGTAATTTTGCTCCTGTTAGAATTCATAGAGTAAGTATCTGATATGCAGGATATCTGATATGCGATCCCTGCAAGGGGTCGACCCACACACAGGTTGAGAACTGAGGCTTTAGGGCGTCTTCTTGGTGCTACCACGCCCTGCCCTGCAATCAAGGACAATGGGAAACAATCACCCAATCCAGGCTGGGGGACAGGATCCCAACCCTTCATGGACAGAGGAATGGGTCACCCCTCCATTCAAGGTGCTTTCTGAGGGGAGAAGGCACAGAACGAGTAGTAGAAGTTATCAGTACCACCAGCTAAGGCCCTGTGACCAGCCACGGAAATGAGGATTGTAACTGATGTCTTCCCATCCTGTTTTGTTAAGGACATGTTTGTGCATATATACACACATAGTAAGCAGACATTTGTGTTTTCTTTCCTCTATTTCTTTATCATGTAATGTTAACATCCACTGAGATATTATTAGTGCTTAGATGTTGTAAATATATATTATCCTGTGTAAATTATGGGGCACTAGAAGACGAAGTATTCCTCAAGGAATTTTGCCACCTCTTCTGAATGTGTTTAGTTATATGCAGGGTGGTTATAGCACATGTAGGCAGAAATATAATCTCGCCATTTTCATGCAGAGATTAAGCACGACAGAGATGATTGGGTGTCCACGGACAGGGCTGAGTTTCTCATGGTTAATCTTGGTTGTCAACTTGACTGGATTTGAAATCAACTGAAAACAGCCACTGGGAACTCCTGTGAGGGATTTTCTTGACCAGATCATTTGAAGGGGAAGACTGATCCTAAACGCAGCTGTACCAGGCAGTTGTAGGCCAGACAGTAGAGAGAGGGGGGAAGGGAGCTTCTCTCTGGCCTGCTTGCCTTCATGCTCGCTGACAAGTCCGGCTACCATGCGGAGGTGGTATTCCTTTACTGATACCGGAACCAGTTTCTTCGGGCTTCCAGTGGAGACGAAGGTCTGCAGGAATCCTCAGGCCTCCAGCGCCAGTCTGGAACCGCTGAGTGCGTCAGGCCGCACAGATTAAGCAACTACCAGATTCCGAGCCTCTCCAGCCATTGTTGGACTACGTAGACTTTATCACATAAGCAAATCTAATAAATGCCCTTTTAATATACACTCATTCTTTCAGTTCTGTTTCTCTAGAGAATCCTAACACAAACGGTTTCTGTAATGGATTGGTTTTGGTACTGGAGACTGAACCTAGGGTCTTCCGCATGCTAGGCAACTGTTCTACCACTGAGCTTCATCTGAGACTGGGTCTCAGTAAGCAGTGTTCATTCTGCTGCCTATTCCACAGAGTGAACTTGTGACTCTCTTGCTTCAGCCTTGTGAGCAGCTGGGACTACAGCCTGCACCACCAGAGTCAACAGGAATACATTCTATGAACCTTCTGGAAGGAAAAAGAGCACAGCTAGGTACCAAAGATGCTGACTAGGATTCAAGGGATGGTTTACAGCCTAACGACTTCAAGGGCTGAAGGATGCATTCAAGCCCAGACTGGCTTCCAGACTAGGTCTTGAACCTTCTTCCTCTGTGGCAGCTGGAGATGTCCTTCCAAGGAATCTCTTTAAGTTACCCCTCATGTTTTCCTTGCCCAGCCCCTCACCCATGGCTCACACAGTACCAGGCCCATGGGATGTCCAGTGGCATGTATCCATTAAATAGCATGGTGGACATACCGAATCCCCGAAGCCAAGGATCTCCTCCTCCATGTAGCTCCAGGCCTTGGCTGTGGGAGTCATGGTGCAGGTATTCTCCATAATGGAATAGCATAGCACCATCATGGTCTCCGTGTGGGGCAGCTGCAGGAGGCTGCAAGAAGACAGTACAGACTGGTGGGGATGGGCTAGAGGGGTGGGGCAGAAAAGCCACATCCACTCTTCCCCGCCGCGGAGCAGTTGGGCTTTGGTGACAAGCATTCAGCATGCTTAGCAGAGGACCTCCATCCTGCAGCCGGAGAGGACCTTGGACCAACTGCCTACTTTATATACAAATGAGGAACTGAAGTCCAACATGGAGAAACAGTGGCTGGAGAGATGGCTCAGTGGTGAAGAGCAGTCGCTGCTCTTCCAGAAGACCCAAGTTTGGTCCCCAGCACCCACTCTTGCAGCTCACAACCACCCATTTACTGTAGTCCCAGGGGATCCGACGCCCTCTTCTGACCTCCATGGACACCTGCACGCATGTGCATAACAGACACACACACACACACACACCTAAGTAACAATAAATATTAAAGAACAACAACAACAACAAAATGGAGAAATAACTTTCTGAAGGCTTTAGTGCTAATCAAGGCCAGAAATAAGACCAGAACCCAGGGTGGGGCTTAAAACAAGGATGGGCACAGAACAGGAGGGGCCCGCCACTGCTAGCTTCGCCTGAAGCCTAAGCAGGTCTGAGAGGGTCTGGAGACCAAAGCTGGTAAGTGGGCTTCGCAATTCCAAAGATGGCAGCAGGGATGGCAGGGCCCATGAAGAAGTCACAATTTCCTGTACCTGCCAGTGCTTGGGCTTCTCCAGGAGTTATCGCTCAGTTCATTCATTGCATCCATTTCTTGGGCTGACCGAATTAGCTCCTGGATGTTCTCCATCATCAATGGAGGAGAGTCCACTTCTCGGACCCGGGGAGTAAAGGAGGACGAAGGGTTAAAAGACAGTGATTCAGACTGAAACTTGGGCTCTGAGTCCGACTGCAGGTTGGACGCTGACTCCAGGCCCTCCTCTGTCCCCTGCCCCTCTTCCTGTTTGGCTTCCTCCTCCTCCTCCTCCTCCTCCTGCTCTTCCTGCTCCTGCCCTTCCTCTTGCTTGTGCTCCTGCATTTGCTCCTGCTTGCGCTGCTCCTGGACCTGCTTGCGGCTGCCCAGCTGCTCCTTGCCCCCCAGTGACAGGGACGACTGCAGCAGCTCCTCCACGTTATTGTTGAGGCGCTCGGGCCACGGCTGGAAGGCCTGGCGGTCCGTGGCTGCAGCAAGGTGTAGAGGGGACCAAGAGAAGAGAAGAGCAAAGATCAGATTTCCTTCCCCTGGAGAAACCACGTTTACCTGTGCCACCTTGGCAGTATCGGCCTGTAATCTTATCACCTGGGAGGTGGAGACAGGGGAGGACTTTAAGTCTAGCCTCAGCTATATAAGGAATCGAGGCTAGACAAGGCTGGAGACCCTATCTAAAAACAGTATCAGCACAAACTGTGTGTGTTTGGGGGGGGGATGAAATTGGTGCTGGAGGGTAATTGCTAAAGTGCTTGCAAGCATGGAGACCTGAGTTCAGCTCTCAAAGGATACATAAAGTCTGGGTATGGGGGGGAGGGGGCTGGAGAGATGGCTCAGAGGTTAAGAGCATTGCCTGCCCTTCCTAAGGTCCCGAGTTCAATTCCCAGCAACCACATGGTGGTTCACAACCATCTGTAATGAGATCTGGTGCCCTCTTCTGGCCTGCAGGCACACATGCAGACAGAATACCGAGAATACTGTATACATAATAAATAAATAGATTTAAAAAAAAGTCTGGATATGGCAACATGTGCCTACAGTCTGTACTGGAAAGGTGCGGACACAGGGTGCTGAGGATTTACAGGCCAGTCAGTGAGCTCCAGGCTTCTTCCTATTAATTAATTTTTATTTTTATTTATTTTTTGAGACAGGGTTTCTCTCTGTATCCCTAGCTGTCCTGGAACTCGCTCTGTAGAACAGGTTGGCCTCAGAGATCCGCCTGCCTCTGCCTCCTGAGTATCGGGATTAAAGGCAAGCGCCACCACCGCCTAGCAAGTAATTATTTCTTTGAGACAAAGTCTTGCTACGTAGTCTTGGCTGATCTAGAATTCAGAGTTCCATCTACTTCGCATGTGCTGAGACTAAAGGCCTGTGACACCATGCCCAGCAGCTCAGAGTTTCTTTTTCCTTCCTTCTTTCTTTTTCTTTTAATGTGTCTATTTTTTTATAATTTATTTTTATTTTATATGCATTGGTGTTTTGCCTGCATGTATGCACGGATGAAGGTGTTGGATCTCCTGAAACTGGAGTTACAGACAGTTGTTTTTGTTTTTATTTTTATTTTTTGTTTTTTTTCCGAGACAGAGTTTCTGTTTGCATAGCCCTGGCTGTCCTGGAACTCTCCCTGTAGACAAGGCTGGCCTTGAACTCAAAGAGATTCACCTGCCTCTGTCACCCAAGTGTTGGGATTAAAGGTTTGTACCACCACCACCTGGAGTTACAGACAGTTGTGAGCTGCCATGTAGGTGCTGAGAATTGAACCCAGGTCCTTTGAAAGATCAGCCAGTGTTCTTAGCCATGGAGTCATTTCGCTAGTCACAGCTCCAAGTTTCATGAAAGAACCAGTCTCAAAAACTAAGGTGGGCCGGGCGGTGGTGGCGCATGCTTTTAATCCCAGCACTCGGGAGGCAGAGGCAGGCGGATCTCTGGGAGTTCGAGGCCAGCCTGGTCTACAAGAGCTAGTTCCGGGACAGACACCAAAGCTACAGAGAAACCCTGTCTCGAAAAAACAAACAAACAAAAAAAACCCCAAAAAACTAAGGTGGTCTAAGCTGGACATGATGGTATACGCCTTTAACCCCAGCACTCTGAAGATTGAGGCAGATCTTTGTGAGTTCTAGGCTAGCCTGGTCTACACAGTGAGTTCGATACCAGCCAGGGCTACACAGTCACATTCAGTCTCAAAATAAATGTGGTCACTGAGGAAGACCCTCAGTGTTGACCTATGAGTTCCACACACATGCACATACAGTCACATGTGAACATATTTGCATATACAATCAATAAATGTCAAAAGATATCACCATAACAAATGTGTTGGTGGTGTCGCCTTCCCACTTGCCTTACAAGTAAGTGTGCTTGTTCCCTAGAACAAATGTTCCCTTTACTCATCTAGAGAAGACCATGTATTCTAAGGAACCAGCAACTAATTCCTTCTACTTGAACGAGGGGGATACTAGGAATCAAACCCAGAGCCTCAGACATGCTAAGTACATGGTCTACCATTGAGCTATGCTCCCAGTCCAAATACTCTCTAAAATAAAGATATTAATTTACCAAAGGCCTAGAAGGCTTTTATTTTTATTTTCATTTTATCTGTATGAATATATGGCCAGGCACCATTTCATGCAGTGCCAGTGGAGGCCAGAGCGCTGGATCTCCCAGGACTGCCATGTGAGGGCTGGGAATTGAGTCCAGGTTCTCGGAAGAGCATGCAATGCTATTAACTGGAGATCTCTATGAGTTCGAGGCCAACCTGTCTTTAGAATTAGGAAAACCAGATTCAGACAAAGACCTTAAGTAACAGTGGAAGAAACTCTAGGACGAGAGCCTTGATTTATTTCAAGCAAAGCAAAAGCTTCTCCCTTGCCCGACGACCCCCCCCCCTCCAGCCCTGGGAACTGTGGTTTCCCCACACTGGGAAGGCTCACCTGAGACATGGGATGCCATGGCAGAAGTCATGGTGGTGGGAGGGACATCTGCTGAAGAGTCTACCTCCTTCAGAGTGTTGGGTGATAGGATGGAGACTGGCTGGGAGCATCGGACCCTCTGCAAGGGAAGAAGAAAGATGGGAACGCCTTTTCCTGAGGGCAGCCATCCCTGCTCCAGGGGGATTCCTCAGACCCCTTCCAAGCAAGTAACAACTCCCACAGCTCCCGGGTAAGAGGAAGGAACACAGTTCCTCTAGGGGGCCTCCAATCCTAAGGGCGTTTATTCAGGCCTGGTGCCGGTCTTCATTCTTTCTCAGCGGACTTGAATGGAAACAACAGAAGGGCCTCTTCCTGAACCCCTTCTCTCCTTTACTCACGGGGAACTCGTGTGAGCACCCGAGGAGAGTAGTCACCTTGGCAAACTGACAGGGAGCACGAACTAACGAAGGCCTTCCTCAACTTCCCACCTCTACCTTGGTTCTGGATCACCGGATTGAACCTTTTCTCACCTTGGCGTAGTAGACATGGTTGGAGCAGCGGTACTGTGCGAACTGGCAGAAGGACTCAAACCAGGAAGCATACGGGAGGTCAGAGCAGACAGCACCTGAGGGAGGACAGCAGCCGTGGAGAGAGAGGTTACAGGAAAGCCGGGGCTGGAGCAAGGTCTCCGCGAGCAGAGATCTGAAGCTGCCAGCCATATCCTTCCCCTGCCTCCTCTATAACCACGAAACTTTTGCCTTGAGCCTAGTTGGTCTCTGGGTGTCTAGAGTTCCCACTGGTCTGGCCCTCACCATCTGGTACCAATCCATGGTTTTCATATTGGTCCAACTGGACGAGAGTGGGGTTCCGGCAGCCGTGGGTTGCACGGAGGCGGCAAGTAGTCTCTGCTTTCCAGGTTGGGGTCAGGAGGGCGAAGAAGCGTTCATATTCAGTCGATGAGAGAGGGCTGCCCGGAGTGGAGGCCGATAAATCGTCAGTTGGAAGAGGTGTTACGGGCAGGAGCCGCACTGTAGGGAAGGGGGACAGACAAGAATGGACCGTACCCCAAAACATACTCCGCGTCCAGTGGCCAGACCCAGACTAGAAGACTCCTCATGAATTAAGAATTGGTAGGTAGGTGTGTGTGTGAGAGGGGGGTTAGGCTGTCTTGGGTGATGTCTGATGACTATAGTGTCCCCAGAAGCTTCTAGGGACAAGAAATTAAGATCCAACCTTTCCCAAGCCATGGAGTGGTTCAGTTCGACCACATGAAGACAGAACCAATGAAAAAGGGTTCTCAGGAGGAAGGGACCTGAAGCCCTTTTGGGAGCATAAGGAAGCCCCAGGGAAGATCCACCCGCGTTTTCAGACCATGGCACGTCAGCCCTAGCGTCTCACCTTCCAGAAGCAGCAGAAGGAAGCCTGCAGCTAGCTTCATCATGGCCCGGAAGATCCACCCGCGTTTTCACACCGAAGCGACCTCCAACGGGCCAAGCCTCGGAGAGCTGTGGGTCACGGGCTGCTAACGCGGGTGGGTGCGGGGAGGCGCGCTACATCCGCTACGTCACAAAAGGTGAGGGCGGGGCCGGGGCACGAGGTGAACTCCCGTGAGCTGCACCAGTTTCGGGTCTTGGTCCGAAGGCAGGAGTCGCAGGCCTTCCAGTCCCTCTTAACCGAGTAAGCCCTCTGTTGCTCGGTACTGCTTTCTTTGAATTTATCTTTGCGCTGCCAGGAATTGAGCCTAGACCCTTGCTTCTCCTACCAGAGCTGAAACCCCAGCCCTGCGTCCCACTTTCAGCTCCTTAGCCCTAGACCCCGAGGTGTGTACTTATCACCTCCTCTACAGATACAGAACGTGGGCTTAGGGAAGCAATGCTGCACAGAGCCCTAGTCGTTGAGTACTGGCAGCACTCTGGACAGCAGAGCTGGAAGGTCTGAAACAAAAAAGCCGGGTCGACCTGGTAGGTAAGAAGTCGGGCAGTGGTGGCGCACACGTTTAATCCCAACAGAGACAGAGGCAGCTGAATCTTGGAGTCTGAGGCCAGCCTGGTCTACAGAGTGAGTTCCAGGACAGCCAGGGCTGTTATATAGAGAAACTGTTTGGGGTTGCGGGAGGAGAGGGACAGGTCCAAAGTTAAATTGAACACACGTGTAAGAATGGTTCAGCGGCACAAGGGACTTACTTTTTCCAAGAGGGAGGGGACCAACACAATTCATTGGGGGATGGGGAGAAAATACTAGTTTTATATTTATTTGTATTTAAAAGAAATCAAGCTAACACTATCACAGCACACACGTGTAACGCAAATACATGATTTATTGGAATCAGGTGAAAAGTGTTTCACGGAGAGCGTAATTACAAAGTTCTGAGTCCCTCGAGCAGGTGGAGAAGCTGTGGGCACCACAGGACAAGTACCATTTTGGGTTTCATGTCTTGTCCTGCTTCTGGCAAGCCATCCTCTTGCCTCTCATCCAATTCAGAGGATGCAAAAAGAAAGCTTATCACATGTAGGGAAATCGTCTCTACAATAAACACAGCAGGCTAGCATGGAGAGCTTTTATTTACCTACCCCAATTCCTTTTACATGTGAGTTATCTGTGTTCCTCCTTAGCCCTCTCCCATTCAAAGTCAGGAGAAATCCCCGGGTCACATAGGAAGGGGCAATCACTCAATTAGGGCAGAGCCCAAATGATCTAGAAGATCCCTCACCAAAGAGAAGTTTATCCTACCTAGCCCCGGGAGGGGAAGGGAAGGAAGATTTAGGAGACCGGAAGAGTGCCCCACTCCACTGCCCCAGTCCTTAAATACAAAGCAAGGGGAATGAAGAGGACCCTCCCTCTGAAATACAGCACCAACCTCCCCACGGAGGCAAAAGGACGCGAGTGGGATTACTCCCTCTGAAGGAGAGAGTGGAAGGAGAGCACATACCGTTAGTGGCTGTGGCACCCTCCCTACCGGGGTTTGGATGCAGCCTCAGCACCACGAGTGGGGAGGGGGGAGAAGGGATGACAGTACTGCACTGTCGACATCTCCCTGGACCCCCAGAGCCCCAGCAGAGGCGATCCTCTCTGTCACTAGCCCGGGTCAGGGGGATTCGGAAATCTGGGATGGAATCCAAGGAAACCTATTTCTTCTTTCGTTCTTGGGAGCAGCGTGGGCAAAACCTAAAGAGCGACAAAGAAGAGCAGAGCAAGCCAAAAGTAAGTGAAGCCTGTGTGCGCTCTTCTGCTCAGCTCTGGGACAGTTTGTCCAGCTCCTGCCACGGCTCTGTGACTTACCATTTCCCTCGAGGTTTGGTCGTCAGCCCCACACAGGCGAAGTGGAACCACTCGATGGAACACTGGAAAAAGCAGATGGAACACAGCGGTCAAGAGCCTGAGCAGGGTGGAGGAGAGAGGAGCCACCTGCAGACTCCTAAGAGGAGCCCTTCATTCCAGCCTTCTGGAAACTTCCCACAAGTCTCAAGGCAGCCCAGTCCAACCACTGTTCCATTCTGCAGTCCCTCTCTCCAATGGAATCACCTCCTCCTCTTATTTCCGCCCTCACGCCCCTCTGAGCTCCTCCCCCAATCCTGAGGCAAATGGTTCTCACATCTGGGTTGTCACAGCCAATCATCTCTCCATAGGAGACCTGGTGACAAAGGCAATATGTGGGTTCGTTGGGATCCACAGGCATATCCAACACATCAGAGGGGTGGACACTGCCAAAGGTCACTGAGGGCATCCCATACTCAGGGCTTCTGCGTGCCAAGAGGAAGACAAATGTCACCTGCAGGAAGGGAAGCTACAACCTGAGCTCTGAGGTGGCAGGAGATCATGGTGAAGCAAATGGCGTATGGCATCTTCTCCATCCAGCAGACACCAAAGTGACACACAGAGTTACTGGCACACAAGACAGGGAAGGTGGCAAGAGGCAGAACCGGCTGGGAGGTGGGTGTGCTCCGGTATACTCACGTGCGCACAAGTTTTAACTTCTTCTGGGCAGCCTTGGGGGCTTCTTCGTCTGAGTTTTTCCCTTTGGAACGGGCACGGGCAGCTTTTTTCTCCTTTTGAGTCCGGCCTTCTAGGAAGAAAGGGTAAGCCAGAAGGCAGAGACAAAGAGATAGGTTAAGTCCTCTTTGTTCTGTTCCAGGCGGTGTTGCTCCTGCTCCGTCATAGCTGAAGTTGGCCTCTTGCCCGCACCTCACAGCCCCGCCCTCCTCACTCTTTGCTGGAAGAGCTGTCCTACCGCACCTCACAGCCCCGCCCTCCTCACTCTTTGCTGGAAGAGCTGTCCTACCGCACCTCACAGCCCCGCCCTCCTCACTCTTTGCTGGAAGAGCTGTCCTACCGCACCTCACAGCCCCGCCCCTCCTCACTCTTTTTGCTGGAAGAGCTGTCCTACCGCACCTCACAGCCCCGCCCCTCCTCACTCTTTTTGCTGGAAGAGCTGTCCTACCGCACCTCACAGCCCCGCCCCTCCTCACTCTTTTTGCTGGAAGAGCTGTCGTAGTCACTCGACTCCATCTGTTTCTCTTTCAGATCAGCCTCAAAGCGGGCCAGGTCTGTGTCCAGCCGCCGGATGTGTTTGTCCACCTGCGGGGGCGGGAGAAGGGGAGAGGTACAAGGCTGGTTCCAGGAAAGGAAACAGCTAAGGCAACTGATCAATCTCCCAGACCCAAAACAGATCCCAACACGGCTGCAGGAGGGGTCTACAGCCTGAGGATTAGATGGGAGAGAGGTGGGAAGCCATGAACAGGGCCATACCATCTCATAGGTCTGCATGGCCAGCTGCACCTTGTCGTCACCAAATTCCTTGCACTTGCCATAGGCCTCCTGGATCTGTCTGAGAAGGGCCAATTTTTCCTCGGAGCTCAGGCTGCGGGCGCTACTCATATATTCAGTGGCCAACTTGTCAATTTCAGCCTTCAGGTCTACAACAGAGACAGAGGCCTGGGTCACAATGGCCCCGATGCCTAGATGAAACATACGTCTTCCTCTTGTTCTTTGGACCTTTTCCATTGGCCATCAAAACCTTCCAAGTGAATGGACTGAACGTTCACAGGTAGCGTGCCTTGTATTCAGGAAATGTAACACTGAAATTATTTGAACCGGTTTTGGTTTGAGACAGTGTCAGTATGCAGCTCAGACTGGCCTTGAACTTGGGATATCCTCTTGCCTCTGATTCCCTAGCACTGCAGTACAAACATGTGCCACCGTGCCTGGCTGAGACTGTCTTAAGGTGATTTCGAGGTGCAGAAAACATGGCTGCCAGAGCTGGAACTGAGACTAACGAAAGGCACTGTGGGATTCTCAGCCGTGTATATGTTAACATGAAGCGCATTTCTGAGGATGGTTCACGATGCTTCTTTGCAGGCTTGCTTGCTGCTTGCCTCCTGAGTTTGGTTCCAAAGGCCACCTTGTTTCTTGTCTTAACCACATCCCCCAATGACCTGACTGGGCCGGTCACTTACTGGTGCTGTGGCCTCCAGAGTTCTCTGAGATAGGATCTTGCCCAGGTTGGCCTCAAATTTATGATCGTCCTGCCTAAGCCGCCATAGTGCTGGGTCTGAAATTTTAACATCAGGTCCTAATTCCTCCAAGAAATGCTGCTTCTGCATCCTTACCACCTTACTTTTTTCTTTCTCCTTTTTTGAGTACCAAGTCTCATTCTGTAGCTCAAGATGTCTTAGAATGTACTATGTAGTCCAAGCTGGTCTCTCTCAGCCTCCTGAATATTGAGATTACAGGTCTGAGCCACCGTATCCAGCTTGCTCACCTTACTTTGCTCATCAGGTGTAACTTATAATTCTTGTCATTATTTTTCTGTTTGTTCATCTTAGATATTGCTTGAAACACCTTAATTCTAGAGGGCTGGTGATGCCCCAGAACACGGGCTTGAAGGTGTCTACTCCCTACCCTTAGGTAGGGTTCATACAAATATCAGTGGGAAGAGGCAGAAGGCTGTACACAGTGCAGCCCCAGACAACGGGGAGCATCTGGGAACATGCTATGCTCACACTTCACTGTACTCCAGGCCCTTAGAAGAAGTGGGAAAAGCATACAATTCCATAATCTCCAGCTGATCTCTGAGCATGGACTCAAGAATAAGAATTTCAATACAAGGAAATCCAGCTGGCTCTCAGCATCTGGCAGGCAGCTGTCAGTGGCAGATGTCCAGGATGTTAGGTTATAGTCACTTTTCATGAAAACACTTAGCCAGAGCAACTTAAGACATGGCTTCACATATCCTAGCCCGTTACGTCTTTGAACATGGCTACATAGAATGCAATGTGAGACTTACACATTCTGCAGTAGGTACGGGGGCCCCTTCAACATGAACCTTAAATCTGGAGCAGACCAACCTGAGCACTACCTTCCTTAGGCTCCAAAAGGATAACTCAGTGTAGCCAAATCTGCTCCACGTCCAAGGCCTGAGATAATATCTAACGCATCTATGAGTGGAAGAATACAGTACAGAGTTCCTGATGGTAACTGATGCCTTTTGTTTTCTTTCTCTTGCTTTCATTATTATTGGCTAGTTTATTTATTCATTCATTCATTCATTCATTCATTCATTCATTCATTCAGAGAAAAAGTCTCATGTAGCCCAGGCAACCTTAAACTGGGTGTGCACCTGAGAAGGGTGACCTTAAGATTTTTTTGCTTGTTTGTTTGTTTTCCGCAGACAGGGTTTCTCTGTAGCTTTGGAGTCTGTCCCGGAACTAGTTTTTGTAGACCAGGCTGGCCTCAAACTCACAGAGATTCACCTGCTCTGCCTCTTGAGTGCTGGGATTAAAGGTTTGTGCCACCACTGCTCAGCTAGATTTTTTTCCCCCAAAACAAGGTCTCACTATGTAGTCCTAGCTGGCATGGTACTGGAATTCAGTATGGAGACCAGGCTGGTCTTGAACTCACAAAGATCTACCTGCCTGTGCTACTATGCCTGGCCCTTCCTTTTTCTCTTTTTTTTTTTTTTTTTAAATATATATATTTATTTATTTATTATGTATACAATATTCTGTGTGTATGCCTGCAGGCCAGAAGAGGGCACTAGACCTCCTTACAGATGGTTGTGAGCCACCATGTGGTTGCTGGGAATTGAACTCAGGACCTTTGGAAGAGCAGTCAGTGCTCTTAACCTCTGAGCCATCTCTCCAGCCCCCTTCCTTTTTCTCTTAAGAGCTTCTCACAAAGTTCCTGTCAACTAACATGAACTGTAGTCTGAAGCCCTGTGTGTTTTATGATATCATGAAAATGCAGTGAGACATAACTTGTGTTTATCATGTGCAGGTAACACAAACGGTAAACGTGCTAGGGCTGGTGTCTTGAATTCTTGAGGAAGTACAAAAATCGTAACATCTCTGAACCTTATTTACATATTTATTTTCTCTGCATAATTTGTATGTGCACAATGGCTTACAGGTGGTGGTCAACTATGTGGGTCCTGGGATAGAAGCTGGGATGCCAAGCTTGGCAGCAAACACCTTTCTGCACTGAGCTGTCTTGTCAGCTCAGCATCTCTAACTTCTTGAAACATTGTGCCAATACTCCATCTGATGTAGAAAAGCAGAAATGAGATGACCATTATCGTCTTTCAAGAATTCCATAAAAGACAGGCTGGAGAGGTGGCTCAGTGGTTAGGAGCACTGGCTGCTCTTGCAGAGGACCTGGGTTCAGTTCCCACCACCCACATGGTGGCTTATAACTATCCTTAACTCCAGTTCCAGGGTAGCTGATACTGTCTTCTGACCTCGTTGTGTACCAGGAACATACATACAGGCAGAACAAACTCTCTCTAAGTCCCAGTCCTCCAGATTGCAGCAGGTGGTAAGGTAACAGAAAGCAGGAAAACCAATGATGACCAACAAGAGCCTGTTACTCTATACATACCCTCCGTCCTCTGGTCTAGGTCTCTCATGAGCTGAAAGTTTCTCTGTAATTCAAACGGGAGGTTTTCAATACCTGGAAAGACAGAGAAATACAGTTGCTGGACTACACAGGTCTTGGGAAGTGCTCGACCACTGAGTTATATCCCTGGCCCTACAGCTCCTTTTAAAATAAAGTTTAAGCTGGAAGTGGCAGGAAACAGAAGAAGTAGGAACTCAAGTCAGCCTCAGCCACATAGAATTTGAAGTCAGCCTAGGTTACATACGATATTGTTTTGTTTTGTTTTTTTGAGACAGCCCTTAGCTATCCTGGAATTCACTATGTAGACCAGGCTGGCCTCAAACTCACAGAAGTCCAACTACGTCTGCCTCCTGAGTGCTGGGGTTAAAGGCATGAGCCACCACGCCTGGCTTAAGATACCATTTTAAAAGACAAACCAAAATAGGACAAGCAACAAAATAAACAAATAGACAAAAGGAAAGTGCAGGGGCTGGAGGGATGCTCGGTGGGTAAGAGCACTGGCTGTTCTTCCAGAGGACCAGAGTTTGGTTCGCAGCATCCATGTTTACAAGTGCCTATGATTTCAGCTCTGGGGGGAAGACAGTGCTTCTGGCTTACAAGGTTATGTGCATTCACATGTGTACACAAAGACAACACCCACACAGATGCATTATTAAAAATTATTTTCTTGCTGGGAGGTGGTGGTGCACGCCTTTAATTCCAGCACTCAGGAGACAGAAGCAGGCAGATCTCTGTGAATTCAAAGGCAGCCTGGTCTACAAGAGCTAGTTCCAGGGCAGGATCCAAAGCTACAGAGAAACCCTGTCAAAAAACAAAAATTCATCTTCTAAAAATTTGTAATTCAAGCCGGGCGGTGGTGGCGCACGCCTTTAATCCCAGCACTCGGGAGGCAGAGGCAGGCGGATCTCTGTGAGTTTGAGACCAGCCTGGTCTACAAGAGCTAGTTCCAGGACAGGCTCCAAAACCACAGAGAAACCCTGTCTCGAAAAACCAAAAAAAAAAAAAAAAAATTTGTAATTCAACATTAAAAAATAGTGTAGTTCAGTTTCCCCTCATTTGAAACTGGATATTTTTTTTCCTTTTGGTGACAGGGTCTCTATAGCCTAGGCTGGCCTCAAACTTGTTTAGTAGGCCAGGATGACCAATAGTGAATTTCTATTGTATATCTACCTTCCAAGTGTCCTGTGTCAATATGCCAGGCTTAGGCAGTGTTGGGGATCAAACCCAGGGTCTCCTGCACACTACGTAGGCACATCCCAGCCCTGAAATGATGGACTTACTTGCGAGGGATTCTTTTGCCTTTTCTCAAAAGAGAAGACTTGCCTCTCTTTTTCAATACCTGTCTCTCTGTATAGCGATCCCATGCCCTTCGTCTTTGGGGACACCCTACACACGTTTTCCCTTTGTCTTCAGTTTCTGTCTCCATCTTCTTTGCCCTCGGCGTTCGAGAGCCACCCTAGCTCCCTTGGCACTCGTCACGCACACTACCTTCCAGGAACTATTCATTGCTTGTGCTCTGCACTTCCTCCCTGGCTTATCTCACTTGGTCACACCCCCTCTGCTTGCTCTGCTCTGGCCTTCGCAGCACCTCACCTTCACCCAAGCTCCCCGAGAGCTCACCTACTCAGTTTCTGCTCATTCTTCAAAGTTCAGCCCAGAACCTGAATTACCCAGACTCTGATAGGCTGTCAAGGTAGTCTAGCGAATACTTTAGTAGTTATTCAACCGTAATTAAATAAAACAGGGACTCCGTGTCTGTCTCCCTCACCTTCCAGGGCAGATACACGTCTGCAGCAAGTTTTAATTTCCCTCATGTTTACAATTGACATGTATATAAAGTGCCCAGCAGATACTTGAATAAAATAATAAAATACATTACTAGCCAAGCCTCCCCATAGAAGCAAAATCTCTTCCCATTACTTTACTTCATTTCCCTCCCTTTGGTGGTGGTGGATACTGAACCTCAAACCCAGGGGCTTGCATCGGCTAAGCAAGTGTTCTACTGTCAGGTTTTTTTTTTAAGGAATGGTCTCATTATGTAACCTTGGCTGGCCTAGGTCTCACTATATAGACCAGGCTGGTCTCAAAGTCAGAGAGCTTCCAAAACGCTGGGATTAAAAACACGTGCCACCACACCCACCCACACTTTTAAAGTGTTTCCATGAAGCCAGTGCAAACTTTAAAAATGTTTCTACTATCTAATCTACATGGGAAGTAGAAAAAGAGAAGATTTCCTGAGTAAATTGGGAGCATGGGGACCTTGGGAGAGGGTAGAAGAGAAGGGGAGAGGAAGGGAGGGGAGCAGAGAAAAATGTAGAGCTCAATAAGAATAAAATTTAAAAAAAAGTTTCTACTAAGTCGGGCATGGTGTCACATGCTAATAATCTTAGCACTGGGAAGATGGAAAGAGGACCTGGAGTTCAAGGTCATCCTCAGCTGTGTCTCAAGTTTGAGGCCAACCTGGGCTACACCAGACACTAGAAAAACAACAAAAAGGTTTTGAGACAGGGTTTCCTCTGTAGCTTTGAGGCCTGTCCTGGAACTAGCTCTTGTAGACCAGGCTGGCCTCAAACTCACAGAGATCGGCCTGCCTCTGCCTCTCAAGTGCTGGGATTAAAGGTGTGTGCCACCACTGCCCGGCTCAAAAAGATGCTTCTACTGTCTGAACTTCTCCAGTCTGCCGACATCAAGTCATTAGGATTACTTTAAGTCACCAACAGATTGCCAAATCAAACGACCCATCTTTTGTCTTCTTCTAAAGGAAATTTGAGGTGGCTGGTACTATCTTCTCATTCAAGTGACTTCCTCCTAGTATTGCAAATATTAAATCATAGGCCTGGTAACGTCAACACTGGTCTCGTATCCTTTAAATACTGTTTTCTTGAGATTTTGTCTCTCTTAGTTCCTGTCTTTTCCCTGAATAATCTTTGTCATAGACTTTATGCCTATGTCTAAGGCAAAAAATAATACATTGTTATGACTCCTGAATCTCCTACCCTGCTGATATGGTTTATCTTATTTTCCAAGCAGAACAATTTACCTTGATTTTTCCTAGTCTCTTAATCACGAAGTCATTCAATCAATCTCGTCATGTTTAATATCTAAAACTTTATGGCTTGCATTTCTGACTTGGACTGTTACCATAAACTGGTCAGTTACTTTCCTTTATTAAAAATACTCTATTTTAAGCTTCAAACATCTTAGTTTTGCATAAAAGACTGTTTAATCCACTTCCAGTTTATTTCTCACTTTCCAGTCTCTCAACACACACTTGATTTTATGAGAACTGGATTTTGTTCGAGCAAAGCACTCCACTTTAACAACTCAAGCGGTCGTTTCACTCCAGCCACCTTAGTTTTATGAGAAGCCACTTTGGAGACATAAATGACTGAAGGAGACAAGCTGTTCCAAATGGCAGTGAATGACAATGGCCCCGCACAACTTGGGAGGAAAATAAATCTATCCCGAGGCCAGGGACCCTGAAGAACAGAATCAGAAAATACTTTCCCTGCTACCCCTAACCCTTCAAAACACAGTTCTAAGCCTACCGGACAGCCCAGCTCTTCCCTCGCCTACAACATTAGCGAGGCCTCTATTGCCACTGCCCCGCCCCCTCCTTCTTCACCCTCGAATAAATCCTCCCACGGAAACCTTTCCCAACTGTGAGCTTCAGGCCACTAGGACCTCAAAGCCATAGACTCTGTCAACCCGGACCCCCCACACCACTCTGTGACCCATGACCCCCTTCTTCAGTCAGCTCTTACTGTCCAGATAATGTTCCAAATACATCCCAGCAGCCATCTTGAAGCAAAACAAAGCAACTTCCGATCCGCCCCGGAAGTGACTAAAACAAGACAGGCACCGGATCCATTCTCAGATTACAGCCTTTCCGTATTTAAAAGAACTTCCGCCCTTACTAAAATATTGCCCCAGAGACATCCGCCCGACATTGAACGATCGTCCACAGCGAGGCTGCTTTAGCCTGCTTCCGCCCTTAAGAAGCCAGCACCTTACAGAGACAGGTATGACATCACGCGAGGTCGCCATTTTGCATTCCCTGGCAAACTTTTCTCCCCTTCAAACAGGCATGTTTGATAAATGGGGAAGAAACAGTTCTGTCTAGAATTATATTCTATAAATACCCCCTTTCAGCCAGTAGGGAACCTAGCTATTTTGCTTTGCTTATTTTAAATTTGGTAATCAAAGCTGAAGCAGGTATGATCTCTGAGGCAAATACTTTCTTCCGAAGTTGTCAGGCTTTGTAAAGGATTTCCTTATGTAGCCCTGGCTATCTTCAAACTCAGGTATCTGCCTGTCTCTCTGCCTCGCGAATGCTGGTATTAAAGGCGTTTGCCACCACACCTAGCTAAGGTTCCTGTTTTATATACTCAACGTACTTTTTCATAGAACACAACGCACACTGGTTTTGCAGTTGTGCTGTTAACGGGAGATACCACGTTTTTGTTTTGTATTTTATATTTTTGGTTGTGAGCCTAGCCTTTAACGGCTGAGCCATCTCTCCAGCCCTTGTTTTGTATTTTATGTATGATGTTAACATGATTCTGAAAGAACTGGGTCATTAAGTTTTATGACAGCTAGACCACCTAGACGTCACCCATCCCCTTGTTAAAACTAGCATCCATTGTACAAAAGCCAGAGCCTGGCAGGCTGCTACCTTAGGGAAACAAACTCAAATCCCATAATGTAATAGTGGCGGTAGATTCTTCAAGACAGTTGTCATGCGTCTTTCACAGTAATTACACCACACAGCATTTTTTTAAAATAAAATTTTAGCTCCCTTAGACCAAATATGTAAAAAAAAAAAAAAAAGGTGGCTCACTACTGAGCAGATGCTAACACACAGGAGTAGAATGTGGACTCCATTCTAATTACAAGAGCATGCTGTTGGGATAAGTGAAGCTCTGCCCACTACTTTCTATACAGTGAGTAGCAGTAGGCAGCATTATCATTGGGTGGGAGTGGGAGTGGACATTCACCCACAAAGGTACTTATTCCCATTCTTGTGATGAAAACGGGGCTGGCAGAGACTCAGTAGTCAGCGAGAGAAGGAAAAAAGCATCAAGAAGCTAGCCAACAATGGCACACTGAGATACTGTCCTAGATGCCTAGTCACAAACTGAATGGAACTTACTTCTCCACATCACTAGGTAATGACTGTTGGTCAGTTCTCAGGTCTGAGAACTTTTGTCAACTTTCTCAGTACTGTATGAAGAAGGACTTAAATCTTCATGAAGCCGTCTTGGAAATTAGGCTGAATCCTTTCATGGTAGACTGTGAGGAGTCTTAGGTTTCTTGGTCATGCTCTGTCCAGTACAACTGTCTTCAACTGTGAGGTGAGCATGATAACCACTGTTTTATGGAAGCTTACTGCATTTTGCATTCTCTTCAGTCCTAAGCCCAGTAGCTGGCTATGGTTTCCTTCACTGGAAACCTCTGGTCTTAGGCACTGCAGTCTAACGACACACATGCCCAGTAGAATTTGGACAATAGGGAAGGCACAATTAGTGCAGGTCCTTTGAAGAGGCCATACTTCCCCCACCCCACCCCTTTTTTTGATGATGTGGAGGAAAAAGGGTAAGGAATATAAGCTGTTTTGTTAAACAAAACCTTGCTCTCACATATGTAGGCAATGCAATCCCGATGACAGAATTTATACACAAATGTTCCTAAACTTAAAATGGTTGAAGAGTCACATGGAGGCTTATCACACAAGCATTCATTCTTCACACATTCCAGTTTCCGTCCTTAATGCTGTCCTGGTATCTCCCCAAACAGTCTTTTCCCATGCTAGCTTACATCAGTAGCTCACTGCTCTCATCCTTAAACATGAATTTATTTCTATACAATGTTCTAAAAACACCCCTTAGTTTGTACATAAGATTTTTTCATTTTTAAATTGCTTTATAACAACTGTATAATTCCTGATTATTTTAATTTTCTTTTCTCTGAAATCTGCGTGATTAAAAAAATTAAAAGGTAAAAGAAAATTAAAATGCCATGGCCAGAGGACAAAGTGGAGAAAAATAAGACAAAAATAAAACATCAATATGAAAATTCTCAGAGATAATGCATTTATAAACACAGAAATGGTTACAACAAAGATGGCCGTGATGAGCAGGTATATATATATATATTTATATATATATATATATATATATTTATATATAAATCCATGTCCGGCATCTGACCGTGGCACCTAGGGAGCTAAGTCCAGTCCTTGTGTGTGCCCTGACTTCTCCCTTCTCTGCAATACCCTGGCTGGGGTTTTACAGAGAACATAGCTCCCATAGCTCCTTGGACTGGTGTGGTGAGGCAAAGTATATAGGCCCTTGGTTGGCAGGGAAGGAGGCTGCAAGGAAAAATCATAACCCACACTCTTATAACCACCCTTGGTCACCTGGAGAGTCTCTGGCACCTTGGCGACCATGTATTGCCTACTGGCCTCCTTACAAATAAAAAGGTAGTCACCACCCAATATGAAGTGAGACCATGTAAGGGAAAGAAAATGGCTCACAGGGGTCAGGCCACGTGCAAAACCTGTTCTTTTACAGGTAAGCGTAGAACGGAAGGTTGGTTGCATTTAGAGCTTCCTTCTGTATTATCTGGGAGGACCAGCCGCTAGCCTTCTATCGGCCCCAACTTTGAGGATGAGAAGAGAGGAAGGTAAGTGCCCACACTGGACAAGATGTGAGGCCAGAGAAGATCCTCTCTCAAGCACCAACCCCCAGTCTTAAAGCTCTGCTTGGATGGGGCTGTTGGATAACACTATCAGCTCAGGATCCCTTTGTCAATCAGGAGCAGCTGAGATTAAGGATGGTTATCTTGCGAAGGAAGCCATGCCTGAGGACCAAGGAGCTGGAGACAGGACTTGTCAAGGAAGAAGAGAACTTTCCCACCAAGAGGAGTTGACAAAGGAGGGACCAGAACTTCTTCTCCCTCTTTCCAGTGGATGGCAGTACGGATCTCTAAGAGCTGGCCAGGTGCTCCACCTGGATGGTGCTGGTGGTGACAGTGAGGCAGATGTCTTTATGATGCTCTGCCGTCTTATAGGGGGTCAGGTCAAAGGAACACTGGGGTGGAGGGTTCGGGTTGCTGTCCCCACCACCCCCACCCTGGGGAGCTCCCCCAGGTGACTGGAAGTGTGGTGGTTGTGGTGGTGGAGGCTGTTGCTGCTGCTGCTGCTGCTGTGATGCCTGGGAAGCCTGGGCCTGGGCCTGAGCCTGAGCCTGGGCCTGGGCCACTGCTGCCGCCGCCGCCGCCGCTTGCACTTGCTGCTGAAGATCAGGAGGGTTGTGTTTGCGCATGTGTTTCATAAGGTATGTTTCCTGAGAAAGATGGTAAAAAGAAGATGAAAGGAAGGGAAAGACATGAACTGCAACTACCACCCGGCACCCTCACTCTGTCATATCTATAAAGGGATGCTCTGGAGCCGGACCCTCACTCTGTCATGTCTATAAAGGGATGCTCTGGAGCCGGACCCTCACTCTGTCATGTCTATAAAGGGATGCTCTGGAGCCGGACCCTCACTCTGTCATGGACAGAGAGCTGGCAAAGAAAGTTATTTTTCTCAAAGTTCTCCTAGTAAAACCATTTGATAATCTTGTTCTAGAATCTCAAAAAATATCCGAAACCTTTCTTCATCACAAAACCTTGCCTTATATGTCTAAAATAAAGAATCACTGTGTATGGTGCTAGTTATCTCTAAATACTGACTCTAACAAGTGAGAGCAGGGCAAGCACATGTGGAGCTATTCACAAAAGATTTCCATCAAGAAAAGACACAGACATGGGAAGAGAAAATACCAAGCACTCACCGATGTGTATGCCCGACTACAGATTGTGCAGGTATACACCTTGGCGTGCTTCACCGTATGTGTAGATAAGTGAGCCTCTAGTGAGGCTGCATCTGTGTACGCTCGGTGACAATTGTGGCACTTGAAGGGTTTGTCTTTGTTGTGCTGCCTTCTGTGAGACTGCAAACAAATGAGAGAAACCAAAATGAATACTGTTCCTTCCTCGGCCTTTATGGAGAGAGCCCTGAGGTACGCACAGGATATCCTAGCTTCCCATTCTATAAGGTAGTAGAGCTGCTTTGAATGAAACTGCCAAGGGAGGAACTGTATCTCACAAGGCATACAACCAAGGTCCTAAAAGTTACAGTAACTTACACCTACCTGGTCTCTCTCTTCCAGTGGCTCTTAAAGTGAGGTTTGGGATTCCCCGACCCTTTATAGGGCCTCACAGAATAAAAACTCTTCAAAATAAGACAAGGACCAAGGAGAAGGGTCAGCAGGTGGAGCGTTTGCTGTGCATTAAGAACCCTACTTGAGATCCTAAGTATCCATGGAAGAGCTGGATGTGATGGGGTGCTGTGCAGGGGCAGGAATGAGGTTCCCAAAGGTTTACTGGTCTAGGCAACTATGGTGAACTCTAACTGTGGTAAAGAGCAGTCTCAAGAAGGTACAGACCCTCATACCTATGCTCACGTACAAACAGCCACGACATATCTACACACGTAAAATACAAGTGTTTGCCTTTGCACTCTTGTTCTTTCATGTTATAGACTATCAGATGAAAGAACATGTTCACTTTTAGCCAAGCAACAGATTGAAACTTGCAAAAATCCTGGGCATAACAGCACATACCTACAATCCTAGCACTTAAAAGGCTGAAGAGTTAGGATGGTAGGTCCCAACGCCAGCCTGAGTTACACAACACACCATTTAAGTATAAAAAAATCAGGTGGGTGGTGATGGCACAAGTCTTTAATCCCAGGACTTGGGAGGCAGAGGCAGGTTAATCTCTGTGAGTTTGAGAGCAGCCTGGTCTACAGAGTGAATTCCAGGAGAAGCTCCAAAGCTACACAGAGATACCCTGTCTTGAAAAACTAAAACCAAACAAAAACAAAAAACAAAAAAATCACAAGGATTGGGTATGTTGCTCAGTGGTAGAGTGCTTGCCTAGAGTGGGCTGTGGAAAAGAAAACTTGTAAAATGTGAAATAATATCATTCTCCCATTAAGTTCCTTTAGTGAGATTTAGGAATAATTTTTGTTTTGTTTTGTTTTTCGAGACAGGGTTTCTCTGTAGCTTTGGTGCCCGTCCCGGAACTAGCTCTTGTAGACCAGGCTGGCCTCGAACTCCCAGAGATCCGCCTGCTTCTGCCTCCCGAGTGCTGGGATTAAAGGCGCGCGCCACCACTGCCTGGCTGGATTTGGGAATAATTGTGTTCTATTAATGCTAACATGTAATTGGTTTATATATTGTGATTGTTTTTTTGTTTTCTGAGAGGTTTTCATGGAGCCCAGGTTGTCACTGGATTTTAAACATTTTTATGTGCATATTTGTAGAGACGCCTGGGTGGTCAGAGGGCACTGGGTTCCCTGGAGTTGGAGTTATATGTTGTAGAACAATCCTCTTGTACAGTATGAATATGTATTACTCTCAATGGCTAGTAAAAGCTGATTGGCCAACAGCCAGGCAAAAAGTATAGGCTTGGTGATCAAATTGAAGATACAGGAAGAAAGAAGAGTGGAGTTAGAGAGTCAGTGGGGGATAGAGAAGTAATGAACGGGCCATGCTCTTGTTGTAGAGTGTAAATAAATATAATAAATATGGGTTGACTTAAAATGTAGAAGCTAGTTAGTAATAAGCCTGAGCTATTGGCCAAGAATTTACAATTAATATAAGCCTCTGTGTGGCAATTTTGAAGCGGCTCCCGGGACAGGAAAACGCTGCCTACAGTTATGGGTAAGTGATGGTAAAGCTACCTGACATGGGTACAAACCCAGGTCCTCTGCAAAACAGCAAATACTCTTAACTGCTGAGCCATTTCTCTAGACCCTAATTTTTTGTTTCTTCTGTCTGACTATGTAGTCCAGAGTAGATTCGTTCCTGGCACATGCCACGATTCCCAGCCACCCAAGGGTTTTGTGTTAAAATGTGGTATGTACTAGAGCCTGAACCTACTACAGCCCAGCACATGCTAGGCAAGCATTGTCAGTGAGCTACAAAACCAATCTTTGTTTCCTTTAAATTCGATTAGTGTGTGTGTAACTGCCATGGCACACAGGTAGAAGATAATGGGCAACTTTTACGAGATATTCTTTCCTTCCACTGGTGGCTCTAGGGGTCTAACTCAGGCTTGCACGACAAGTACGTTTAACTACTGAGCCATCTCACAAGCCCCTAGTTCTTCAAAAAATTTCTGGGTGTATGTTCAGGTGTACATGCATGTGGAGGCCAGTTACAACTTTGGAATCATTACTCAGGAGCCACCCACCTTGTTTTCTCAGAGATGGTCTCTCATTGGTCTGGGGCTAGCCAATTTGGTTAAGTTGGCTGGTTGGAGAGCTCCAAAGAGCTGCCTTTGTCCACTTTCCCAGTGCTGGGATAACAAGCACATACCAAAACTACTAGTTTCTGTTTTTTGAAAGTAGGTTCTAGGGATCAATTTCACACCTTCATGTTTGTGGCAAGCACTTTATTATCTGTTGGGGAGCTAACTTCCCAACCCTTTTATTTTATTTTTTTAAATTGAGACACTATTATTAAGTTGCCAGAACTGATCTGAACACATTTTGTACCACAGGCAGGTTTTGAACTTTGGATACTCTGCCTTAGCCTTCCAAACAGCTGGGATCAAAGGCTAGCAGGCCCAGCTTCATCTCAGTAATTTTAAAGAGAATTTAGTTCTCCACCAAATGTCAGTCCCAAGTCTTAAACCCAAGGTTGTATGTGGAAACCAGATACTAACCTGCAGATTGGAGAGTTGTGTAAAGGCCTTCTCACAGCCTGGGTGTGCACATTTGTACGGCCTATCACCGGTGTGGATTCTGCACAGAAGAGAGTAAGGACGTCAGCAAAGGTCACAAAGACCAGTTTTGCACCAGACCACAGACTCTTCAGGTTTGCCTCCTGAGGAACCTGCATGAGGCACTAGCTTTAGCTCCTCTCACCTGGAGTGGTTTTAGTGCCTGATTTCTGGTTATTGCCTATAGCACTCAGCTCAAGGAGAGCCTCATTGTGCTGGTAGAAGAGGGACTGAGGCCTCAGCATCTAGGACACAGGTCATGATTTGGTACATATATCTGCTCCTACAGTAACCATCCCGTGGTGAATATTCAGAAATAAAAGGTAACTACAATTGTAAGAAAAAAGAAAAATACACAACATTTCCTCCTTGGTCCCCACCCTACAGACAAAAACTGTCCCTTCAACTTTGAGCATCATAGTCAGAGATAGTTCTGAAATCGAAGGACAGGTTATAATGACTGTTGAAAGTAGAAGAGACATTAGTGGAAACTCATGGAAATTCCTAGAGATTCCCCCACCCCTCCTACCCCGCTGCAATCTAAGCCCCTAATGACAGGAAATCCTGAAGTTAGAATCAATCTACCCTCTTCCTCAACACCACGGGACCCAACATCTACTAAGACAAGCCCAGATGTGAGGATGCACCAATATCTGTTTCTTTTCAAGGACTTCAGAACTGTCTCTACGATCAAAGTCTCAAATATACGATGACAGCAAACTCCTCAAGGCGGTGTCTGACCACTTTTGGGTAAGAACATCACATCCACAAGAAGCAGGGTGAAGATAGCCAACTGCCAGGAGTCTGGACTCCACTTCGTCTTGAGACATCACCGAAGGAAACCATCAGCTCTTTGAGTGTCAGACCCCCTTCTCCTTAGAGACTCCGTACTGATGGATTCGATGCAAGCATCCTATTTATGAAGCAGGAGCTTCTTTAGTCTGTTCCCAGTTCTTGTTGAATGTTTAGTTCAGTTTCCTTTTGTGCTCTACTCTTGGCAGCCCTTGGAATCTTGCTTGTTGCTGTTGAGTGTATCCAGGCCGATGCCACTTAAATCTGATCATATCTCCCTCTCATAACTGGTGTCTTGAGACTAGAGGTAGGTCTTCTAGAACCAAATGTCTCTGTTTCAGCACCAAAGAAGAAATGTTGTAAGATGTGTGCTTAGTATTTTCAGGGAGGAAAGTGAAGGAAATCGTCATCTTTGTTTCGAGTTTCTCTCTGTCTTTAATCAATCAAGAAATATCAATCACTGTGTCTTTTTGACAGAGTTTGTGCTCCAGAAAGGTTCTCTTGGCATCCACTTCTTGTCTGTTGCGGTCATATTCTCCTCCAGCCAGGTCTCACTCCCGCCCCCCGCATGCGGGTGGTTGTATGTGTCCGGGGCGGGGGTGGGGAGGGCATGCCAGCGGGGCGGGATCAGTAGCCCGCCCCTCTCCCTTACCGTGTGTGCTGCTGGAGGTGGGAGAGCTGGCGGAAGGCCTTCTGGCAGTAGGAACAGTTGTAGGGCTTGGCCCCCGAGTGGATACGGAGGTGCTGAGCCAGGTAGGAGGTGTTGGCGAAGGTCTTGGAGCAGTGTGGGCACTTGTGGGGCTTGATGGTCTCCGTGTGCATCTTGGAGTGGATCCTGCCGGAGAGGAGAGGAGGGAAGGGGGGAGGAGGAAGCAGTTCGACACCACGGGCTCAGTGCTCTGCTGGGTGAAATGATGTTGCTTGACGGATGAGAGCACCCCCTCCTCCCTCCTCCCAATAAAGCTCCGGCTGGAGAGGCTAATGAAGAGGACACCCACGTCTAGGTTGTTGCTGACTGCAAGTCGGTGGCTAGAATGGCAGTGAGATGATGAAGAGCTGCAACCCACGGCTCTCGGTAACCTTACAGTATTCGGTCTTGTCAACCCTCGGCCTTTTCCTAAGGCTGCACACTCACCACAGTTACCCTGTTTCCAAATAGCAATTTGAACATAGGCCAATACCGCCTGTTCCCCTGGACCTGAAGTTGAATGCACACCATGGCTCTGAACAGAAGCATATAGTAAAAGCAGGGTCTGCTCTGTAGAGGATTTCCAAACAGACACAGAGAGAAACCACAAAAATCGTTCCAGAGTTGGGGACTGGAAATAACAATTTTCAAGGCTCCCCCCGCCATTGCTAGGATACAGTTTAATTTTCAGACAGTAACAAGAGAGATTAAGATTTCAAAAGGCAAAAGAGAGAACAGCCGGCACAGGCCACATGGTCTTGGGTGTTTTGTAGCCAGGTGAGGGGAGGAGCAACCTTACCGGGTGTGCTGCTGCAGATGGGAAAGCTGGCGGAAGGATTTCTCACAGAAGTTACAACTATAGGGCTTGGCCCCCGAATGGATACGGATGTGCTGGGCCAGGTAGGAGCTGTTGGCGAAGGTCTTGGAGCAGTGCGGGCACTTGTGGGGCTTGGTCTCGGTGTGTGACTTGGAGTGGATCTGCATCTCCGACTTTGAGTAGAAGGTCAGTGAGCACATCCGGCACCTGGCCAAGCAAGGGTAACATTAGAGCCTTTCCACCAGGAGGCGCTGCTGAGCCTCACAATCCTGCCAAGAGACTTCTACCTGACCCCATGTCGTGTTCCAACTACATGAGGCTTGTAGAAGCTTTTCCTTATTCCTCTTTTCTTTTCTTTTCAAAGAAAGGGTCTCATGCAGCTCAAGCTGGCCTTGAAATCATTATGTAGTTCAGGCTGGCCTTCAACTCATGACCCTCTTATTTCTTACCTCCCTAAACTGGGATTATAGCTATGTGCCTCCATGCCCAGCCTAACACAGTGCCGAGCACTCAGAAATACCCAATAAGACAGGTAGATATTATGATCTGGGTGAATATATATCTGTGGTTCTCAACCTTCCTAATGCTGTGGTCCTTTAATACAGTTAGTTCCTCATACTGTGGTATCTTCCAACCATAAAATTATTTCATTGCTACTTCATAACTGAAATTTTGCTACTGCTATGAATCGTAATGTAAATATCTGTTTTCCGATGGTCTTAGGCAACCCCTGTGAAAGGGTTGTTCGGGTGGTGTGACCCCTAGAGGGGACACAACCCAGAGGTTGGCATTCACTGATGTAGACTTTATTGGCACAGCTAAGGTTTCAAACTTTTCACGGTACTCCTAGCACTCCATGTTGGTCTCATGATATTTCTCAAGCCCCTCCCCGCCACGCAATAAAGAAGGAAAACTGCATCTCCAGACAACCGTCTTCTTAGTGATTTTCCCTACTTCCTTATTATAGTGACTGCTAAAGAGATGGAGATGGAAAGTACCAGAATTTCCTAATCCATATCTGGTCTCTATCTTGTAGCTGATGTTTCATTAATCACCTGCCTCTGCCCCCAGCCTCAAGCCAATCAAATGAGAACCACTTTTAAAACAAGCCAAGGAAACGGTTATTACTGGATTATAATCCTTAAATCTTAACAAGAATAAAAGAATTGAAAAGCAATGATCGCAATGCTACAGCTTTCCTTTTTCTTAGCACATGAAGCCAATGCTGGCACGTCTAGGTGACATCAACAGCACCCGAATAGACTTTTACTGGTCACCTGAACCAGTGGATCACTCCTGCTCTGACACGACACAACAATATCAAATGAGCAGGTCTCTCGGCAAGTTAAGCCACATCCCCATAGATTTTACTGAGTAACAGTTATTTATACATGAGTTAGGAACAGCTTTGCCATGGCACACTACGAGTTAGCAGAAAAGGAGGTGGGCCACTAGGGTGAGCTGCTCTTCTCTTCACCTATTCTTCGTAAATCAAAGGGTATGGGATAATGATTCTTGCATTCTTTTCAGAAGAATTTTGAAAATAGCTGAGACCAAGACTAGAACAAATTCCCTCTGAGAAAATGGTATTGCTGTTGTGCTATCTGTATTAATGCTTTCACTAAAACTCTAGTAACTGATAACCAATTTTCATTCTCTACTTACTGTAAGTCTGAAGAAAAGACTCCCAGTTTATCAGTCATTGGCTATAGACTGAGACACCCAAACATTGCAGGAAAGATCATGGTCAAAAGTAAATGGTCAATGGGGAATCTAGATACCTGGGCTCTAATCCAACAGAGTTAGTTACAGGTTGCCTGTTAACCTAGACTGCAATCTTCTATTCTTTAAAATGAAGATATTGCATGCCTTTAATCCCAGCACTCGGGAGGCAGAGGCAGGCGGATCTCTGGGAGTTCGAGGCCAGCCTGGTCTACAAGAGCTAGTTCCGGGACAGGCACCAAAGCTACAGAGAAACCCTGTCTCGAAAAAACAAAAAAACAACAACAAAAAATGAAGATATTAAGTTTTGCCTCTAGAAGGGCCAGCAAGCACCCAGGACCATCAAAGGTAAGCTAAATGTTCTTTATTAATAAAATGGCATTATTGCTAACAGCCTCAGTTTTGATGGGTGAGCCAATGACAACACAAATATTTTATAAAGACTGCAGTTAACAATTGGACATAATACCACTTATAAGACACAAGTTGCAAAGTAAGTTCCTTAGATAACTAAAATTTTGCAGATTTTACAGTGTTGGGGCTTGAACCTAGGCCTTGCCACATACCAAGTGCTCTACTACTGAATTGTATCCTCGGCCCCAAGACATTCTAATTCCAGTATGAAATTTAATTAATATATTTTAATTCAAATCCCATCACCCTTGAAGTTCCTTATGAAAAAGAAAATGATTCTGGCACTCGGGAGACTGAGGTAGGTCTGTGATGGGCTTTTATTCTAGCTTGAGCTACAGAGAGAGCCCTGTGTTGAGGAATCAGAAGAATATCTTCAAAGCTTTAATTAGAGAAGAATCTGAGAAACTTAACTGAAAATAGACTGGCAAACTGGGTACAATAGTACATGCCTGTAACCCCAGCACTCAAGAAGTAGGAAGCAGGACAATCCAGAGTTCAAGGCCAGCCTGGGCTGCATGTGACCCTGTCTCAAAACAAAAGACTGGCAACAGAATAACAAGTCTAAAAAGATTTAGGGACTAATGGCAATGCCAGTGACAATGGTCAGGAGGCCATCATGATGCAGCTTGAGAATGACAGGACGGGGGGGAGGTACTTTCAAGCACCTTTGTTTCTACTCAGAATAACCTGGCAGGTACTCTCCTAATTCTATAAAAAGAAACCCCCAAAGCTCCAAAAACAATTTGTCAAAGGGCAAGCTATTCACTATAACACCACAATGTTAAGCTAACACCATGGCCTGGAACTAGAAATATACATGCAGAGGCTGAATATCTATCTACCAGGTGAAGGCACTGATCTCAGGTGACCATTAAAGTACAGGCTTTGCCTCCCTAATCCAAAAACCTAAAAATCTGAAATCCTCTAAAACTTCCTAAGCAGTGACATCACACTGTAAGTGGAAAATTCTATATGTTACTTTATGATACAGATGGAAGTCAAAACACAGGCTCACTAAAAATACTATGTACAATTACCATTAGACTACCTATATATAATTTGAAACAAATTAACGTCTTTCTCTTATTTAAAGCTTGAACATGATTTTACTAAAGTTTAAAAGAAAAACTGCAGGGAAGGCAAGATTTAAAAAAGCTTGGCAGATGTCTAAAGGAGGAAGACAAAAAAGAAGAAAGCCGTATCATTGGAGTTAGGCATGAAGGTTCAGCTACAGGACAGTCTAGCAGTTACACGGGTCGGAGAAACTTCAGAGAAAGAGTGAGCAAGTCCAGAGTGTTAGGGAGAGCCCTCCTAGGCTTGAGGCACTATCTGGAGAGGAAATGTCACACTGACTAAGACCAGCTGACAGACCCAACATCCCACAGCAGCCCCACAGCAGCTAACTGGTTTTGGCTTGAGAGGCTATGTAGACCAGGCTGGCACTGAACTGATCCTCCTGCCTCAGCGTCCCGAGTACTGAGATTGCTGGTGTGCTCCAGGTACCACATCCAGCTTAACAAATTTTCATGATCAGACTTGGGTGCCATCCCCAAGGTATCTCATTATGTATGTACAAATATTCCAAAATTTGAAAAAAAGACAAAGTCTTGACCACTTCTCGACTGGAAGTTCTAGGAAGTCAAATAAGTACTTTACTGTAGGGTGCTGGGTAGTTAGCTGATTCAGGACAGTTTTGGCAGTGGGAAGGGAACGCTAGCCCACACATCATTTACTCCACTGCTTCAATGGACACCATGTACATCAGATACAGTGAGAATGGTATGCGATATAATGGCTGGGATTCAACAGTCACTTTGAATTATTATACCAGTTTTTTTCTAAGATGCTGAAAACAATTAATTTTTATTTTTTTATTTTTTATTTTTTGGTTTTTCGAGACAGGGTTTCTCTGTGGCTTTGGAACCTGTCCTGGAACTAGCTCTGTAGACCAGGCTGGTCTCGAACTCACAGAGATCCGCCTGCCTCTGCCTCCCGAGTGCTGGGATTAAAGGCGTGCGCCACCATCGCCCGTCTCTGAAAACAATTTAAATGTTCAGATTTCTCCTCGAAATATTTTCACACAGTAGATCTGACTGACCTTCCCATTTATGTAAATGGGAATAAAGACTTCGAGCTAAGTTGACTTGTCCATAGCAACAGCACCTAATTCCTCCAAAACCCAGCCATGCTACTGACAACTGGGAAGAAGTAGTTGACGTACAATACACAAAAATCAGGATTATTTTTTTTAAGTTCAATTGCACAGTAAGAAAGTCAGGATTCTTTGTCATTTGGAAGATTCCTTTGGATTTTAGAATTTTAAGTTTCTGATGGAATTTTTTTCAACTAGGACATAATTAGTCAGAGTTCAACTTCAGGGTTCCCTTTAAGAAGTATAGGGGCTTTCCAGAATTTCAAAAACACTAAGGGCAGAAGTTCCTAGAAGGCTTCCTTCCAACTATGTACTCACAATTCTTTGTATACATATACATGTATGTATTCATACAGAGTTGGGGAACTTAGCACGGAGAAAAAAAATTAGCTTGGCAGAACTGAGGACCCTTGTCAACCAGAAGGGTTGCCTCTACTACTTCAACATGGTATATAAATGCATCTCATGTCACAATGACCTCACTTTAAGCAAATACATTAAAAAAAAAAAAATCCAGGTATCTACACAATCAAGTAATAAGGGATTTTCATTTCAACTGATATAATAAAAGAATGCCTTTAAATGAATCAAACTTGTCAGGTACCTTTATAATATGGTATGATGTAAACATTTTCCAGGAACACTTATTGTATAAAGTGGGGTACACCTGTAATAATAAAGCTACAATGAACTTCTGAATTACAGCTGGAATTCTGCAGTGCTCAATATATTCTGTATAGCAACACCGCCCTCTTTTTCACGTAGAAAGAGGTATTTAAACAGTGTACTTGTGGATACTTTCCATAGAACTATACAATTCAAGTAAATAATGCTACGTAATGATTAACTCTAATCTTTCTGACCTTCCCAACATGTTAAAAATTATCTATACTCCCAACAAATGGGAGGCATACAAAGAATTCTCCCCATTTTACAGATGAGGAAACTGAGGCGCAGAGAGGGAAAAAGGACTTGCCCAGGGTCACACAGCAAGTTCGTGGTGGAGCCGGGAACTGAATCCATGAGCCCAAGGCTCTGTCCATTTCCTGTGCCGCAGTTCCCTTCGCTCCTAAAATGGGAACAACATTGCCCATCTCGGTACACTAAGGACAGAACCAGTCTCCCAGCCATGCAAATCTGCCCCTGTCTATATACATCAAGGCTGTGATAATAATTAAACCCATTCTGCACATCGGGACCAAGTGTCCAAAACCCATTAGGGACCCTGAAAGTTCTCAGGGAGATTAAAGTTATTTCCCTTTCTAAGGGCAAGGAGTTTCTCTGTACACAAGGCCACGTGCCAATATGCATGTGCTTTTGTGGAACAACAACATGAGAGAAAGTGGAGGATCAAAATGACTTCCAGGATTTAGAAAGTGAGCAAACAAGTCACTTTATAAGTATGCTATTCCTCCCACCTTTTCAGGTAGATTCCTCCCATCCCAAACCATGCAGGGGCTAAAGGATTGCACAGGGTTAGGTAAGATGCTTACCAGAAAGATTTCTTGGAAAATAAGAAACAGAAAGGGAAAAAGGGGAGCTGCAGACATTGTCTGGAGCCCAGTTGGAAGCCTTATTGCAAGAGAGAAACTCTCCTGTCATTCAAAAATCAGCTAAGGATCATGACGTCCGAGTTTTAAAGGGAGGGTGGGCATGGAAGAAGGGGCTAAGCAGCTAAAGTGCCAGCAGCTCCACCTTCCTATCACAGGACACCTGGACATGCAAGTGGCTCTCAGGTGGATAGCTGCTGAGCAGAGCCTGACTTGGGACAGGACCCAAAGAAGATAGGGGAAGCTTGAAACAGTGGCCCCAAACCCATCCTGCCCCTGCTTTGATTCCTACCTGTAGGTCTTGCCATCTTTGTGATGGTCATCGTCGTCATCAGGGGCAAGGACATAAGGGTCATTCATCTCAGGAAGCCCTGATTCCAGCATCCGCTTCTTCTTGCGGCCCCGAGGAGGTTTAGGAGGAGCCACATTGCCACCTCCACCACCACCTCCGCCTCCTTCCTCAGCTAGGGTTGATGCTACCTTCTTGGAGAGGTCAGGGACCACCTGTAGGGCTTGTGAGCCAGGGGGAAGAGCTGAGACAATCATGGGAGCCGATATAGGGAAGGTCTGAGCTGATGACGCTGTGGTCACAAGAGAGCCTGAGGGGGATGTGATTACCAAACCAGGACCTAGGATTGGGAAAAAAAGGAGATAGGGTCATGCTGTTCACCTCTGACCTAATCTATTTCATTTCCCCCAGATAGTGTCTAATCAATCCCTCACCACCACCCTCCAGCCCATTACTATTCAGGAAATCCCAAACCCTGTACAAAAATAATGGTTTGCTAACCCCTGTCCCCAGACCCCTGGTAACAGTGAGATTTACCCCTTGATTGACTCCCTTCTCTTCTCCACCTCTGAGAACAGGAGACTCCTTGATTCAGAGAAGGAAAGAATGTCACCTCCTCAAAGGCAGGGACCGCATCTTCTACTTCTTTGTATCCCCCACAATGCCTAGCACATTGCTAGGCACACAGTAGGCACTTAATAAAAATCTGATTGAGGAATTAAACACATACCCCACTCCCCATGTCCACAGAGCCCTCCAGACTGGGGTCCTGATCGTGAGAGATCAACACCTCAGATTGGAGAGAAGCAAGGGTGCTTACCCGCTGTCATCAGTCCTGTAGATGGCACAGGGACCACAGTAATGTTCTGGGTAACAGATGCCTGACTGTGTGGGGTCAGCTGCTCTGACTTGGACTCTGTGTCCATGCTAATGCCAGAGGACAGGGACACTGAGGCAGGCACTGTCAGCAAAGTGGGATAGTGAGGTGGCGCCAGTCCACAGCCCTTTTCTGGCAATAGCTGATCCTTCATCTTGTTGATGAACATTGTGTTTTCAATCTAAAAGAAAAGGAGGGGGAAGAGGAGTACCCTCTTCAGACTGAGCAGGCCTGATTTTTGTCTGTTCCCTAAGGATGTTTTGTTGCCTTCTCCTTGGAGATCAGGGAACAAGGGGTTGATATCTGCATTTCTGGACGGGAGTCAGACCCAGACACTATGGGACTCTCAGTGATAGCGGACTCAGTGAAACAAGGTGTGTTTTACTTTGCTTCAGCCTCCATATAGTAAGAACATCATGAAGAATGTACTTTGCAGAGTTGAAATAAATACTGGGAAGAACAAAACAAACACCACTTACCTGCCCTGAGACTGTGGGGATAGAAGGCCAGAAGTACGGGTTAGAATTGAAGTGAGACTCTTCCATTCTACCTGAAAAGAGATAGACCACCACCTCACACCCGGGAATAACTGCTGAATGCTAGTAATGGAGAAGAGCAGTTGATGGAATTCGGGTCTCTGGCACCTGACCATGTAGCGGGGAATTAACAGTCAGGACCTCCACATCTAGACCAGACAAAATGGCACTGGGCTATAATTTCAGCACTCAGGACACTGCAGGCTGAGGCCAGTGTGACTACTTATTGAAACATTCTCTAAAAACAATATATGAATAGAAAGGACCACTGAGCAGTATGGCCCACCCCCAAACACAATCTTTAATATTTATGACAAAATCTATGCACATCTCTGAGCCACAAAATGTTTGCCAAACTTCAAAAAGCCAGAATTGGTATTTTACTTTGAAGAGAAATGAAGCTATGAAAACGAGATGCACCAAGGCCACACACAGTCTATCAGTCACGAGCTTGAAAACAGTCACGTTATCTTTCACCGTTCCCCCTTTCCTTAAATCCATTTTCCTCAAATTTTTTTTTCCTATTTCCAATCAACAAATCTATGAGCTACAATTCTACATAGCTTGGAAAGGTTTTAGGCTGGCAGAAACCCAAACAATCTGAACAGCCGAAGCTGGCATCAAACTGGTGATCCTCCTACTTCAGCCTCTTGTCTATCTAGGATTATAGGTTGGCATGCACCACCACACCTGGCTTATAATCAATACTGGAATAGCAGATGATACCTGGGATAACGCCACACAAATCTCACCAAGACTAAAGAATAGGGTGTCTCATTGGGTTACATACACGAAGGGCTGAGCAGAAAGAACCAAGGAATTACCAGTCTAAAAAATTATAAAGGAGTATGTATATGTATACACACACACACACACACACACACACACACACACACACACACACACACAGTGTGTACACGCATGTGCCGGTGTCGTTGGAGGCCAGAAGAGAGAACTGGATCCCCTGGAGCTAAGGTTATAGGTGGTTGTGAGCCACTCAATAAAGTACTGGAAACTGAACTTGGATCCACTAGAAGACGGCCTCTTCAAACACAGACCACCAGTTTTAAAAAGGGGTTCTGGCCAGGTGTGGTGGTGCATGCCTTTAATCCCTGCACTTAAGAGGGGAGATTTCCAGTTAGCTTTAGGTTAGTCAGGGCTAAATAGTGAGGCCCTGAAAGAGTTCTGGGGTCTGAAGAGATAGACCAGCAGGTAAGGATAAAGAGCACTTGCTGTTCCAGCCAACACCCTCTTCTGGCCTCTGCAAGGACCCTGAATGCATATGTGCATACATACATGCAAACACATGTACTCTCATGTACAAATAATAAAATGAGCCAGGTGGTGACGGAGCACGCCATTTATCCCAGCACTTGGAAGGCAGAGGCAGCCAGATCTCTGAGTTTGAGGTCAGCCTGGTCTACAGAGTGAGTTCCAAGACTACATAGAAACCTTTTCTCAGGAAAGGAAAGATAGATGGATGGATGGACGGACGGACGGACGGACGGACGATAAACAGACAGATAGATTAGATAGAATAAGGTGAAAAATCAAGAAGGTTGGAGAGATAGCTCAGCAAGCATGAGGAGCTGAGTGTGGATCTCCAAAACCCACAAAAATTACAGGTGGGCAGTGGTCCACCTGTAACCCTAGCACTCATGAGCTGGAGTCAGGGGCTGCCTGGGCAGCCAGACTATCAGAAGGAGTAATTCTGGGTTCAACCAAGAGACCCTGCCTCAATTTATATGGTGGAGAGTGATCCAGGAAGACACTCCAACTCATCACAGACACACAAAGACACACACACACACACCTCATGGTATGCATGCATATGCACACACATATATACAATAAATAACTGAGCTGCTCAGAAGGTAGAAGCAGACAGACCTCTGCGAGTTTCAAGGAACAGAAAAAGGAACAACAGGAATAAACACTGCCACCAAAGAATAAACATTTGAAGAGAAGAAAATATCAATTACTCTAATTTGATTGTTAGAATCCATGTATCAAATTATCACATTGTCCTCCATAAATATGTCCAATTAGTAAGGGTCAATTAAGAAACAACAAAAGACACTGTGCTGAGTCAAGAGCAACCAGCTTTCAGGAGAGAAGGAGGGGCTGTGAGCAGAAGCTGAGCAGCTTCCAGTGAGGACATGCTGGGGCTGACAGCAGACACCAGCCTCAAGGGAGACAGAAGCCAGTATGCCAACTCCAGAGTGGGAAAGACTTCCAACAAACAAGTCCAGGCAGGAAAAATAGTGGGTTTTTTTCTTAAGACAGGATTTCCATGTAACCCGGGCTGATCTGAAACTTGAAACGTAGGCCAGGTTGGCCTAGAATTCATATTTACCTGCCTCTGCCTCCTCAATGTTGGAATAAAAAGTGTGTGCCACCATACCCACCTTTCTCTGATTTTTAATAATTTTAAGGCTTTATTTTTACTTGTGTATAAATACTTGCTTGAACATATGTGTGCATCGTGTGCATGCAGTGGCCTCACAGGTCAATCCCCTTGGGACTAGAGTTACAGCTGGTTTTGAGCTGCCATAGGGGTGCTGGAAATCAAACCCAGGTCCTCTGAAAGAGCAGCCAGTGCTCTTAACTGCTGGGCCATCTCTCTAGTCTAACCCCCTCCCCAACCTGAGACAGGGTTTCTCTGTGTGACTCTGGTTGTCTTGGTACTCACCCTCTAGACCAGGCTGGCCTTGAAGTGAGAGATTACACCCAACTCCCTTTTCAACTTTTAATTAAAAAACAAAAACAAAACTTTTGAGACAGAATCTGATATAGTAGTCCAGGCTGGCCTGGAACTCACCAACAATCTTCCTGTCCTAACATCCTAAGAGCTAGAATTAACAGACATGAGCCACCATGACTGGCTCATCATACGGACTATTCTAGTAGGCAGCATCCTCAGTTTCCCCTCACTTCCTATGTCCTCATGTTTACACTGAGTACAGGCACACACAAGTCACAGTACACAAGTGGAGGCCACAGACAACCTGTGAGAGTTAGTTCTCTCCTACTACTATATGTGTTACAGGAATCAGTCACCAGAGTTGGTAGCAAGCGCTTTGCTCTCTAAGTTCAAATCCACACAAGGAATGAACTGTACTTCAGCCAAGGAAAGGAATGCACCAAATCTGTTGCTGACAGCTTCATACAAGTAAGGATCAATACTAAATGACCAAGCAACTCCAGGTAAATCTGGTCCTGAGTTACAAAAGTCACTCTAGGCATCCCTAAGGGATTGGTTCCAAGACTCTTTCCCAACGGACACCAAAAGTACACGTTCAAGTCCCTTTAAATTATTTAAAATTTCATTTCTGTCTGTATAAGTGTGCATGTGCATTCACATGCATGCCACATTTATGAAGGTGAGGGGGTATCTTAGGAGAGTTATTTCTCTCTTTCCATGATGGGAATCCCAGGTATTGAACTCAAGTTGTCAGACTTGGCAGCACATTTACATCCAATGAGTCATTCTTCAAGTCCCTTTTTTAAAATGACAGAGCTGGCTGGCGGACATTTCATCCCAGCGTCAGGCCTACCTCAAGCTCCTGGACCAGTTTGCAGAGTGAAGGGCCAGCAAATGTCTCGGAAATGCCCCCACTTGCTCCAGCAGCCGCTGTCTCATGCCCTCCTGTTTTTAGCATGCTGGAATCTCCACCGTGGCACTCTTACCGTGCTTAAAGACAACTGTCCCTTACTGGAGCAAAGAGGAGCAGGTAGCCTTGATAAACATGAGAAGGCCAGAATGCCCGTGAGGAGAGTGATGCTCAAACAGGCCAGCACCCCAGTGATTGCCGCAGAATAAAGCGGTTTAGAATGAGGATTTTGGGGAAAGAGGACATTTGACGAGGCTCTGACTGGGTGACTTGCTTTTAGGCTTCCTAGAACCCAGTACCTGAGAATTGAGAGTTGGTTTTCTTATGGTCCCTGGCCCCTTCTGAACTCTGAGCTTAAAGGCTTGGATTGTACCAAATGTTGCAGAGGCCAAAAACAGAATAAACTGCCTTTTCCTAAGGAGCCCCCCCACCACAAAATGACAGAGATGGCAAGAAAGAGAAATGATTCCCACATGTTCTCTGACCTCCACATGTATACTATGGCATGCATATGCCCCTGCACTCTCACACACATCACACACACAAAATAAACCAATATTGTAAGACATGTATTGGTAACATCACATATACACATCTCTACAGATTACTTATAACTACCAAACAGAATGCAAATGTAACATACATGGCTGTTGTACTATATTCGTTAGGAATCAGTCCTAACAGTTCAGAAGAGTCAATCATCTCAGGCAAACCCACACAGCACACCAGCAACAATGTAACACTTCTTATTCAATCTACAGATAGGGAGGCTAATCTGGCTAAACTTTTTTGGGGCAGTGATCATGTGTTCTACACTGATGTCTTCTCACTGACCTTGACATAGCTCAAACATTACTTTGTACTGATTTGAATATAGTGGGCTCAGGGGCTGGAGAGAGAGCTCACAGGTTAAGAGTCCCGAGTTCAATTCCCAGTAACCACATGGTGGTTCACAACCATCCATAATGAGATCTGGTGCCCTCTTCTGGTATGTAGGCATACATGCTGGCAAAATACTACCTACAAAATGAATATATAAATAATAAAAATAACTTTAAAAAATATAGTGGGCTCAATATGTATAAAATTTCAAAAAAGATACTAGCAGCTCAAACGTTAACCATAACCTTTTTCTTTCTCCTCTTCCACTGAAGAGAAATAAAACAGAAGTTACTGGGAGTGGTTGTGCACACCTTTAATCCCAGCACTCGGGAGATAGAGGCAGGCAGATCTCTGAGTTCGAGGGCAGCCTAGTCTACAGAGTGAGTTCTAGGACTTCCAGGGCTATTACACTGAGAAACCTTGTCTCAAAAAAATTGAACAAAACAAAAAGCTAGTGGGACAAGCCTAAGCTATAGGCCAAGCTTTCATAATTAACAATAGTCTCCCTGTTGTTTTTTGTGAGCTGGCGGCCCAAAGAAAAGTCCAACTATAGTGGTTACACCTTCAATCTCAGCACTTGAGAGGCAGAGGCAGGCAGATCTCTGGTCTACAGAAAGAGTTCCATAACAGTCAGGGCTATACAAAAACACTTTCTTGAAGAAACAAACAACAAAAACAGGGTACTGGATGTCAGTATATATGTGTGCATGAGCAACAGTGCACGCATAGAGGGCGGAGGACAGTTCTTTCCCCTATCTGACATGTGTTCTAGAAATCAAACTCAGTCTCCAGGCTTGACTGGAAAGTATCTTTACCTGGCTGATTCAGTACTCAAGAAAGTGACAGAAAGACCTTACAGTGTATAGCATATACTGGCCTCTACTTACTTTCTTTCTTTCTTTCTTTCTTTCTTTCTTTCTTTCTTTCTTTCTTTCTTTATTTATTTATTTATTTATTTTTCTGTCTGCATGTGTGCCTGCAGGCCAGCAGAGGGCACCAGACCCCATTACAGATGGTTGTGAGCCACCATGTGGTTGCTGGGAATTGAACTCAGGACCTTTGGAAGAGCAGGCAATGCTCTTAACCTCTGAGCCATCTCTCCAGCCCCCTGGCCTCTACTTTAATTACAAATGCTGCTGGGATTAAAGACATGTATCATCAATCCTGACAAATCTAAATAGCATGAATTATTATTTTGATTTGGGGGGGGATGCTGTGTGTGTGTGTTTAACAATTTTCTTTTCTTGGCTAGGAATGGTGACGCAGGCCTTTAATCCCAACACTCACAAGGTAGGTGGATCTCTGTGAGTTTGAGGCCAGTAGGGCTACACAGTAAGTCCCTAATTAAAAATTCTTTTCTTCACATTTTATTTCTATTCTGTAGCATGTTCATACTACCATACATGTGGAGGACAGAGGACAACCTGCAGGAGTCGGTTCTTCCCTTCCACTATGCAGTTTCTGGAGGCTGAACTCAAGTTATCAGGCTTGGCTTGGCGGGACTGCCTTCACCCACAGAGCCAACTGACTGGATGGCCTTGTTTTTGTTTCTTGTTTTTTTTGAGATAATACCTCACGTGACCCAGACTTGCCTCTACTGGGATTAAAGACGTAACACCAAGCCCAGTTTCTGCTCTTTCAAATAAGGAATCTGGAGAACAAGGAACTAAACCCAGGCAGCAAAGAACAGGTTAAGGAAAAAGACTCTGCTAGATGAGGGAATACATTTCCGTGATACCAAACACTTGGGGGGGGGGGTGCAGAAACCAGAATCAAGAGTTACAAGTCATCCTCAACTACACAGTAAATTTAAAGTCAATCTGGGCTCTAAAAGACCAGTCTCAAAAAACAAAAAACAAAACAACAACAACAACAAAAGCAATTGACTGTGGTGGCTCACACCTAGGGTCCCAGTCCTCCAGAGGATGAGGGAGTCCAGCTGCCATGAGTTTGGGGTCCATGAAGCCCACCTCTAGCCGAGGTGCTATTATTGGCAGTTAATGGTTGCTGGAATATCGGGAGCCATTTTTCTTCAGTAAGTAGTCCTACACTCATGTTCATGCAAACAACATTAATTAAATGCAGCAATTAAAAAAGACAGGAAGTAGGAACAAAGAAGGGCTCCAAAGGGAAGGGATAAAAAAGGGTAATGGGGGATGGGCATGAACAATATACATTACATACATGTATGAAGTTGTCAAAGAAAAAAATTGTATTAAACAAACCAGGAAGCTGCGAGTGGTGGTACATGCCTTTAATCCCACCACTCAGACATAGAGGCAGGCAGGTCTTTGAGCTGGAGGCCAGCCAGGTCTACAGAGCAAGTTCCAGGACAGCCAGGGCTACAGAGAAACGCTGTCTCAAAAAACCAACCAAACAACCAAACAAAAGAGGAATTAGAGAGATGGCTCTGTGGTTAAAAGCACATTTGTTCTTGCAGGACTCAGGTTCAGTTCTCAGCACCCATGCATCAGCACACAACCTCCTTTACATCCAATTCTAGGGCTCTTTTCAACACTGCAGACAAATGGTTCACATACATACATACATATCAGCCAAACACCAATACACATAAATCTTGAAAACACACATGCACCGTAAACGGGCCCATAATCCCAGCACTCTATAGGAAAGGAGAGCCACACGAAATTCAGGGCCGACCAGGACTGTACACTGAGACAATGTCTTTAAGAGTAAAGAAGAGTTTCTGGTAGAAACAAAGACCATACAAACGAAGTAACACAGTATGGATGTGAACTCATCCAAGCACTCAAATTTAAAAAAATTTGGAGGCTGAGAGATAGCTCTGTTGTCACAGTGCTAGTCACATAAATCTGAAGACTTGAGTTCAATCCCCAGAACCCACACAGTGGAAGGACAGAACAGACTCCCACTATTCATGCACTGTCCTCTATACGCACATGCTGTGGGATCCTATGCACTGTGAGTACGTTTTGTTCTCACTGGTTGATAAATAAAGCTACTTTGGCCTATGGCAAGACAGTGTAAGAGTATAAGGCAGGAAATCCAAGCAGAGATATAGGTGAAGAAGGGCGGAGTCTGAGAGACACCAGTAGCCAGAGCAAGATGCAAGATGCTAGAGCACAGGTAAACCCTATACACGGATTAATAGAGATACGTTAATTTAAATGTAATAAGCTAGCTAGTAATAAGCCGAGACATTGGCCAAACATTTATAATTAATATATACATATAACTAACCTCTGAGTGGTTATTTGGGAACTGGCAGGCAGGAGAAACATTAAGGTTTTTGTGTACCGTGGCGCGCGCACGCACGCGCACACACACACACAAAATGTTAGCAGGTGTGACCTGAGAATAATACTTGTAAAGCCAAGGTACACAGGTGGACTGACTGGCACCCTGGGACTGTCTGGCCAGCCAGTCTAACCAGTGAGTACCAAGTCTAAAAAAATAAAATAGCTCCAGAGGAACAACACCCGAGTTGTCTTCTGATCTCCATTCACTTGTACAAACACCCTTTCTAAGAATTAACTACTTGGGCTGGAGAGATGGCTCAGAGGTTAAGAGCATTGCCTGCTCTTCCAAAGGTCCTGAGTTCAATTCCCAGCAACCACATGGTGGCTCACAACCATCTGTAATGGGGTCTGGTGCCCTCTTCTGGCCTGAAGGCATAAACACAGAATATTGTATACATAATAAAAATTAAATATATATATATATATATAAAAAAAAGAATTAACTACTTTTCAGGGAGTTCTCAGCCATGTCTTCAATTTTTTTCTCTGAGACAGGGTTTCCCTTTGTTGCCCTGACTGTCCTAGAACTTGGTCTGTACACCACACTGGCCCTGAACTCTGCCTCCGGAGGGCTGGGATTAAAGGAGAGTGCCACCACCGCCCACCTCAAGTTGTTTGTTTTAATAATACTGGGAATTGAATACAAAGCCTCTCTAACTTTAGCCAAATGTGCTCTCCTACTAAGCTATGCTCCCAACTCCTAAACTGAAGTTTTGGGTTTTAAATTTTTTTTATGTGTACGAGTGTTTGTCTTCATGTATGTGCATGTACCATGTACATGCTTCATATCAACATTGAAGAACCTGGAACTGGAGTTACAAACAGGTGTGAATTGCCATGTGGATGCTGGGAATTTAATCTGGGTCCTCTGCAAGAGCAGCAAGTGTTCGTAACTGCTGAGCCATCTCCCCAGCTCTCCAAACTTAAGGCTGCTTTATATTTTTGAAATAGGGTTTCTCTATGTAGCCCTGGCTGGCCTAGAACTCATTATGTAGACCAGAATGACCATAAACTCATAGAGATCCACTTGCCTCTGCCTCCTGAGTGCTGGGATTAAAGCTGTGACAACCATACTAGACAAAGTTATTGATATCAGCAAATTGGTATGTAGCTCAAGATCATATTCTCATGAAATTTCACTTACATACCAACATAATTCACTCTGGAGCAGAGTGTGACGGCACATGCTTATGTGCGCAGCACTTGTGGGAGCAGAGATCAGGGATCAGGAGTTCAAGGCCATCCTCTCCCTTTGCGACACAAAGGTCAGTCTGGGATACAGGAGACTGCTATCTCAAAAAACAAACAGCCAAGGACTAGGAAGACGGCTCAGCAGTAAGGGTACTTGCTGCTATGCCTGACAATCTGAGTTTGACCCCATATTCCCACACAGTAAGATGAGAGAACTGACAACTACATGTTGTCTTCTGCACATGCACAGCAGCACACCCAGGTCCACAGACGTGCAGTTATTAAAAATTAAACAAACCCACCACCTTAATCCCAGCACTCGAAGGACCTCTGAGTTCAAGGCCAGCCTGGTCTACAGAGTCAGTTCCAGGATGGCCAGGGCTGTTACACAGAGAAACCCTGTCCTGTAAAAACAAAAAACAAAAACAAAACAAACCAACAAGAACCTATAATCCCAATATAGATAGCATAATCAAGTCACAAGAAGTTGCCCAAATACCTCAGCTCTTCTCTTATAGCAATGCCTTCTGCTTCCAGTCATTCAACTATGTCTCATGAGGTGTACCCTATGAGCAATTGATTGAGGTAGAGAAAAAGAGAGTCTGGTTTACTGATGGTTCTAAGTCCTATGCAGGGAGCACCGAGAAGTAGACAGTTGCATTACAACCCCTTTCTGGGACAACCTGAAGACAATTATTCACTGTAGGTAGAAGACATGGTCATGGGCTGTAGCCAATGGACCAGCTGAATGGTCAGGGACTTGGAAAAAGCATGATTAGAAAATTAGTAAGAAAGACATATGGGAAGATGTATGTGAGTAGATCTCTCCAAATAAGTGGAGGTGAAAATACTGTGTGATGAGCAAATGCTCATCAAAAGGTGACTTCAGCCGAGATGTCTAATAATCAAGTAGATGGGATGACCCATTCTGTGGACAGCAAGCTCCCCCCTTACCACCATCCCTGTCACTGCCCAATGGACCCAAGAACAAAGTTGCCAAGGTGGCAGAGATAGAAGTTATGCATGGGCTTGACCACATGGTCTTCCACTCACTGCTGACCTGGCTACAGCTGCTACTCACCACAGGCACCACTCCTGGGACTATGAGCCAGCAACCTGGTGGCAGGATGACTACGGCAGAGCACTTTCTTTTGTTTTTTATAAATCTATTTATTTATTTGTTTGTTTGTTTATTATGTGTACAGTATTCTACCTGCACACCAGAAGAGGGCACCAGATCTTACTATAGATGTTGTGAGCCACCATGTGGTTGCTGGGAATTGAACTCAGAACCTCAGGAAGAGCAGCCAGAGCTCTTAACCTCTGAGCCATCTCTCCAGCCCCTCAGAGCACTTTCTTCATGCAAAGAAAACCTCTTTGTCCTTACTGGAACAGACACTTACTCGGTCATCAATTTGCCTTTCGTGCTTCTGAACAAAGTACCGTCTGTGGACCTACAGAGTGCCTCGTCTACCGCCATGGTACTCTACACAGCACTGTTTCTCCTGCCAGAGAACTGTGACAGTGGGCTCACATTCACGGGATCCACTGGTCTACCATGTTCCCCATCATGCTGAGCAGCAGATTAAATGGTGGAATGGCCTTTTAGAGACACAGTTAAGCACCAATTAGGAGGCTAATTAGGAAGTGGAAGCATGGTTGGGGGCCAGAAAGATGGCTTGATGGTTAAAAGCTTATACTGCTTTTACAGAGGACCCAAGTTTGGTTCCTAGCACTCCCGGTAGGTGGCTCACAACTGCCTCTAAATCCAGCTCTGGGGTGTATTTTGTTTGTGTGTCCAATTCCTCTGGCCTGAGTACTCACATACACATAACCACAAACACATAATTTAAAAAAAAAAAAGAAAATTCAAGGCCATCCTAGTTTACATAACAGGTTTGAAGTCAGCCTGGGATACATGAGACCCTATCTCAAAAGAGTAAATTAAAAACAATAATTAAAAACAGGGCTGGAGATGTATAACTCAGTAGGCAGAGTATTTGCATAGCAGGCAGGAGGCCTGTGCTGGATCCCAGCACTATCAACTGGGTGTGGCAGTATACACCTGTAATTCCAGAACTTGGAAATTCAGAGGAACAGAAGGTCAAGGTCATCCGTGATTCTAAACAGCAAGGCCAGCCTGGGATAGGTGAAACCTTGTCTCAAACAAAACAAAACCCCCTATTTTTTAAAGTAACAGAGCCAGGGCGGAAGAGATGACTCAGAAACTAAGAGTACTTGTTCTTACAAAAGCCCCAGGTCCAGTTCCTAGTTCCTACACAGTAGTTTAACCATCCATACCCCATCTTCTGATACACCAGGCACACACATGGTACAAATATATACGTGTGGGCAAAATACTCATATATATTAGATAACTTTTTTGTTTTTGTTTTCTGAGACAGGATTTCTCTGTGTAGGCCTGGCTGTCCCAGAACGCACTCTAAAGACCAGGCTGGTCTCAAGCTCGTAGAGATTCCACTGCTTCCGCCTTCCAAGTGCTGGGACTTCAGTATGGAGCCTGTCCTGGAACTAGCTCTGCACACCAGGCTGGCCTTAAACTCACAGTTTGCCTATACCTCATGAGTGATGGAATTAAAGGTGTGCGCCACCACTGCATGGCAAATGCTTTTTAAACAAACAAACAAACAAACAAACAAAAATATTAAAGTAACAGAGGTCAGAGAGTAATGGCATTTACTGCCAAGCCTGATAACCTGAGTTCTGTCTCTAGGACTCACATAGTAGAGAGAGTGAACAATCACAGAATATGCTGAATTGCATGTGTGCTCTATGGTGCATCCCCTCTCCATGAAAAAAAAATGTGATAAAATTTAAAAAGTAAATAAATAAAACCCCAACCTATCAGTCATCATGGCCCGGGCCTTTAATCCCAGTACTGGGGAGGCAGAGGCAAGAGAGTCTCTTATTTTGAGTTCAAGGCTAGCTTGGTCTCCACATTTCCAGCCAAGGATCCATGGTAAGACATTTGCAATAAATAGGACAGCTCAAAATCAGGCACATAAGAACTACTGCTCACAAAGCATAAATAGTTGTAAAATGACAGGTAAGGAAAATGCTATCATTTGTGGGACACAGTAGCTCTGCCTATGATCTAAGCACCTGAGAGACTGAGACTGGAGAACTGTTATGTGAGTTAGAGCCGGGCTCCTGCCCTACATAGTTCCATGCCAACCTGGGTACCAAATGTAACCCTGTCTCAAAAACTACAGACGAGGTAACATGTTTTAGCAGATGAAGGTGCTTGCTATCAAGGCCAATAACCTTAGTTCCATCCCCAGAACAAACATGGTGGAAGGAAAAGAATCAACTCCTCTATGCTGTTCTGACCTCTGCATGCATGCTATCTCTCACATTTGTATGTGTGTGTGTACGTGCGCACACACAGACACACACAATAAATATATAGCTATCTATGCTATCCTTCTCCTGATAAGTTATCTTAAATCCATGTATTCCTTGACCTGAGGTCAGCTGGAAAGCCATGAATGAAGGTAATGGCTACAGTACAATGCAAATGGTGCCCCAGAGTCACAACACTCAAATTCTAGTTGACCTGGCATTTTACCACTCACTTTCCCTCCTCATCTATCACAGAGGAAATCTCCCCAATCTATGCAACATTCCAACAACCTAAAGAAGTCACTGATAGAATGGGGGCCATCTCGACACAAAGTATCTCCACCAGTTTTAATTGTACTGATGCATTTAAAACAAAAAAGTAGAGAGTGGTGGTGCACGCCTTTGATCCCGGCACTAGGGAGGCCGAGGCAGGCAAATCTCTGAGTTTGAGGCCAACCTGGTCTACAAAGTGAGTTCCATGACAACCAGGACTGTTAGACTGAGAAACCATGTCCTTGAATAACAAAAATGAAAATAAATAAATAAATAAAAACAAAAACAGAATACAGCTTAAGTGTGGTAGCTTTTGAAGACTTTAATCTCCAGCACTCAGGGGACAAAAGCAGGAGGATCTTGGTAAGTTTAAAACTAGCCTAGTCGATGAAGTGATAGATAGATAATTAGATACATACATACATACATACATATATACATACAAATAAATAAAGAGCAGGAGGGATTGCTCAGTAGTTAAAAGCATTAGATACCCTTGCCTAGGTTCAAATTCCAGCATTCACATGGCAGCTCAAAACCATCTGTAACTCCAGTTTCAGGAGATTCAATGCCCTCTTCTGGCCCCCAGGGCCACTAGGCATGTACAAGGTGAACAGATATACATGCCAGCAAAACAACCATACACACTAAAAAAATGAAAGGAAGAAAAAAAAGAGCCAGGTGTGGTGGTGCATGCTGCAATCCAGGATTCAGGAAGTTGGGGCAGGGAGATTATGATTTCAGACCAATCTGGAGCTGTCAAGCTGGCTCAGCAGACAAAGGTGATTGCCACCAAGCATAATAACCTGAATTTGATCCTCCAAACACGCAGGGGAGAAGAAAAAACCGACATCCACAGGATGTTCCCTGACCACTATCCTTGCACCATGACATACGCATCCATAAACATATTCTTTCACTCCCTACCACTACTCCTACATGCAAAAGACCAATCTGAGCTACAGTGAGACCATGTCTCAAAAAAGAAAAAAAAAAAAAAAGAAAGAAAAAAAGAATTTGAAAAGAACTGGCTTTACTTTGGAACGTGGAAGAAAGTAGAAGACTTCTTTTATAACCCCAGAGAACAAGAAAGGAAAAGTAATTAACAAGAAAGCCTCCAGATTAAAGGAGCTTCAACTCTGTTACTCTAGTAAGCTTCAACTATTTTGTTGATAAGAAAGGAAGTCTAAGTCCAGAGAAAGTAAGTAAAAACAAAACAAAAACAAAAACCCCAAGCCGGGCGGTGGTGGCGCACACCTTTAATCCCAGCACTCAGGAGGCAGAGGCAGGCGGATCTCTGTGAGTTTGAGGCCAGCCTGGTCTACAAGAGCTAGTTCCAGGACAGGCTCTAGAACTACAGTGAAACCCTGTCTCGGAAAACAAAAAAACCCCAAAATCCAAAACTATCATGATTGAATTAGAACTTTTCTTTCCAGTATCCAACTCAGTATGGTGATTGGCTCAGTAGGGGAAGGGCTTACTCAACATGCGTAAAGTCCTGGGTTTGATGCTCAGCACTACATAAACCTGGGTGATGTAAAATTGCTGACCCCAGCATTCAGGTGGAGGCAAAAAGATCAAAAGCTCAAGGTATTGCTCAGCTACAAAGTGAGTTTGAGGTCATCTTAGGCAACATAACAGACTATTTTTTTTCCAGGACAGCGTTTCTCTATTGATAATCACTCTGTAGACCAGGCTGGTCTATAGTTTAAAAGATTTGCCTACCTCTGTCTCCTGAGTGCTGGGATTAAAAGTATGTGCCACCACCTCCAGACAAGACCCATTTTAGCCAGGCAGTGGTGGCATACACTACCACTACAGAGTAACCGTGTCTCTTGAAAAACAAAACAAAACAAAAAAACAAAAAAGAAAAAGACCCCGTCTTTAAAAATCAAGTAAAAAAAGAGAGCTGTGGGGACAGCTCAGCAGAGAAGGCAGACTGCTAGCAGGCCTAATGACTTGAGTTCAATCCTCAGAATCAGACAGGAGAGTCAACTCCCTCAAGTTGTTCTGATCTCAATATGATTTCAACATACACAAAATAGATATAAAATATAAGCTCAAAAAAGAATTCAAAAGATTCCTTATCTCAACAGGAGATGCTAACAAAGGGGCAAGCACTCCCGCACTAAAGCTTTGTCCCTCCACCCACTATCTGTAGTGTTTCCGACCATCTGAAGGGCAAGCTGTCGTGGCCTTCAGAACTCGGATTTTACTGCCGCGGTGAGGACCAAGAGTTTCCGGTCCTTGCTATTTTATCTTCTGTGTGTGTTTATGAAGGTGCACACGTGTGTTGATGCCTGTGAAGAGAGGCCAGAGGACAACCTCAGGTGTCATTACTCAGGTGCCACCCACTCTATTTTTGGACGCTGGGTGTCTCACTGACCAAGGCCTCACCAATTCTGCTGCGCCGACTAGCCAGTAAGCCCCAGAGATCCACCTCTCTCTGCCTCCCCAGTGCTAGGCCTACCATGCCCAACTTTCTTACACAGATTCTGGGGATCAAACCCAGGTCCTTATGCTTGTATGACAAGCACTTTACTAACTGAATTACAGCCCTCTGTATTGCTTTTAAAGACGTATTTATTTTAGGTACATAGGTGTTTCACCTGCACACCAAAAGCGAGCACAGGAGCCCATGGGCTACAGCTACAGTTGTCAGCTGTCATGTGGGCACTGGGAATTGAACTTAGGACGAAAGAGCCACCACTGTTCTTAACTGCTGAACCATCTCTCAAACCCCTACTGGGTTTTTGTTTGTTGGTTGGTTTTTCAAGACAGGGTTTCTCTGTAGCTTTAAAGCCTGTTCTGGAACTCGCTCTGTAAACCAGGCTGGCCTCGAACTCTCAGAGATCCACCTGCCTCTGCGCCCCCACCCCCCCAGGCTGGGATTAAAGGCTAAAGAACCTTACTTCCTGTCATGCATAATGGCATATGCCTGACAGTCCCAGCACCTGGGTGGCAGATGCAGAAGGCTCACCTCAAGTCTGAGGTCAATCTGGTTTACTTAGGGAGTTCCATGCTAGCCAATGCTACATAACAAAATCTTGTCTCCAAAGACTAAAATACAACGTTATTTAGCATCAGGTCTCATATTTTGATTTTCCCTGACTACTACTAGGACATCATATAATTTTATCCCTTTTCTTTCAAACTACGCTAGAAGCGGTGTTCCCCCGAAACTTCCCGATACCTCAGATTCAAACAATCCCATTTACTGTCTCATCATTCAAGAGACAAGCAAACACTCCACTGACCACCAAGAGTGGGAAATGCTCTCCACACTCGGTTCTTCTTGTTTCTGGAGGCTACACCATAAAGACGATCCTTGCCGTTGGTGTCCTTGTGTCTCCACAGCAGACAAAATGCAAGTCCACTCGTGATCTCACCTGGTCATTTCACATTTCACTCCTGATGAGAACCAGTGGCAACGGAAGGCGGCAAAGGTACAGTGTTGCCTTTTTATAAAAAAAACTTCCTGGGCACCATAATAAACTAGAAAAGGCACTTTTTTTTTTTTTTTTTTTTTTTGGTCTAACAGCAAACACCAGTACCACAAGTGTTGATTACTTCAATAATTCTGTCACATTGTTAAGGAAAAAAATCAAAAACAAACGAACAAAAAAAAAATCACATTTGACTATGATCCCACCTCCTCCCAAATCATTAACCCAAGATCGTCTTACCCTCTCTCTCTCTTCCTCCTGCCGTCTTATTCCTTCTCCTTTCCAGGGCTCCTGAACTTTCTGGAAACAAATTCTCTAGGTTACAGAGGCCAGTAAGCGGAGGCCACCAGAGAACTGCACAGAACCTCAGAAGTTCTTTGACTGTCAGCAATCTAGAAAGCAGGCAGCTTCCCCAGCAACAATCCAAGGATGGAAGGACAGGGGCCCAGTGCCACCCACTACGTGGATAGAAGGGAAATAAAACCAGTTCCCCAAAACTAAGATGAATGCTATCACCAGCATTTGGGTTTCACTCCTAGGCTCGGACACTTAGTCTTCATTCCTCAGGGCTAAGAGTAACAGGGAGTCAGAGAACGGAGGACATGAAGGAGGACCCTGCTCCTGAGAAGTGGTCCAGGGAGCAACGCTGTGGGTAGGGGGATGCCCAAGCCCTTGTGTCAGGCACAGTGCCAAGTTCAGGCCCAGCCACTTCCTCTGGCCTCGCCCACCCACTCTACTTCTGTGAGGACTTCGCCCCCTGCCTACCCAAGGCCTTGTGCCAAGTAGTACCTCCTTCAACCTTCAGTGGTCTCTAGACTGGAGACCCCCAGCTGTCCCCCTAAAACCTTCGCACCCCTGAGACACCCAAATGGGTCCTTCCTCCCGATGTCAACTCCCACTCCGTCCTCAAAGGCCGGTCTTTGGGACGTCCCTCCTTCACCCCTCCAGGGAGCTGAACTCTGCCACCCACCAGACAGGCATCCGCCCCCTAAACCCCCCCATTCCTCCTCATCGCCCGCTCCTCCACAACCACTTCCGGTTCCGGGACAGACACACTTGCAGTCACATCGTGGACCACCCCCCCACCCCGCCCGCCCGCCCGCCCGCCCGCTCGCCCAAGGAAAAGGGGAGGGGGGAGGAGCGAGGAGCTTGGCGCGCGCCGACTGCAGCGGCGCGAGACTCACCCGGCGGCGGCGGCGGCGGCGGCGGCGGCGCCAGCGCCTGAGCCAGCGCGCGGGAGGGGCGGCGTTTGCAGGGAATGGAGGGAGCCGAGGGAGTGGGAGAACCCGCGGGGCGCGGGACGGGGAACGAAAGACGGGGTGCGCGGGCATGCACTGCAGGCGCCAGACGGATCTCCACACTCGCAGAGCTGCGCGCGAGACACCCGCGGGGCGGGGGCGCGAGGCAGTGTGTGGCCCCCCGCCCTCCCTCCTGAACACTCACCCGGAAGTGGTGCTGCGGCTCGTGCTCCCGGGAACCCCAGTTCCTCCACGCCCACCTTCCCCCCCCCCCAGCCTCAGTGAAGAGTCGTTTCGCGGAGAAGGCGGGAGAGCCGGAAACGAAAAAGGGGGGGGAGGGAGGGAAATAGCAAAAGGAGGGTGGTAGCAGGAAAGTGGGGGGAGAGAAAGAGTTCAAAGGCCGAGTCACTTCCGGGAGCGCCTAGAATACATCCGGCGCTGCTAAGGGCTCAGGGATACTGATGGCAGAAGTTACGACAAGTAAGGGCGGAAGTGGCTCCTACCCAGGGACGTGTGGAGCGTTCGGTAGATGTGACGCCCCAGCGGAAGTGAAGGCGGGTTCTGTTAGCTGAAGCTGAGCATTCGAAGAGCGGTCCCGGGCTTCCGGAAGAGACTTCTGGGGAAGTGGTAGCGTGGGAGCTGATCAGGTTCATGAATTATGCATCAAGGCAGTAAAGACAGTTTAGGTTCTCCCTTTTCTAGATTTATTTTATTTTTATTTATGTGTATAAATCCGTGTAGGTGTGTGCGGGTGCCCTCAGCAGCCCCCTGGAGTTACAGACAGCTTTGAGCTTCCCTGCCTAGGTGCTGAACCCAACCTCCGGTCCTCCGGTAATGCAACAAGCACTCCTTACGGCTGAGCCGTCCCTTCGGTCCCCCGTAGAGACGGTACGGATTCTTAAAAGACAGGGGTCACGGTTCATTTCTGGGTGTAATCGGCTGTGTAGGAAGTTAATTGACTTTTTCTTGAATCTTCACGAGGGTCCCTTTGACTAGTCAAGAAAAGGTAAGAATGTGTCCATAGTTGTTTGAGATCTCTGAGAATTGAACCCGTTTTCCTGTGACTACGCCAATACTCTTATCTTTGCTTTGGTCTTTTCTTGTTGCCTCCACCCACACAACACTCAGGCGTACCTCCTCCCAGCTCCATCAGGGTTAGGACTTTGAATTGCTCCTGTTCAGTATCAACAAATCCCAGAACTTAAGCTGTTCAGTAAACGTTTGTTGTATAAATACGCAATTGATTATGAACTACTCCAGGAGATCTTCCCCAATTGCTTCAACCCAAAGTTTCATTTAAAAATTTGTAGCATTTACAGCGTGTCTTTATCTTTGTTTTTGTTTTTCAAACAGGGTTTCTCTGTGTAGCCCTGGCTGTCCTGGAATTCTATCCTTAGTCCAGGCCGGCTTTGAACTCACCGAAATCCACCTGCTTCTGCCTCTCAAATGCTGGGATTGAAGGCGTGCACCACCATTGCCCGCCCAGCTATGTCTTTGTCTTTGAAACAGGATCTTGCACAGGTACAGTTCATGCTGACCTTGAATCCTAAATCCACTTTCTAAATGGATTTCTAATTTCCTACGTGATGGGATTTCAAGCCTCTCTTAGTCTATAGTTTATACTGTTAATTTTAACTAATTTGTATATCTGGTTCTCTAGTGAGATTGTCAGGGAAGAAACTGTTCACACTAGATACATAAGTGTTAAGTCACCTATGTTACCACTGTTGAGAGAATCAGCTTCCTTCTATCCTATCTTGTACCCTCCCTAAGCTGCTAAACTGCTGGCGTGTAACAGCTCCGAGGTGGGATGGGGCAATGGGATAACTTCCTGAATGCCTGCTTATATCCCATCTGCTTCCTTCACTAACCTGCTAGGCTCTGAGAAGCCCTACTCTCTAAAGGCTATAAATGTTAGTGATTGTCTTTGTTCTACAGGTTCTTGTGGGTCTCTGCTTCCTCTGCTTCAGTTGGCTGGTGTGATTAAAGGACATAATTACCAGAAATCCATCTCAGTACCAAACCTGGAACGAATCTTTAATTTTTAAAACAATACATTTATTTATTTAGTAAACCTATGTAGCCACAAGGCCAAACAGCATGATCTGGCTAGAGTCTCTGAGCTCAGGTCTGTTTTGGCTAATGCAGGATTGAGTTTCCTCAGTGAGAAAGCAAAATTACTCTAACAAGTAACTACAATCTTATTCTACAGATAGTTAAAGTGAGACTAAGTGACTCTTCCCCCCTCCAAAGTCACAGCCAGCAATAGTTAGTTAGTTAGTTAGTTAGTTAGTTAGTTAGTTAGTTAGTGATAGAGTCTCACTATGTAGCTTTAGCTTAGCCTGGGATCAGGTTGACCAGGCGGTCTTGTCTACTTTTTGAAACAGAATCTCTTGTAGCCTAGGCTGGCCACAAACTTGCCAGGATAACTTTGAACCCCCAATCCTGCTGCCTTCAGCTCTCTCCTCAGTGCTGGATTACAGACATGAACCACCACACCTTTTATTTGTTTTGGTTTGAGTTTTTGTGTATTTGTGTGTAAGTGGAGGCCAGAGGTCATTATCAGATGTCTTCTTTAATCCCTGTGCTCATTTTTTTTTTGAGGTGGGGTCTCTAAGTTAACCTAAAGCTCACCAATTCAACCACATCGACTAGTCATTGAGCCCCCCCAACACACACAAACAGTGCTGGAGTTACAAATTTGAGCCATCAGACTCATCTCCCCAGCAACATTGTGGTGGTGGTGTCTGCTTGTTTGGTGTTTTGAGATGGCCTCACTAAGTTCACACTGATCTCAAACTTACCACATTGCTAAAATGACCTTGAACTCCTAATTGCCCAAGCGCTGGAATTTGGGGCAAGCCACCACGCAGTGTTTCTTCCTGTTTATCACAATGTTGAGCCCAACACTCAGTCTGTGTTGATTTCAGTAGCAAATTAACAGGATAGGAATTTAAGTGACCCAGTTGTCATGTACCTGTAATCCCAGCTTTCAAGAAGCTGTGTCAGGAGTAAGAATTACAGGTAGGTGAGGCAGAGGTGGCACACACCTTTAATCCCAGCACTTGGGAGGTAGAGACAGGCAGATTTCTGAGTTCAAGTCCACTGTGATTTACAGAGGGAGTTCCAGGAAAGACCCCAAAGCTATGATAATTCCTGTCCCAAAAAGACAAAAAAAAAAAAAGGTTATGGGCAGGCCAGCCTGGGTTACGTTGAAAAGACTCTGCCTCCAAAAGAGAAGGAGGTGAAAGGAAAAAGGTAGAAGGGAGGAGAGGAAAAGAATGGAAACAAAATAGTAATTCCCCAAAGTCCTGGTTCTCCAGCTCTGCCTCCTGTACACATTCAAGCCCTCATGCCTCGGGCAGCCCCTCCTGCCTTTGCTGTAAGGAGCAACTTTTAAGTCCTTGGAACAAAGCTTCGATGCAGTAAATCTGGGAAATGGTGGGGAGGAGGGCTGTTAATTTTAGCCTGGGTTCTCCAGCTGGCACAGTTTCCATCTTGAATCATTTCCACACCCTGATCTCTGCTAGGAGATCCCTCCTCCCAAGGGCTTCCCCATCCCCTTCTTTGGTATGTGCCCAATGGTAAGCATTCCAGAAGTATGCCCAGGAGAACCTTGGCTGAGTCATTTGATGTACCCCTCAACAGAGTTTGGTGATAGGAGAGTCGACGCCTCCAGTCAGGCCTGTGACATGTAGACTTGACAAAACTTTCAAAAGAGCAGCTTGGCCCTTGTTTACTTTCCCCTCTATGACTCTGTTACCCACAGCCTCGAGGACTTGAGGACCCAAGTCACTGAGTTTTAGGAAAGGAAAATTCAGGTGTGCTCCCCAGACCCCACGTGGTGTCATGGTTAGCGCCGACCCAGTCTAGCACACATCCGGACTGTCATTCTCCCGTCTCTAGCCTCCTGCCTTTCCATGGGGAGAGGACGTTGAGGGAAGAGAACAGGTGAGATTTCCAGTATCTTTAATGGTGTGTTTAATTTATTTAAATTTAGGAGAACTGCAGTCTAATCAGAGAGCAATTAATTCCTTCATTAGGGGACTTCATGTGTCCCTTTTGCATATGGATGAGCCACAGGGTCACACTGTCCCTCTAAAGAGTTGTTGAAGGTGAGAGCCCCAGGAGCCCTCCAAACAGTTCCTTGCCCTTCTGCACCGGATGCTCTTTCCCCCCACTCTCTTCTGGCAAGGGCTTCCAGCCCTGTGGGAAAAGCTGCAAAGGTTAAGGAGGCTTCCTTCACCTTCCCCAGAGCCCTTCCCTAGCCCAGCCTGTCAGCACCTCACCCCGCACCTTCAGTTTCCTCCCAGCTCAGCTCCCTCTGGGTTCTCTGAGTGCGCTGTGTTGGCAGCCCTCCTCAGAAGCCTGAAAGACCTCACGCCTCTGCTGGTTGGTTCATTATTCTGGCCTGGGCTGCTTTCCTCTGGAGCAGTCTGTCCTAAACACCACTGTCATCCTGAGAAATACATTCCTTCCTCTCCACACTCGTGTGCTTTAGGGGTTCAGACACAGTTCCCTCAATAGGCAGTACAGCTCCCCAGTATCTAAAGCACACCTACCAACACACATGCACACACACACTTCCTATTTATATCAAAGATAAAATGCATGGAGGCAGGTACAGTCCAGGCAGCCCACACTGCCCTCTTGGATACTATATTGCCACCTACTTCCCTGTGGTTGCCCATTTCCAGGGAGCAGGTGAGGCACAGATTTGGGGGGGGGGGAGCAAGACCTAGGTGGTTACCACAGCAACTAAGCCTAGCAACAGCTGAAAAGCTGATGTGTGGGCTTTACTAGAGCTGTTGAGGAGCCAAACCTAGAATCGGGACCTCAGAGGTGACTGATCCCAGCTGGGCAGCCTGTGTTCCCTCCCCAGACACACCCCTTGATTCCACCCCCACACCCCAGCAAAGGCCTTTCTCAGAATGGAAAAGCTAATGAGCTAACCACACAGGGCGTCTGGTGCAGCATAGCTTTTGGCGGGCAGCTGTAGGTAGGGGCATGTTAAGAAGCAAGGATGAAAGTAAGCCAAGTAGAGCGCCCTCTCTCCTGGGGCTCCCCCAATCTTTTTTTTTCCCTCCTCTCCATCTTTCTCTCCTTTGACCCTTTATCCTCCGCCTTAGCTGTCTTGCCCAGCATGGTGACTCATGCCTATAATTCCAGCACTCAGGAGGCAAGGTGGGAGGATCTAGTACTGGCCAGCCTGGGCTAGAGAGCGAGAGGCCCTGTCTCCCATCCATCATCCGCATTTCTGGCTTGTGCCGTTGCCTGTCCTAAGAAATGTCCCCCTTTACTCCGTCCCTTTTCTCTTGGTCTCTCTTGACCTTCGCTAAGAAGGAACAAGCAAGCCACACTGCTGATTCCAGTGTCTCCTGCAAGGCCTCCCTCCTCTGGACCCTCAGCTCCTCCCGTTCTGTCCCAAGTTAAGACATCCATCAGGTTCCAGCTTCAGGTAGAGCAGGCCAGGTGACAGTCTAGTCTGAAGAAATTCCCGGTCTCCCCTTTGTTCACCATTCTTCCTGCCAGTCCTCATGGGGGGGGATAAGGCAAAACAAAAGACTTAATTATCTTGCAAAGGCTTTATTTGAAAATTTTGAAACTTACATCCCACAAGATTATCACCACAAGAAGAAAGAGATAATACAAAAATATATATCACAGCATAGGAGCCAGGTTAGAGGAAGAAGGGAGGTGGAAAAAAACGAGAAAGAAGGGAAGAACCTGAGGAGAGGATAAGAGGGAGAGGAAGGAGAGGGAAGAAGGGGACATGAGGGGACCCAGGAAGAGAAGGGTGGATGTGGAGGCAGAGCTCCCAATGGCCTTGAACCAGCTGGCTTCAGTCCCTGGCAGCCTAGGTACAGTTAGGGAGGGCTTAAGGAAAGGTGGGGAAAGGAGGACCTGTTGCGGGGCTCTGAATTCCATAGAGACACATACACACAAACGGCCAGGACAGACAAGACAAGGAACTTGGGAGGGAAGGGAGAACATGGGAGTCCCTTCTCGTGTAGTGCAGCAGGTGACTCCCCCAAACCCATATTTCAGATGGATGACAGAATTTAGCAATTGGGCCTCAGTACCTCCATTCCGATGGGGGAGCCCTCAGAGTCAGTGCCCTTGGAATGGGATAGAAGGACAGTGAGACATGGAATGAGACGGGGCCATGGCAGATGGCACTAGGAGCCCCTAACTCACCTCCCACCCACCTCTAGGGCAGCATGCAAGGGCCACAGAGACTAGACCAGTGGGTGCTGAGGCAGTGAGCACACTGTGTCATGGAATGGTCAGAAATGCACATCCCCAGTCTGAGATGGCACAGAAAATGCAAAGGGAGTGGGACATGGGCAACAAGAGGGAGAGAGCTAGGAGCCAGCTGAGCAGACATGGGTGGGGAATGGGCAGAAGAGCAGCATGGAGAGCATGACCGTGCTATGGCCTGGGAGGGTGGAGGTGAATGTGCAAGGCTTTCATGTGAATGTGCAAGGGTGGGAATGGGGGACCCCAACCACTGGAGGGCAAACAACTGGACTTGCCCATGGGGTCAGTGAGTGGTCCAGGTGGTGTGCAAGAGCAGGAGCTGGGAGCCCCCCACCATGGCCCCAGTTCCCCACGGTTGCCCCACCCTCAGTGGATGGTGGCTATGCCGGCCACTTGGCCTCCCGCTTGGCAGCACCCCAACATGGGGGAGCATCACAGATTCACCAGGGGAATCCTGAGAGGAAGAGGGAAAGGGCATAGTCAGGAACCAAGGAGCAGGCTGAAGCGGAAGGAAGAGTTCACGACAGAGGGCACTTAGGGTGAAGAGGGCAGAGCTAAAATTAAGGGTTGCAGGAGACTAGGACATGGGGTAGGAAGGGGTCCCTTTCCCCTGGGGAGGCCTGCGAGCCATGTCAGGGAGGAGATTCATGGACTGCAGTGGGGAAGCCCACCCACCCCAGAAACACCCACCAAAGGCCTGGAGATCTAAGTTGCCTTCCCTCACCCTCCCATCCCATTGGCCCCTGCCCTCACCGGTTCAACTGGAAGGCTGGAGCCCCCTTGGGCTGGGGCATCCCAGGCCGGGGTCCCCCTCGGGGCTCCTCATGGTCAGGGGTGGGGGTAGGTGAGTCCCCGAAGGCCCCCAGCACAGTGACTCCAGCAGGGGATAAGTCTGTCAGTGGTTGCTGGCTCTCCTCCTGCCTCAGGGCACCTTGCTGCCCTGAGGGCCTGCGCCGCTTCTGGCTGCGGTCCCAGCTTGTGCATCAGAAGGAAAGAGATCCTTAGGCCAGCACCTCTGGTCAACCCAGCTTCTCCTCCTTCCCTGGTGCCTCCAACTCTCCACAGTACAGAAACTGTCCTCTGGGACCATGCGCCCGTCAAGCTATTCCTTCTGCTTCCCTCCAAACCAGTTTTGGAGAGCCACAGGCTTCGTGCCTCCTCCCTGCAGTACAAAGCCCCTTCAAACTGCCCCTTGTCACACTAATGCCCAGAGGAGCCCTTTCTCTCCTCTGCAGCTACCTGACAGACATTTAGTTCAGTTTCAAAGTCAGCTACTGACTTGGGCACCTGAGTCTAATGATTCTCTCAGTAAAGAGTGAAGGACTATGTGACCTGCTATAAAATGTGTACAAAGTTCTCTACTTCCTCCTAGACAGGAGCCCTAAGACAGGGTTCTGCGACCTGGTTCAGTTTTATCTGTCTTGGAGAGCCTCCCGCTACCCTTGCATTTTTCTGGAGGAATCTGCACTGGTTTCTCTCCGTTCTCCACTCCAGTTGTTTTTCAAGCTCTTCCCGTCCCCTGTAATTTCCTACTCCCGTGTAACTGCTGTCCTTGTCCTTGCCCTCTGTCTGGCCTTTCCCAGCCTTCCTCCATCTCCCCCAACTTACCAGAACTTGAAGATGATGCCTGTAGCCACAAGAACAATGATGATGGATATGGTGATTGTGACATAAAGCTGAGGGTCCACACCTGAAAGACGGAAGACAGCTGTTGGGAGGCCTGAGGCAGGGTCAAAGTGGGGTGTGGCTGAGGACTGCCACGGGACTCTGCCTCGTGTCTACTTCTCTGGACTCTCCCTCTTCTATCAACTTCCTCCGGAGCCCTCAGCTCTTCTACATTCCCTAACATTACATGTACCAAACACCACATGTACCACGTACCACACATGTGACGAGGCCCAAGGTCAGAGAGAACTATCCTCCTGTGTATAGAAACGGAGGTAGAGGTATCAGATGACCTTCCCTGGCCCAATCCTATGCTACCATCCAGCACAGTATGTGCTAACACACTGCCTGGCAGCGACCTTCCTTCCTCCGTGGCTTCCCTCTGCCTGGAACACCCATTCCGTTTTGAAGGTCTATCTCACATGGCAGTTGTTTGATCTGTCCTGATCCCCAGGGTGAAACAGTCTCTCACTTCTCCGTTTTTCTAACAACATGCTGTACGTGCTTCTCTTAGGGTGTTTATTATGTTGACTCATCGGCACATGTTTGCACATCTGTCTTCAACAGTGGACCCAAACTCCTTCAGAGTGTGGGAGGCATCTCCACCTCTGCACGCACCCTTGCCAGCCTAGAACCTGGCACGTATACTGAAGACACTCACAGATGAGGCCTCCCTCCCCATCCCTCACATCCCTACCAGCCTTGCTCACTCACCTTCTCCACGCCCTCCAAACAGGAAGGGCCTCAAGGTAGCAGGTGTTTCCCCAAGGATGAGCCCATCTCCGTCATCCCGCATTGAGTCTGAGTTGGGGTGCGGGGTAGCCAGCCCATGTGGGGCTGCAAAACCATAGTCCAGGGGCAGAAATCCAGGATTGACAGAGTTGGGGTCCCCTCCATCCTCCCTGGAGACTGTGGGACCCCACACAATAGCCCAGGGGTACTGAGATGAGGGAGGCCCCTCCTCAAAGCCTGATGGGGTGGCAGGAGGTGCAGTGCCTGGCAGAACTTGCCGACGTGATCTTGGGACCCGTGGGGATCGGCTTGGTGGAGGAGCCCGCTCCCAAACACACACATGGCGAGGGGCTGAGGGGCCACCCCGGACACAGGGGGGACGGGCTGGGGCTGGTGGGGACCGAGGGGAGGAACCCTGAACCGGCGGTGAGAGGGGCAGCAGCAGCAGTGGCCAGAGAGGGAGGAGCTGGGACAGCAGTGGAGCAGGCCTATGAGAAGGGAGAAAAAGCAGGTGAGCCCCTGGCCACTGGGGGCTCATGTGAGAACGGTAGACTCACACCAAAATCCGGGGTACCTCCCTCCAGGTTTCTCTGCTAAAGCAAGTGTGTGTCCCTAGCTTCATTTCATCTCTTTCTAGGGGACCAGTCCTCCAGAGACCCCAAGTTGGTCCAGTCCCCCAGGGAAAGTGGTCTTCAAGCTCCCTCTGCTGGGCCAAACTTACCACATTCTGCACTCCGTATCTGAGGTCTTCCTCAGCTGTGACCCAGATTTTCAGCCTTTACTGGAGGAAAAATGAGGGTGTCACAGCCCAACCTACCCTGTGTCCTTTCCCAGCTCATCCATCCACCAGTTCTGCCTCTTCGTGCCCCACCCCCTGCCCCGTTACCAGCCACGCTGCTGCTTCCCAATATCCACTGCTTCTTAGCATCCTTTTAGGGGAAAGCTCCCTACAGTAGCCCCCAGTCCCACCTACAACACCCCAGATGGGTCCCTGCTACCTCCTGGCCTCAGTGTCTGTCTACTCCTGCCTCTTTGGCTTCCTTCCTTCTCACTTCCTCTGCCCACAGCTTCAGGCTTCTTGGATCTTAATTTAGAGCCAAGAACCTTGTGATTCCCTGAGCACCTACCGCTAGGGAGGGAGTTTGAGAGTGGGGGAGGGAAGGGGAGTCAATCTTAGTGAGTGTGAGGGGGGTGCTAGAAGCCCCCTCACCTCTTGTAGTGCTGGGCACTTCTCTGGCGATGAAGCCCGGAAGCTACCTGCCTTTTCAGAAAGATGGGAGAAAATGGTAGGTGGGAGAAAAACTAGAGAATATGATTTTTGCTCTTGGTGTTTAACCACCCAAGCACATAGGTGCATTCTGAAAGAAGGTGGAGCTCGAAGGAAGCCACCCCCTCAGCTGCTTCTTCTGGGCAAAGTCTTAGGAGAGTCTAGATGGTTGATTCCAAAGGGAAGTGCACAGTCTCCAAGCTGAGGGTGGCGAGTCCCAGGGGGCTATGGTCTCTAGAGAGAAGGAGCATGTGACGCCCTGTGTCTTGTGGATTCCTAGTTTATATGGGCATGTGGAACGCTCCAGGAAGAAGCTAGGGAAGGAACTAGGGTAGTGGACAACAGGGGTGAGAGGTGTGGGGTGCAGAGGGAAAAGGCTGGCCAAGAGTCGGAAGGAGGGTGAACAGCAGCTGGGAAGAGATGGAGGGGGAACAGGCTCCACATCTCAGAGGGCGCTGAAGGGAGAAGAGGCCAGGAGGAGAAAGTGAGAACAGGCAAGGGAGGAGGATGGAGGGGTCTGGTCAGGACAGAAGCAGAGAGAGTAGAAGGGAAAAGAAAGGATGGAGATCAGAGAGGAGGAGAAAGTCACTGAGATAGAAAAGAAAATGGTGTTGAAGGCGAAATCAGAAAAGGAAGAGAGGAACGGAGTGGTGGGGGGATGGAACAGCAAAGATGGAGGAGTTAGGAATTGTTTCTTGAAATTTAAAGGGATATGGAGACAGAGCTGGAGGCCAGGTGAAAGCGAAGGGAAAGATAAGAGATAGGCCTGGGGGCTCGGTGAGAGAAGGTTAGAGAAGGGGTGAAAGAAATGGTAGGCGAACCAGTGGAGCGGATAAAGGCTCAGAGACACCAGTGGTCCGCGGACTCCAGGATCCACCTGCCCCTTCGCCTGCTACGTCCCCCACCACCAATGTCAACTCCAGCCCCTTCACACACACCCCGTACCCCTTGGTCACCCCCTCCAGGAAGTCCGCAGTCCCCGAGCTGGTGCGCCACCCCACCCCCTTCGCGCTCCTCACCGACCTGTTGTGCGCGGAAGACGAACCGGGGGTGGGGTGGGGGAACAGGGCCCCATCCCTAGCAGAACCCCCAAGCCCGCCAATCCCACAGGCCTGCACTCCCTCCACAGGGCTGGAAAGCAGCGCGAGTAGGGAAAACGAGGCAAAGATATGCCATGGGATTCGGAGGGAGCACCCAGAGCGGAAAGGGGACCTGAGGCAGGAGGATGCCCGAATCTGCAGGATGAGCTAAAGGCGGGATGAAGGCAGCCGCGGAGACGCTGATTGCTGCACCAGGAGGGTAGGATGGAGTCGGGACAGCGAAAGGATGGAGGGCACAGTGGAAAAGGGGCTCTTCGTGTCTGGAGCCCGACGAGGGACCAGAACAGGAGGGGCGGGCGGCGAAGGGCGCGGAGCTGGCACTGGGGAGGGCAGGGCCCGCTCTCTCCGGGTGGGGGCGTAGGGTCCCCCCATGGCTCACCTGCATGCCTGGCGTAGCAGCGCGACGACTGCAGGCGCTCGGGGCTGCGCGGAGCTGGGGGGTCGCAGAAGCGGGTGGGGCGCCAGGCATGGTCGGGAGGTTTGCCTGGCAGCAAGGCGCTGGAGCCGGAGGGGGGCGGGCGCCCGGGGCGCGGGGCGGCGGCGGCTGTGGCGGCGGGAGATGCTCGCTTCGGCTGGGCTCGGCTGGGCTCGGCCGGGCTCGGGTGGGTTCGGCGGACGACTAGGACCGCTTGGTCTCCGCCTCTCCTCTTCACGTCTGTAGGCCACGCACAGTTTAACCCGTCACTTGCCAGACTGCGAGCTCAGCTTTTGTCCCAGGTGCAAGCAAGGTTGAGGAGGGCAGCAGCGATTGGGGTGGGGGGCGGGCGGAGACCTCCAGTTCTTCGGGATGTGATGGCTCAACAGACAGACCCCATGATTTCTAACCCCCCTAGCAGTTCTGAATTTCTGAGTCAGCCAGACATTTGAGTTCCCAACTCTGGCCAGGGTGGAAAGGGATGGGAGTTCAAGACCATGGATGAGAGGACCGATGGTGTAGGAGAGAAAACTGCACACACAAGTTAGGGTGTCCCAGCAGATTACTCCCCTTATTTCATTTTGGCCCTGATGTATGATTCAATTTCTCTGAAGCAACCCAGTCCTTACGTGGTTCAAGATCCAAGGGTATCAAAATATCCAAACCACTTAACTGTGGCTTACAAGGATGTAGGTCCCCATCTCTAGGTATCTCCGATTTTTCTTTCCTAGGATTTCTGTGTCTCGGTTGCAGTGCAGCTAACACACATTCCTAGAAGGAGGCAATAAAGACCTGCCTGGGGTTCTGCATCTGCTAGTCCCTGCAGAAACTTTTCCTTGGCCGTTCACAAATGGCCCACGCCAGTCTCACTTAGATCCAGTCTTCTGAGAGGCCTTCCCTAATCTCTTAAAAAAAAACTCCCCTGATGTGGGCCATGGATATGGCTCAGGAGGTAAGGGAGGTACCTTGCCACCAAGCCTGACTACCTGAGTTCTAGCCCCAGGACTCAGATGGTGGAGGAAGACTCATTTGAGCTGTCTTCAGACCTCTGAACGAGCGTGCGAGACACACACACACTAAAGATACGCAATTAAAAAAATTCCTCTGACCCGTTCTTCTCCCTATGTTACCACCCCCCAGCTTCTAGGAAACCACAGTCCCCTAGTTTCCCTCCAGCCTCCTTGCTGTTGTTTATAAGTCCTGCTCAGCTCTGACTTCTTAAGTGTTGGAGCTTAGTCCTTGGCCTTCTCTTTCCACATTCTTTGTCCAGTGATCTCATCCAGTCCCAGGGCTTAAATACTCTGTAAATGTCAGTGAGTCCTGAATTTATTTCCATAGCACCAGACTCATTTGTCCAACCGCCCACTTGACATAGCCACTCCGATGTCTAATAGCCATGCAAACCTAATGTGACTCAAACAGATGCCTGGAACTACCCCACCCCCAATTCATTCCTGCCCAGGGCTCTCCGAGACATGACAACTCCTTGCTCAAGCTAAAAGCTGTTTTGGTTTCCAGTTCCTTCCCTGTATCTGCATCACCAGCAAGTGCCACAGCCTCCACTCTCAGCGCATGTCCTCCGTCACCCCGTTCATCTTTGCTGTCCTGATCCAAGCTGCATGGCACATCTGGAATCACGGGAGCTTCTTAGACGCGCCTTCATTTCTGTGCTCATTTACAGTTACCTATAATATTTTAAAACATAAAAGCTCTTCCTTTTTAAAATATTCAAGGGCTGGTGAGATGGTTCAGCAGGTTTCTAAGCCTAACAACCTGAGTTTGGGTGGGAGGAGAGAACCAACTCCGACAGAGTTGTCCTCTGACTGCCATTATCCAGCCTGTGCACGCACACACACACACACACACACTGAATAAATATAATGTAAAATCCACCAGCGTGTACGCCCTCATATGCAGTGCTTCGACCAGATCAGACTTCCTGATGTTCCAGAACACCAGAAGCCGTTCCCTCAGAATCCCTATACTTTGGGTCCCTCTGCCTCCAATGCTTCACTGATGTCTCTGTTTTTACCTGGTTGGCTCTTTCTTGACTTTCTGATCTCTGCCCCAGGGGTCTCCACTGCATCCCTGTCTCATCATCTTTTCCGAGTCATCCCTTCCTGGCGTGGTTCTGTATGTTTGCCGTTTAGTGACATCCCACATACACTGGAGAGCAAACATCTCGTTTGTCATCTTCACCCTACATCCTGGTTGCAGTGCTTTGTCACATGGGAAAGCCTCCATCTTCATTGCTCGATGAACATGGTCTGGGACCAACCCCGCGCTCTCTGAGCCCCCTTCACTCTCCATCGCCCCCATTCCCTCATCTCTGTGCTCGCTCTGCTCTCACACATACCCCTCCGGGCCATCCTTCTCCCTCTACCCTGTCATTACTCTGGCTCTCCTGCCTCTAGGAAGGAAGCCTGCTGTTAAGACCAGCATCTGCGCGCAGTTACTCTCCTTCTTGCCTGGCCTGACAGTCTTTCATTCCAAGTCAAAACAGCGGTGAGTCAGTGAGGCATCCTCTCAGTGTCTCCCAGTGGCAAGAGAAAGACAGAGCAGTCTGATGAAAACACAGCTATCTGACCACGTGAGGGAGCTTGCACAGTTCCTGCCGCTTCCTAGGCTCCCGGGGAGCCTGCCATAGGCTCTCATGGATGCATTGGAACCTGGTGAGGTCTGCATTTATCAAATGAGTGTCAGTTCATGGTAATGCCTTGCACGTGAAGCTTTGCCTCGTGATCAATTACTTTCAGTACTTTTTATTCCTTTCAATAAATGTTTGTATGAGACAGAGTCTCATATGGTCTGGCCTGGCCTGAATTCACTACATAGCTGAGGGTAATCTTGAACTCCTGACTTCCTGTTTCCATTTCCTGAAGTGTTGGAGATTAGGAGAACGCAGCACCACAACCCAGACATCAGCAAATGTTTTTTGAACATAACTACAAGCTGGGGAGGGCACTGGACCAGGGCATACAGTGAAGAGCAACAAAGTCACCACGGTCTTTAGTAAGGAGACAATGAGCTATCACGTGATAGGCTCAGGATATGAGTCATTGGTGGAGCACGTGCTTGGCATGTGCAAGGCTCTGGGTTCTTTATTGCTATGTCTTTACTTAGACAATGTTCCCAGTGCTTATCTGATGGATCTCTTTCCCCGGGCTGGCTTTGAACTCTCAATCCTCCTACCCCAGCATCCCGAGTAACAGTATTATAGGACTGCATCACCATGACCAGTCAGATTTCCATGTTTTCCTTTTTAAAAAAATTATGTGTGTGTGCCCTAGCGTACATGTGGAGGTCAGAGGACGGCTTACAGAAGTGGTCTTCTCTTTGTCTCATGTGGGTCCCAGGGATCAAACTCAGGTCAACAGGCTTCAGGGCAGGTGCCATTACCCCCGAACCACCTAGCTGGATTCTTATTTCTATGCTTCCTTTTCTCAAATGCCTCCCCTCTCTCTCTGCTTATAGTCTTGCTGCATTACTTAAAAAAGCAAAAACAAAAACAGAGGGGGGGAAGGAGGAAGGGGAGAGGGGAGGTAGGAAGGGGGATGGGGATGTGTAGCTCAATTAAGTATAATAAAGTATTTAAAAAATTCTAGGAAAAACAAAGAAAACAGAAATCTGGGTTAGTCGTTCACACCTTTAATCCCAGCACTTGGGAGACAGAAGCAGGTGAGTCTGAGGCCAGCCTGGTCTACAGAATGAGTTTTGGGACAGCTGGGACACAGAGAAACCCTATCTGAGAAAGGAAGAAAGAAAGAAAGAAAGAAAGAAAGAAAGAAAGAAAGAAAGAAGGGAGGGAGGGAGGGAGGGAGGGAGGGAGGGAGGGAGGGAGGGAGGGAGGGAGGGAAGGAGGGAGGGAGGGAGGGAGGGAGGAAAGAAACAGGAGCAGACAGAGTAATCTTTCTCATCACCCCCCATCTTCTTGCACCACCACCCTTTGGGGAACCCTGTCACCACCCAAAGTTGTCTTTGCGGCAGCTGTCCCCCCCCCATCCTGAAACCTTCCCATCCTTCTCTCACTTGGCTATCGGCAGCAGTGTGCAGGCATGTTGAACTTCCTCAGACAGATCCTCCTCAGCTGCCTTCCTCTGCTTCCCGTTATGGGGGGGAGGCTTTCTCCGAAGATGGCCTCTACTCCCCAGCTCCCCCAAGTCTCCCCTCTCTTCCTCTCCTACAGATTCGCAAGGGTTTACATTTGATAGAGTCTCGCTACATAACCCTGGCAGGTCTGGAACGCCCCATATAGACTAGATTGGCCTCAAGTTTGCAATGATCTTCCTGCCTCTGCCTTACAGATGCTGGGATTACAGGCGGGAGCACCACGCCCTCTCTGTAATTCATATTCTTTGTAAATTAAGTTTGTAAAATAGCAGGTTTCTTTATGGTATTTTCACATAGTTCATTTTGGTTGGTTCTCCTCCCATCTACCCACCCTCTCTTGCCCCTCTGTACCTTTCTGCCCCCTTCTGCTTTCGTATCTCCTGTCCTGTATTCTCCCCTCCCCCTCACTTAAAGCCTTCTTTTCCCTGTCTTACGGACCTTTTCTAGTTTCCTAGCGTTTACCTACATTCACTCCCACCACATGCACTTATTTAACAATTAGCAGCTAAGATCCCCATCTGAAAGAGAACGTGCAGTATCCGTCTTTGGAGCCAGAGTTATCTCAATTAACATAGTATTTTCCAGTTCCAGCGATTTCCCCGCAAACGTAACACTTTCCTTTTTCTTTGTGGCAGAATGAAATTCCACTGTCTATATGTACCACATTTTCATGACCCATCGTCTATTAATAGACATCCTGGTTGACTCCATCTTCCCAGTATTGTAAAAACAGCAACCATGAACACGATCGAGCAAGTGTCTCTGTAGCAGGACACAGAATCTTTTGGGTATATGCCCAAGATGGTAGTTCTAATTCTAATTCTGTTGTTCTGAGAAGCCTCCACATTGATTCATACAGCCACTGCTCTAGTTCATCCTCCTACCAACAGTGAAGAAGGCTTCCTTTTTCCTCACATTATTGCCAACATTTGTTGCCATTTTCTTTTTAACAGGGGTGAGAGAAACTTATGAGATCTGGGGACTGAACTCAGTTCTTCCAGCGTGGCAGCAAGCACCTTTACCCATTTAGCAATGTCACCACTGCCCTATACATACACGGAGGTACAGGGGCCGATGCCCACACGTGGCGGTCAGAGCAGGTTTTTTGATGCCCTCCTCTTTCCATCTCCTCCTCGTTACCTTGAGTCGGGGGCTTCTCAGAAGTTCACCATTTCAGCTACACTGGCTGGTCAGAAAGCTCTGCGTCTCCCCTTTCTACATCCCATCCCGTCCCCACCAGGGTTACAAGCATACATCGTCATACCTAGCTCTTATGTGGATGCTGGGGATTTGAACTTAGGCCCTCAGGCTTGCAAAACAAGTCCTCTTACCCACTGAACCATCTCCTTCAGTACTTTAAAAATATTTATTGTCCAGGGCTGGAGAGATGGCTCAGCAGTTGGGAGCACTGACTGCTCTCTCAGAGGATTTGTGTTCAACTCCCAGCACCCACACAGTGTCTCACAACTGTTTATAGCTCCAGTTCCAGGGGACCTGACACCCTCACACAGACATACATGTTGCACCAATGCACATTAAATAAATAAATAAGTAGTTAAAATATTTATTGACAAGCCGGGCGGTGGTGGTGCACGCCTTTAATCCCAGCACTCGGGAGGCAGAGGCAGGTGGATCTCTGAGTTCGAGACCAGCCTGATCTACAAGAGCTAGTTCCAGGACAGGCTCCAAAACCACAGAGAAACCCTGTCTCGAAAAACCAAAAAAAAGAAAAAAAAATTTATTGACTAATTTTATTTCTTTCTATTTAAAGAATTATTTTTTAAAATTAATAAAATGATTTCTAATGATATTCTGGTATATTCCTAGATTAGTGCCTAGCTCAATCATCATCACAGAGGCTTCCTCCAGCAGCTGATGGGAGCAGATGCAGAGACCCACAGCCAAACTTTAGGTAAAGAGAGAGTCCAAATTGGAGATCTCCATCAGGTACCTCCCCTAGGAGTTGGGTGATCCTCACCAATCCCTGAGGAAGGATTATAGGAGCCAGAGGGATTGAGGACACGGCAAGAATACGACCCACAGAACCCACCAAGCAGGGCTCATAAGAGTTCAGAGACTGATGTGGCCATCACGGAGCCTGCGTGGGTCTGTGTTAAGTCCTCTGTATAGATACTGTGGTTGTTGGCTTAGTGTTTTTGTGGGACCCCTGACAGTGGGAGTGGTGGTGTCTCCGACCCTTTTGCCTGCTCTTGGGACCCTTTTCCTCCTACTGGGTTGCGTCACCCAGCCCTGGTATCAGGATTTGTGCCTAGCCTTATTTTAACTTGTTATGCTGTGTTCCATTGATCCCTAGAAGGCCTGTTCTCTTCTGAAGGGAAACTGAGGAGGAGTGGGTCTGGAGGAGAGGGGATGTGGGAGGGGGAGCTGGCAGGAGTGCAAGGAGGGGAAACTGCAGTTAGGATGTATTTTATGAGAGATAATAATTATTTTTAAAAAAATTATTTATTTATTATGCATACAGTGTTCTGCCTGCACGCTGGAAGAGGGCACCAGACCTCATTACAGATGGTTGTGAGCCACCATGTGGTTGCTGGGAATTGAACTCAGGACCTTTGGGAGAGCAGTCAGTGCTCTTAACTTCTGAGCCATTTCTCCAGTCCGAGAAAAATTAATTTTTAAAAAAATTTTAAAAATAAAGAGCACTGGCTGCTCTTCCAGAGGTCCTGAGTTCAATTCCCAGAAACCACATGGTGGCTCAAAACTACCTGTAATGAGATCTGGTGTCATCTTCTGGCCTGCAGGCAGACATACAGCCACAACACTGTATATATAGTAAGTAAACAAACAAGCAAGCAAACAAATAAATAAATCTTTTAAATAAATTATTCCTTCTATATGGATGATTTGCCTGTATATACGTCTGTATAAGGCAGGAAAGGGCATGAATCCTCTAGAACTGGAGTTGCAGATGGTTGGGAGCCACATGCGTGTGCTGGGAATCAAACCTCGGTCCTCTGGAAGAACAGGTCCTCTTAACTACTGAGCCATCTCTCAGGCCTCCCCTGTATGTCTTTTGATATTCAGCTCTTTGGTGCCCTTACCGATGGACAGGTTTGTGTGTGTGCGTGTGTGTGCGTGTGTGTGTTTAATAGTGGGAATTTAACTCAAGACCTCTGGAAGAGCAGCCCGTGCTCTTTATTTTTAAAATTTTAAATTTTTTTTTTTAAATTTATTCTTCTCAGGCTAGAGAGATATCTCAGAGGTTAAGAACAGTTATTTATATATGAAGTATAACAGACAAAGATTTTCTCTGATTCTATCAGAGAAAATTCTGTCACTTTGTTGATTTATTGTTGTAGCTTTTATTATTTATTTATTTATTTATTTATTTATTTATTTATTTTTTGAGACAGGGTTTCTTTGGAACCTATCCTGAAACTTGCTCTGTAGACCAAGCTGGCTTCGAACTCACAGAGATCCACCTGTCTCTGCCTGTCAAGTCCTGGGATTAAAGGTGTGTGCCACCACTGCCTTATTGTACAGAAGCTTTCAAATCCATTTCTAAGTTCTCAGTGCTATCTTCTGTGCTATTGGGATCCTTTTTGGAGTTCTCCTGCTTGTGCTGATGACCTGAAGTGTTTTCTCTGAGCTTTTCTTCAGTGGGGGTCAGTGTTTCCAAGTTCAGTAGGTCACTGATCCAGTCTGAATTGATTTTTGTGCAGAGTGAGAGACATGGGCCTGACCCCACCCTTCTGCAGGTGGATGTCCAGCCTGACCTCACCCTTCTGCAGGTGGATGTCCAGCCTGACCTCACCCTTCTGCAGGTGGATGTCCAGCCTGACCCCACCCTTCTGCAGGTGGATGTCCAGCCTGACCTCACCTTTCTGCAGGTGGATGTCCAGCCTGACCTCACTCTTCTGCAGGTGGATGTTCAGTCTGACGTCACCCTTCTGCAGGTGGATGTCCAGTCTGATGTCCCCCTTCTGCAGGTGGATGTCCAGTTTTGCCAATTCATTTGTTGAAAAGGCTATTGCTTTTTTCCAGTGTATATTTTCCACACTTTTGAAAAAAAAAGCCAGATGAGGTGACACATGCTTTTAATCCCAGCACTTGGGAGGAAAAGGCAGATGGATTTCTGAATTCTATGACAGGCAGAGCTATACAGAGAAATCCTGTCAAAAAAACAAAGAACAAAAACCTAAGTTTCCGTAGCTGCATGGTTCATCTCTGGGTCTTTATTGTGTTCCACTGTTCTACACGTTTAGTTTTGCTCCAGTACTGTGCTGTCCTTGTCACTATGGCTCCATAGTACAGTTTTAAATCAGGCAATGTAATACCCCTGAATGTGTTTCTTCTATTTACAGCTACTTTGGCTACCCTTGGTCTTTTGAATTTCCATGAGAATCATAAGATTTTTTTCAAGTTCCGTGAAGTATGTCACTAGAATTTTGATGAGGATTGCATTGAATCTGTAGATTGCTTTTCACAGAATATGCAATCTACAATCCAATCCAGAGCATGGAAAGTATTTTCATTGTCTAGTGTCCTCTTCAATTTCTTTTTCCAATGTCATAAAGTTTTTTTTTTTTTTTTTTTTTTTGGGTTTTTCGAGACAGGGTTTCTCTGTGGTTTTGGAGCCTGTCCTGGAACTAGCTCTTGTAGACCAGGCTGGTCTCGAACTCACAGAGATCCGCCTGCCTCTGCCTCCCAAGTGCTGGGATTAAAGGCGTGTGCCACCACCGCCCGGCCATAAAGTTTTTCTTATAAGGATTTTTTTGTTTTGGTTTTTTCAAGACAGGGTTTCTCTATAGCTTTGGAGCCTGTTTTGGAACTAACTCTGTAGACCAGGCTGACCTTGAACTCACAAGATCTGCCTGCCTCCCCTTGCTGAGGGCTGGGATTAAAGGTGTGTGCCACCACTGCCCAGCTCTTAAAAAGATCCTTGCCTCTTGTAATCCGCTATTTTGAGTTGGTAACACAAACACGTGTCCAAAGCAAGCACAGAGTAGAACTTTCCATTTTCATCTCGTCTATTGTCCTTCAGCCCCATCCAAGGCCTCAGTGTGGCTCATTGGACATATTCTTCCAAAGTTTCTCAATGTATATAAAAGCAAATAGCACTATAAAAGATTTTTGCAGGAGCTGGAGAGGTGGCTCAGTGGTAAAGAGTACCTGATGCTCTTGCAGAGGACCTGGGTTTGGTTCCCAGCACTCACATGGTAGCTCAGAATCATTTGTAACTTCAAGTTATAAATTAACCTAGTTAGAAACATGCCTAAGGTAAGGCCAAGCTTTCATAATAATAAGTCTCTGTGTCGTTTTTGTGAACTAATGGCCCAAATTAAAATCTGACTACACATGGCACCCAATGTCAGGCCATGTATATCCACATAAGGTCTGAAAATTAAAAAAAAAAAAAAAAAAAAAGTTCAGGGCTGGAGAGATGGCTCAGTGGTTAAGAGCATTGCCCGCTCTTCCAAAGGTCCTGAGTTCAATTCCCAGCAACCACATGGTGGCTCACAACCATCTATAATGAGGTCTGGTGCCCTCTTCTGGCCTGCATACATACACACAGACAGAATATTGTATACATAATAAATAAATAAATATTTAAAAAAAAAAAGTTCAAAACGTGGAGTCAAATGGAGTTTCTTAGTGACCAAGGTCTTATAGGCAGATTCAGCATACAGAGGTAGCCTGCAGACCGGAATCAGTCACCAGAACCATGCACTAAGGTGAACCCTACTGGTGGCTGACATAGCAGTTTAAGATTCATCTCTCAGCCGGGCGGTGGTGATGCACACCTTTAATCCCAGGACTCAGGAGGCTGAGGCAGGTGGATCTCTGTGAGGTCGAGGCCAGCCTGGTCTACAAGAGCTAGTTCCAGGACAGGCTCCAAAACCACAGAGAAACCCTGTCTCAAAAAAACAAAAACAAAAAAACAACAACAACAAAAAATTCATCTCTCAATCAGAGAACACTGCGATACTCAGTAAAGGCAGAGCCAGATAGGAAAAAACCTCTAAATCGATGACAGTGTTTTTAAAACATCTGCAAAGGCTTAAAAACAAAAGAAAATGTATATAGACAGCTGCAGAAAAAATATAGTAAACTCTTTGAGAGAAAATAAAATAATATAAAAAGGGTAAGCCACATACAGATGGAAAATACACAGAAAGTCTGGATTCTATGTGGTGCCTTGTTAGCTTTAAATTTTTTGATTGCTGATGAGTGACCAATAGCTGCCGAGAGACACTGAGGTCGAAACTGCTGAATTAAACCAACCTAAATGTTTTTTAAAGTGTCTTAACTTCAAAATGCAAGAAAAAAATATATTACATTCAGGAAGAGATTATACTTTTGTTTCCACTGAAAACAAAATACTGTGGATTTATTCAAGGTTGCTGGAGATCAGATTTGATTAGGGGAGACCCCTGAAAATCCTGGCTATAGACGTAAAGAAATAAACCTAAAGAGACTACAAGACAAGTGATGTCAAGCATAAAACAAACAAAAAAATCATCTTTCAAGCCGGGCGGTGGTGGTGCACGCCTTTAATCCCAGCACTCGGGAGGCAGAGGCAGGGGGATCTCTGTGAGTTCGAGACCAGCCTGGTCTACAAGAGCTAGTTCCAGGACAGGAACCAAAAAGCTACAGAGAAACCCTGTCTCGAAAAATCAAAAAAAAAAAAAAAATCATCTTTCACTAGCTTGTGTACAACACACAGTCCATACTTGTGTTAATGCAGATACATATGTTACCTTTGAAAGTCTGTGTTTTTAGAGCAAGGGGATAAGACACCAATAAAAATGGGTGGCTCAGATGAGTCGGCCTCTCAGAGAGCCTCTGTTGCAGTTTCCTGGAAGTTCTGCATCCAGAACAGCTTCAAGATTGCTGGCTGAGATGGCCCAGCCTCACAGACTATTCTACCCAGTCCCAGAGAAAAGTCTTGTGCTTTCCCATTGCAGAGAGCCTGGACAGCAAATGTTATGGCTAGTTTTTCCAGGTCTTGACCATTATTCCAATTTTTTCAGGGTCCCCCCCCCAAAGATGTCATCACCCCCAGACAATAGAAAGCAGTCTAGAGAACATGATGCCCACATCTTCTGAACTTTGCCAAGACACGGTAGGACAGCCCTTTAAAATTCCTGCTTCACAAAACAGTCTGTCAGATATTCTAGGCCTGTAGAGCAAAGATGGATACCCCAATGTTACAGAAGAGCCTTAGGGTGACTGTCTATGCAGTTAGATGTCTCTGTAAAGTCTATAGTTTTGGAAGTTGCCTTCTCTGCACTTCTGTTAAGTAATATTTTATCTTTCTTGGGTCTCTGATGGCGACTGAAGACTAGATAACTATAGTTTTACAGTTTTCTTTGATGTGGGATTCCCCTGTGTATACTGTGAATATATTTTATTACCATTGGTTAATTAAGAAGCTGTTGTTTCCTTTGGCAGGGAAGAATCGAGCGAGGTGGGAAAATGAAACCGAATGCAGGGAGAAAGAAGGCAGAATCAGGCAGATGCCATGTAGCTGCCAAAGGAAAAAGATGTCAGAACCTTACCGGTAGGCCATAGCTTCATGGTAATGCATAGATTAATAGAAATGGGTTAACCTGAGCTAATAGTCCAAGCAGTGTTGTAACTAATATAGTTTCTGTATGATTATTTGGGTCTGGGCAGCTGGGGAATGAAAGAACAGTCTTCCTTTACACCTGTTACCAAATTCAAAGAAGAAGCTTACATAGGTGATATAAAGTTTATAAGGCTAAGAAATATAAAAACTTAAGTTTTTTATCTAAAAAAGATGTTTTAAAGTCTAAAAAGAACTTTAGGATAGTAAGTAATACAAGTTATGACAAAAAATGCTTTAAATATAAAACTTTGGACTAAGATGAATAGATAATGAAGTATTTTCTCTAAATTTGCCAAATTAAAATGTACTGGGCACTGTAAATATAATTCTTACCTGATAATTGTTCTTATTTATATAGTTTTACTGTGTTAGAGTTAAAACCTTTCTTTTTTATTTGATCAAAAATGCAGAAATGTTGTGGACTGTTCCTTTACACTGTGTGAAGATATGTCACTGTGGTTGGTTTAATAAAAAGATAAATGGCCAAGCCAGGGAAGAGGTATAGCAAGAACTTCTGGACAGAGAAAGCTCGGGAAGGAGGAAGGCAGAGTCACCAGTCAGATGAAGAGGAGAGCAAGACACGCAGGAGGAGAGGTAAAAGTCATGAGTCGTGCGACAGCACATAGATGAATAGAAATGGCTTGATTTAAGTTATAAGAGCTGGCGGGGCAGGGCCGTGGTGGCGCACACCTTTAATCCCAGCACTTGGGAGGCAGAGACAGGCGAATCTCTGTGGATTTGATGCCAGCCTGGTCTACAAAGAAAGTTCCAGGACAGCCAGGACTGTTTCACAGACAAACCCTGTCTTAAAGAAAAAAAAAAAAAAGAGCTGGTGGGACAAGACAATTCTATAGTCTGAGCTTTTATAATTAATAAGTCTCTGTGTTATTTTTTGTGAGTTGTTAGCCAAAAGAAAATCTGTCTACACCACAGGAAGGTGTAGCCCCTCTGAGCCTTATCTCTTATTTTGACATATTCACTCAGTGAGTCCTTGAGTCCCCACACTCAGGAGGCAGGGACAGGTAGATCTCTGTGAGTTCAAGGTCAACCTGTCCTGTACACTGAGTTCCAGGCCAGCCAGAGCTAGGAAGTGAGACCCTGTCTCAAAAAACAAAGAACAAACACACAAATAGTTATCTTTGAGCCTGAAAAGACGGCTTAGGAGCACTTCCTACCATTCCAGAGGACCTCAGATTCCCAGCGCCCACATGGAAGCTCACCATCATCTGTAGCTCCAGTTCTAGGTGACCTGACACCATCTTCAGACCTCTCCTGACACCAGGCACACACAAGGTGCACATACAAACACTTGGGCAAAATATTCATATAAAAATAAATCTAAGAAACAAAACCAAAACTATTCAAAAATAGTAACAAAAATCTCTTTTTCTCTCTCTCCCTTCCCCTTTTTCTGTGTTCTAAAGATAAACCCAGCAACCTCACACAAACTAAGCAAGTTTTCTATTACCAAGCTATACTATGGGACCTGATGTGTGTAGCTACAAGTATTCTCGGGTCCGCGGGTCCCCCTGGACCAGTTTCTCTCCACCCACCGGGTCCTACTCACTAGTCCCGACAGTCGCTTATGAATTAACCAATCTGAGGCTTAATATTAATTGCATACTCTCTGGCCTACTAGCTCAGGCTTCTTATTAACTAACACTTGTATCTTAAAACAACCCATTTCTATTGTTCCACATTTTACCACGAGGCTCGTGGTTTGTTACCTCTTGCTTCTTGGGCAGCTACATGGCATCTCTGACTGACTCCACCTTCTTCCCTCCTCCGTTTCTGCCTCGTTTTCCTGCCTTGCTAGATTCTGCCCTACCATAGGCTTCTAGTATTAACCAATGGTAATAAAACATATTCACAGCATACAGGGGAATCCCACATCAAATGTATAAATGCTCTCTAAAGTTTTTATACATTTGTGGTGCTTATGTCACAGAACATGTGTGAAAGTTTATAAGACACCTTCTGGGAGCAGGATCTCCCTTTTAACTATGTGAATCCCAGAGGTCTAGCTAACATCATCAGGCTTCTACCTGATGAATCATTTTGTAGGCCCCAGTATAAATTCTTCATTGCTCTTTTTTAAAAAAAGGTACATTTATTATTATTATTATTATTATTATTATTATTATTTTATGTGTATGTTTTAACCTGTATTTAAGTTTACTACATCTATGCAGTTTCATCCAAGGACAGAAGAGAGCATCAAATCCCCTGGAGCTGTAGTTAAGGACAGTTGTGAGTTGTCATCCGGGTTCTGGGAATTGTTCCAGGCCCTCTGGAAGAGCAGCCAGTGGTCTAAACTGCTGAGCCATCTCTCCAGCCCTTACTGCTCCATTTTTACTTTAGCCACAGGTCTTTTGGATAAAATTTGAGTTACAGATATTGTGAGCCACCCGGCTGAGTGCTGAGAATCCAACTTGGGTCCCTGGAAGAGCTCTTCACTGCTGAGCACTTTAGCATTTTATTCAGCACGTTACTTAATATGTTCTGAACCAAATACACATCACCATAAAACAAAGTTAAAAAAACTAGATAAAAGCACAATTTACCTTTCGATTCTCCGTGTCCAGTCCTACCCAGGCGACCAATTACAACTCTCCATGGTAAGGAACTCATTTGAACAAGCCCTAAGCACCACTCCCAAAGTTTTTGTAGACCAGACTTTCTGACAGAACCCTTTTGCCAATGGGCCCTATTGAACGAAATGTTTGTAAGTATTTCTAGAAACCACTGGTCATCTTATACACTCATAGAATTCCGATGTATGGATTCCCTCTCAATACCTTTTGAATACATTCTCAAGCAGGCTTCTGCCCTATCTCACCTCCTGAAATCGCTCCTGGGAAGACTGCCTATGACCTCCATGTTCCAATCAGAGGTCAGTCACTAGGGTCATTTTACTTGGCAACTGGCAACCTTTTGCAGATTGTATTTATTTATTTATTTATTTATTTATTTATTTATTTATTTATTTATTATGTACACAGTGCTCTGTCTGCATGTATGCCTGCATGGCAGAAAAGGACACCAGATCTCATTATAGATGGTTGTGAGCCACCATGTGGTTGCTGGGAATTGAACTCAGGTCCTTGGGAAAGCAGTCAGTGCTCTTAACCTCTGAGCCATCTCTCCAGCTCCCTAGAAAGACTTTACCATATCTTTTTAACAATCTACTCTTCTGGTTGTTCCCACCTCTGCCCCCTAGGTGTCATTTCTGGCTCCTCATCTCCCATCAAATGTCTTGGTCAAACTTATGCCTCGGGTCATTCCCCAGGAGGCCATTTAGTTTCTAGGTTCTAAATATAATTTTTTTCTGATAGCTTTCCAAATGATCTGCCATTTGGCTTCATCTAGTCTTTCTGTCCGGCTATCTATTTACTACTTTTTAAACACTTCCTCTTTTAAAAAATTGTTTTTTACTCTTTTTTTAAAGATTTGTTTTTATTATTTTAAATTATTTGTATGGAATCGGTAGTGATGGTGCAGGCCTTTAATCGCAGCACTTGGGAAGTAGAGGCAGGTGGATCTCTTGAGTTGAAGGCCAGCCTGGTCTACAGAGTGAGCTCCAGGACAATCAGGGCTATGTAGAGATAGCCTGTCGAAAAATAAATAAATATAAGTAAATTATGTGTCTGTGTTGTCTGGATATGTGCACCTGAGTCTAGGTCCCCGGTGAGGCTGGAGGAGGCAGATCTCCACAGCTGGACTCACAGGTGGAAAACTGTCTTCAAAAAGAGGGGGAGGGAATAAAAGGATTGCTTGTTACTCTTGCAGAGGACCCAAGTTCAATCCCAGCATACATGGCTGCTCACCATCATCTGTACCACCAGTCCCAGGGGTCCCGCTTTTGGCCTCCATGGACACTCGGCACAAATGACACCTGTGACCCATAGACACACTTGCAGACAACACTCGTACAGAGAAAACAGATATAAATTAAAAATAACCCAAACTGATCTTGAGTTCTTTTCTTAATAATGTGTTTATTGTATTTTATGAGTTTTGCCTGAATGTATGTATCATCATCACATGTGTGCCTAGTCCCTGCAGAAGCCAGAAGAGATCAACGGATTCCCCGGGATGGGAGTACAGAGGGTGGCTCGCCACTATTTATGTCATGAGAACCAAACCTGCATCCTCTGCTAGATCAGTAAGTGCTCTTAGCCGCTCAGCCAACTCTGCAGCCCCAACCTTGAACACTTCATTTTGTTTTGTTTTTTTGAGACAGGGTTACCCTGTGTGGCCTCAAACTCGATTTGTAGACCATACTGGCCTCAAACTCACAGATGTCTGCCTGTACCCACCTCCCCAGTGCTGGGATTAAAGGCGTGAGCTACCACCACTCGGCTGTCTTGTACTCTTGATCCTCCTGACTCAATTTATTGAGTGCTAACATTATAGGTATACATCTTAGCTTCATTTTGTAAAACTGAAACCCTATACCCATTAAACAACAATCCCCTGCCCAGGGCTAATTGTCCCAGGCAACTACCATTCTATCATCTGGCCCTATGATTTTAACTGCTCTAAGAAATATGTGTCTGCTTCTGTATAATTTTTCTATGCCATATATTTAAAGGTTTTTACATTTTATTTTATTTGTGATTATATGTATATGTGTGTGGTTGGTATGAAAAGTGAGTGCAGCTGCCCTCTGAGGTCCAGAAGAACAGGCTGGTCTCCAACTCACAGAGGTCTACCTGCTCCTGCTTTCCAAGTGCTAGGACTAAAAGTATGCACCAAACATGCTTTTATAGATACTTGACATTATATATATTTGAAATTACAGATGGTATAAAAGTCAGGACGTGGCTGGTGGCACATGCCTTTAATCCTAACATTTGGGAGGCAGAGGCAGGCAGATCTCTGTGAGTTCAAGGCCAGCCTGGTCTATTCAGAGCTCCAGGACAACCAGGACTACATAGAGACTCTGTCTCAAACACCAAAAAAGGGAGGAAAAGTCAGTAAACAAGATACCATTATACATGTTAGGTATAAATAGCCTTGTTTTCTTGTTGAGATAGGACCTACGTAAGCCAGGCTGGTCTCTAATTCGCTACTTGAACTCCTGATCATCCTCCCATCACTTCCCAGATACTGGAATTATAGGCAATGCCACCAGACTCATCTTACAGTTTTTCTGCAAATGGATATAAGCATAAGCATACTGTCTGGGTTTACTTATTGTCAAGCAAGATCCATATATGTGACAACTTATGTGGCCTTCTGGAATGTTTATTTTCATTTAATATAACATTTTCAAAATTCACTCATTTTTTATGAAGCTGGAGTTCATTTTTTTTTCTTTTGGTTTTTTGAGATAGGGTTTCTCTGCATAGCTTTGGAGCTTGTCCTGGAACTGACTCTGAAGATTAGGCTGGCCTCGAACTCACAGAGATCCACCTGCCTCTGACTCCTCAGTGCTGGGATTAAAAGCATGCACCACCACCGCCTGGCTAAAATAAGCTATTCTTAATGTTCTGGAGGATCTAGTACTTATTTGTGTTGATTCTGATTGGTCCTCCGCAGGGTACAGTTTGTGGGTTTTCCTGGTTATTGTAAGGATGAGGCCTAGTCCCAGTATTGTTAGTCTGTAGCCTGTCATGGCCGCCCTAATGTTAAATTAGGCCTCTTCGGGGACAATCATGTGACCCATGCTGGCCTCTTCAGGTATGTAGTTGAGTGTGACCTTGACTTCTTTTTAAGATTTATTCCGGGGCTGGAGAGATGGCTCAGTGGTTAAGAGCATTGCCTGCTCTTCCAAAGGTCCTGAGTTCAATTCCCGGCAACCACATGGTGGCTCACAACCATCTGTAATGAGGTCTGGTGCCCTCTTCTGGCCTGCAGACATACACGCAGACAGAATATTGTATAAATAAATAAATAAATAAATAAATAAATAAATAAAGATTTATTCCATCCATCCATGTATTGTGTGTGTGTTTGCTTGTGCATGTATGTGACAGAGAGAGAGGGAGAGAGAGAGAGCACAGGTGTGTGCTACCACTGTGCATGTGTGAAGACTACTTTTTGAGGGAGCCAGTTCTCTCCTTCCACCTTGTTCGTTTTGAGACAAGGTTTCTCTGTGAAACAACTCTGGTTGTCTTGGAACTTGCTTCACAGACCAGGCTGGCCTTGAACTCACAGAGATCCTCCAGTGTGTGCCTGCCCCATCCCCACAAGTACTGGAATTAAAGGTGTGTGCCACCACCGTTCCTAGCCATCTTAGTGTTTGAAGACAAGGTCTCTCACTGAATCTGGAAATCGCTGATGGTGCTAGACTAGTTGGCAAGCAAACCCCAGGTGTTAGGATTCAGGCACTATGTTGGTCTGCCCTAGCTTCTGGAAGGATGTACGCAAATCTGTACACAGGTGCAAAGGTCCCTTTAAGAGACAAGCTTTGCCCACTCCCCCATCTCTCTCTCTCTCTCTCTCTCTCTCTCTCTCTCTCTCTCTCTCTCTCTCTCTCCCTCCCTCCCTCCCTCCTTCCCTTCCTCTCCCTCCCTCCTTCCCTCTCTTTCTCTCTCTCTCCTCCCTCCCCCCTCCTTCCCTGCCATTCTTCTGAAGAGGCAAGTTTCTGCCTCTCTCCCCCCACACACACTTGCTCCCTTACCTCTCTTCTCTCTCCACCCTCCCTCTCTCCCACTGTGTCTCTCCCTTCCCTCCCTCCATGTTACCCTCCCAACACCTTCTTCTCAATAAACTTCACACTCACATTCTCTCTGAATGGCGTATTCTGTCACCCGCTGGGGCTTGTGCCTAGCCTGCTATGGGATGCTGCAAATGCCCCTCTGGCACCATTATCTCAACACCAGGAATGCTGCCTCTGCTGCCTCAGCATGAGATTGCAAATGTGTACCTCCTAGCTAGACTAGTTCCCCTGGGTAGTGGAGAACCCAACTTAGGGCCTCATATTTGCATGGCAAACACTACCAACTGAGCTGGTCCCCCAGTCCCTGATTGCTTGTTTGAGAAAGGGTCTCAAATATTCAAGGCTGGCCAAGAATTCACTAAGTAGCTGAGGATGACCTTGAATTTCTGATTCTCTGCTCTACTTCCTGAGTGCTGGGATTATTAGCATTGGATAAGAGTCTAGGCTCTATTCAAAGCTGGGGGTTGCACTCTGCTAGCACTCTCCTGACTGGGCTATGTTCCCAGTCCCTACATACGGCTGCTTGCTTGTCTGTCTGTTTTTGAGACAGGATTTCTCTGAGTAGCCCTAACTGTCCTGGAACTAGCTCTGTAGACCAGGCTGGCATCAAACTCACAGAGATCTGCCTGCCTCTGCCTTCCAAGTGCTGGGATTAAAGACATGTGCCACCAATGCTCATAACCACTTCTTTTTGATATTGAAATTTCCTATTATGGATTTGGGTTATCTTTCCATTGATATAGGACTTCTTTGTTTTGTACAATTTGTTTATTTATATGTATGTATACCCATACATTTCAGAGTGCCTATAGAAACCTTGTCTCGAAAAACTAAAACAAAGTTCAAGGCCAGTCTAGACCACATGAGTTCCTACCTCAAAATATAAATGAACAATGAATATAATGTTTACTACAAATTAAGGAAGACTGTTTTAATTTGCTACAACTTCTGTCATGTAGGGGTATTCAATGTTTTTTTTTTAGTTTATTTCTTCTTTTTTAAAGATTTGTGTTTACTTTTTATTTATGTGTATATGTGTGTATCTGCCTGAATTTTTTTTTTTTTTTTTTTTTTTTGTTTTTTGTTTTTCGAGACAGGGGTTCTCTGTGGTTTTGGAGCCTGTCCTGGAACTAGCGCTGTAGACCAGGCTGGTCTCGAACTCACAGAGATCCGCCTGCCTCTGCCTCCCGAGTGCTGGGATTAAAGGCGTGCGCCACCACCGCCCGGCTCTGCCTGAATTTATTTGTGCCACATGCATGCAGGTGCCTGCAGAAGTCAGTAGAGGGCGTCAGATCCCTTGGAACCGGCAGTTGTGAGCCAGCCGATGTAGGTGCCAGGAACTAAACTCTGGTCCTCTGCGAGAGTAATACGTGTTCTTAACTGCTGAGCTTTCTTTCCAGCACTGAATCAAATGCTTTTAAGGCCGTTCTTATTTTTAATGTAAGACAGAACTATAAAGCTAGCAAAGCATAAAATACAGTGAGGACTTAGAGGGAGAGTAAGAGTACCCACATTGTGTGATCTCCATATGAAAACAGCTTTGAATGTAGTTCAAAAGACGACATCCGCCGGGCGGTGGTGGCGCACGCCTTTAATCCCAGCACTCGGGAGGCAGAGACAGGCGGATCTCTGTGAGTTTGAGACCAGCCTGGTCTACAAGAGCTAGTTCCAGGACAGGCTCCAAAGCCACAGAGAAACCCTGTCTCGAAAAACCAAAAAAAAAAAAAAAAAAAAAGACGGCATCCCACCCAGTTATATGTCTCATTCCTCACCAGTAGGGGGCAGTATAATGACTTTTATAAAAATTACTTTTATAAAAATTACTTTCTTTATATATATATGTATATAGTCTCTCTGTCATAGGTAATGCAGCGCAGGTGTGTGGGTTCACACAGGTCCATGGAATGAGACTCAGAGACACCTTGAGAATGAACTTAGCCTTTGCAGCCACAGGGGTCCCCAGTCTCTGTAGACTGAAGTCCTTTCCCTTAGCCCTATAGCAATTTTTTTTAAAAATATTTATTTATTTATTTATTATGTATACAATATTCTTCCTGCGTGTATGCCTGAAGGCCAGAAGAGGGCACCAGACCTTATTACAGATGGTTGTGAGCCACCATGTGGTTGCCGGGAATTGAACTCAGGACCTATGGAAGAGCAGGCAATGCTCTTAACCACTGAGCCATCTCTCCAGCCCCGCCCTATAGCAATTTTAAAATAAAGTGTCATGTTTACACTTTAGCTAGTGGATTTCCATATCAAAACAAACTGAAGTTTCCAAAAACACAATGCCAGGTGCAAATACCTGATTCATGAGGTACCTTGGTTTTCTGGGTTTCCTCTGACCTAGTTTTGCATAGGCTTTGTATCCATGGGAAACTCTCAGACAAGATTCACATAGGGCGGGCTGGAGAGATGGCTCAGAGGTTAAGAGCAATGACTGCTCTTCCAGAGGTCCTGAGTTCAATTCCCAGCAACCACATGGTGGCTCACAGCCATCTGTAATGAGATCTGGTGCCCTCTTCTGGCATGCAAGCATACATGGAGGCAGAATGTTGTATACATAATAAATAAATCTTAAAAAAAAAAAAAAAAGATTCACATAGGGCAACAAAAGGTATAGTAACACAAAGGATGGATTAGGGCTGTGTGATAACACAGGAGTTAGGTCGGGTATGGTCCAGCGGGGGTCATGGCTAGCAGTTACTTGCTGACCCTCTGGTGCCAGATCGTCATGAATTTCTGTCACAGGTCTCACTGTGTAGCTCTGAGTCAGGAAACAACTAAATTTGAGGGCAATCTGGGACAGTTATGTTGAAAAACAGAACGTTTAACCGCCAGTCATCTCATTATCTGTGTAGATGAGTCTCTTTGTTGTGTCCCAATCAACATTTGGTATTTCCAGGCTTTAATTTTAGCAGCTCTGGTATGGACAATGCTACTTATTGTGGCGGGAATTTGCATTTCCATCACTGCAAATGAAATTGAGGAAGTTTTCTCCTGTTTGTTGACCTTGCAGATTTCTTTTGTGAAGTGTTGGTTCAAACCTCTAGTTCACATTTGTAACTTTATTGTTAAGGCTTTCGGTTTTGTTTTTCTTGTTCCTGTGTGGTTCTTTATGCATCCTGGACACATCTTTAAATAAGGATAAGTATACTGAAGCATTATCTTTCCTTTCTCTTTGCAGTACGGGGGATTGGACCTGGGGCCTCATCCTGATCACATCTTGTTGTTAGCCATGTCTCTCTGTGTATGCGTATGTGCCTGCCAGAAAACAACCTTGGGTGTCACCCCTCAGGAGCCATCCACCTGTTTTGAGAAGGGGTCTCTCATTGGGCTAAGGCTTGCCAGTTCTGCTAACCCTAACTGGTCAGGGAACTCCAGGGATCTCCCTGTCTCCATCTCCAAAACTAGGGTTACGAATCCATGCTACTGTGCCCAGCATTGTTTTATGTGGGTACCGGGAATTGATAAAGTCAATACATGCGCTTGTGCCCAGCATTGTTTTACGTGGGTACCGGGAATTGATAGTCAATACATGCGTGTGTGGCTGGGCCATCTCCCTAGTCCCAGATTCTTCTTCACAGTGGTGGTCCTCCTTAGACAGGGTCATGCATAGTCCAGCTGGCCTCAAACACTAGGTATCCCAAGACGATCCTCCCATCCCAGTCTCCTGAGTGCTGGGATTACAGGCTTGTACCACCAAACGGTTTATGGGTACCAGGGATTGATCCCAGTGCTTTGTAAATATTAGGCAAACACTCTACTAACTGACCTATATCCTCATCTGGTGGCTTGTCTTTTGATGAACAAATGTTGCCAAATGTATCAATCTTTTCACCTAATAGTTGGAATGAGTATTAAATGCTCCTTGCTTGCATTATATACCAGACTAGAATCCAGAGCAGAGGCAGAGGGCCAGAGGATTCCAGGCCAGGAAGGACTACAGATAGAGATAACCTGTTTCAAAGAGCAAAAGTAAATACTTCTCTGTCTTGAATTCATGGGTATATTCTTCTAAATTATATCCTAAAACCTTTTATATTTACTCTATAATGGACTGGGAATAGATTTGTGGTAAGGATTCAATTTTATCTTTCTCATATATATCCAGTTCTCAGAATCAGTGAGAAGTACGTTATTTCTTTTCTGCACAAAAGGGCAAAGAGTCACAAAGTCATCTATATTTGTGGATCTGATCTGGGCTACTATGATCCAGTGTCCATCTGTCTTTATGAATATAAATAGTATGCTTTCTTTTATTGTTGTTGCTTTCTTTTTTTAATTATTATTTATTTATTATGTATACAACATTCTGCCTCGATGTTGCCCACACGCCAGAGGGCGCCAGATTTCAGTACAGATGGTTGTGAGCCACCATGTGGTTGCTGGGAATTGAACTCAGAACCTCTGGAAGAGCAGCCAGTGCTCTTAACCTCTGAGCCATCTCTCCAGCCCCTGTTGTTGTTTTCGAGACATGGTCTCTCTGTGTAGCCCTGACTGTCCCAGAATTGGCTCTGTAGACTACATTAGCCTCCTGAGTGTTGGGATTGAAGGTATGTACCACCACCACCCAGCAATGCTTTCTCTTTTTACTGGAGATTGAACTAGGGCCTCACATATGTTAAGCATGTAGTCTACCACAGAACTATACTACGGTCTTGTATGTCATAGTAAATGCTTTGGTATCTGATAAAGCTAGTGTTTATATCTTGGTCCTCTTTCAGAATATCGCCTTGGGAACAAGTGAGATGGCTCAGTGGGTAAAGGCACTTGGTGCCAAGCCTGATGAGTTGAGTCTAACCTACATGGTGGAAGGAGAGAACCAACTACTGAAAGCTGTTGTCTAACTTGTACAAATCCATTGTGGTACATGTGCACTCACACATACACAAGTAAATGTAAGTTTAAAATATTCTTGACCTTCTATTTCCATGTACCTTTGTAGACGGAGGCTGCTCGTTTGTTCCTGGCCACCCAGACCCAGAAAAATGACACAGAAGCTGTATTATTACAGTACTGCTTGGCCTATTAGCTCACACTTCTTATTGGCTAGCTCTTATATCTTAAATTAACACATTTCTATTAATCTGTGTATCACCACATGGTTGTGGCCTACTGGTAAGGTTCCATCCAGTGTCTTCTGAAGTGGCTACCTGGCTTCTCTCTGACTCCGCCTACTTTCTCCTCCCCTATCTGCTTGGAATTCCCACTTACTCTATTTTGTGCTGCAATAGGTCCAAAGTAGCTTCTTTATTAACCAACGGTATCACAGCATACAGACGGGAATCCCACATTGTCCCTTCTTTTTCAAAGAGTTTGAGACATCATCTCACACTGTAGGCTGGCCATGAACTCAGAACAATCCTACCTTGATGAATGTGGGTATGATAACCATGAGTCGTCATGTCTGGCTTCAAGACAGTCCTGATACCCTCCAGTTTTCACACTTCAGGATTCATATTTTGCTGATAGCTTTGGTATCAGTTAATAAGTGATGCTGACTTACAATAGTTTCTAATCTAATTTGATCTTTGTTTGATTTTATCAAAATATTTCTGGAAATTTTTTTTATAAAATTTAAATGATCTGCACTCTGTCTTTTTAGTTGTTGGCCTAACCTTTAATGGCTGAACCACCTCTCCAGCCCATGAGGCACAATTTAAAAATTTTGTACAATTGACTTTTACGTTATTATTTTGGATTTTTTTTTCCTGAACTTGTAATCCTTTTTCAGTCTCCCAACTCTTGGATTTATAGGTGTAATTCTGACTGTAATGTCATTTTCCTTTTAAGGTTTTAGGTTGATGTGGTAGTAAATGCTTTAAATCCCAGAACTTGGAGGCAGAGGCAAGTTGATCTATAAGATTTAAGCCAGCCTGATCTACCAAATAAGTTCCTGAACAGCTAGGCTGTTACACACACACACACACACACACACACACACACTCAGAGGTTAAGAGCAGTGGCTGCTCTTCCAGAGGTCCTGAGTTCAATTTCCAGCAACATGCTTACTCACAACCATCTGTAATGAGATCTGGTGCCCTCTTCTGGTGTGCAGGTAGAACACTGTATACATAATACATCTTTAAAAAAATTTTATGGATCAGGCCAGCCTGGTCTATAGAGCAAGTTCCAGGACAGCCAAGGTTACACAGAGAAACCTTGTCCTGAAGAAAAAAAACCTGCATGTGTATTAGTATTTTGTCTGCATGTGTGTATGTATATCATGTGCGTGTGTGTATGTACATCAAGTGTGTATATGTACATCATGTGCACGTGGTGCCTGTGGAGACCAGAGGTTTCTGTCCTGCCTGGTTCCCACAGTCATCAAGTCCCAAAGAAACACACAGAGGTCTACATTAATCATAAACTGATTGGCCTATTAGCTCAGGCTTCTTATTAACTCTTATAACTTATATTAACCCATAATTCTTGTCTGTGTTTGCCATGTGGCTTGGTACCTTTTTCGGTGAAGCAGTCACTTCTTGTTTGCTCTGTGTCTGGGTGACGACTGCAGACTGAAACTTCCCTCTTCCCTGATTTCTCCTTGCCCCGCCCATACTTCCTGCCTGGCTACTGGCTAATCACCATTTATTTAAAATACAAGTGACAGGGTACAAACCATTGTCCTACAGCAAGGGGGCATCAAAACCCTCTGGAACTGGAGTTAGACAGCTCCACTATCATATTGGTGCTGGGAACAGAACCCAGGAACTCTGCAAGAACAGAAAGTGCTCTTAACCACTGAGCCATATCTCCAGCCCCTATATCATTCTTAAAACCCCTTTTCTTTTACACCTTGCATCTAATCCACTTGCAAATAATGATCCCTCCACTTTTAAATTCAGAGTCCGGCTATTCATTTCTGCTGCTTCTGCTTGGTCCACATCGTCATCGTTCACCCAAACACTGTAGTTGATCTGTCTGTATAGCCATCACAATAGTAGTTTAAAATTTTTGTAATACCCATGTGTAGTTACACAACTTTAATCTCAGCACTACGGAGGCAAAAGCAGGTGGATTTCTGTGAGTTAGAGGATTAGCCCACTCTACATAATGAGTTCCAGGATAGTCAGAGCTACATAGTGAGACCCTCAAAAGAAAATTATATTATCTGGAGATAAGTCTGTGGGGTTCTTTTCTTTAAAAAACTACTTACTTGCCAGGTGGTGGTAGTGCACGCCTTTAATCCCAGCACTTGAGAGGCAGAGGTATGTGGATCTCTGTGAGTTTGAGGCCAGCCTGGTCTACAAGAGCTAGTTCCAGGACAACCTCTAAAAAAATTAGAGAAACCCTGCCTCGAAAAACCAAAAAAAAAAAAAAAAACCTACTTACTTCCCTTTAATCCCAGCATTTGGGAAACAGAGGCAGGCAGATCAGTGTGAGTTCAAAGCCAGCCTGGTCTGCAGAGCAAGTTCCAGGATAGCAAGGGCTGTTCACACAGAGAAACCCTGTCTCGAAAAAAAAAAAAAAAAAAAAAAAAAAAAAAACCCAACCAACCAAACACTACATACTTTGAGTTTGCTTTTCATAAGTGTATATATGTACACCACATGTATGTCTGGTGCCTCGTGGCCCATTCAATTACCTGAAACTAGAGTTACAGGTGCCTGTAGGTGCTAGTAATCAAACCCGGGTCTTCTCCAAGAACAAGTGTTTTTAAATTCTGAATCAGTTCTCTAGCCCTGGGATTACTTTCTTGATTAATGATTTATGTGGTAGGGCCTAGCCCACTGTGGGTGATACCAGCACTGGGGTAGTCCAGGAAGTGTGTAAGAAAGTGTTGACCGTGAGCCCTGAAAGCGAGTCTGTAAGCAGCATCCTCATGGTGTCTGCTCATCTGGACACTAAGCCAAATTAATTCTTTCCTCCTCAAGTTGTTTTGATTTCAAGGCCAGTTTGAGCTACGGTGTGAGAGACCCTGTTGAAAAAAAATTTTTTTTAAATATTTATTTATTTATTATGTATACAACATTCTGTCTGTGTGTATGCCTGCAGGCCAGAAGAGGGCACCAGACCCCTCTACAGATGGTTGTGAGCCACCATGTGGTTGCTGGGAATTGAACTCAGGACCTTTGGAAGAGCAGGCAATGCTCTTAACCTCTGAGCCATCTCTCCAGCCCTTGAAAAAAATTCTTAATCTCGGGTGGTGGCGCATGCCTTTAATCCCAGCACTCGGGAGGCAAGGCAGGTGGATTCCTGAGTTACAGGCCAGCATCTACATAGGAAATTTCAGGATAGCCAGAACTATTACAGAGTGAGAGTGTGTCTCAAAAAAGACAAGCAAAATCCTTACAGAAATCCTAGAAGGCAAAGCCAGATGTACTGGTACACATCTGTAAATCCCATCACTCCGGAGGCAAGGCACAAGAATAGAAAGTTCATAGAATGACCTTGTACCTTGAGAGAGTGTCAGAGATCTAGAGATACAGGCTTTCTAAGTAACCTGTGAGACAAAGGAACACAGGATCCAAGTGCATGCGTGTCTGATCACAGCACTTCCATAAAGAATGCGAGGCATTACATGTTTGTAATCTAGCACTTGGGAGGCTAAAACAGTACCTTAGGTTCAAAGGCAGTCTGGGCTACAGAGTGAGTTTCAGGCCAGTGTGGGTTATATATTGATCTGAGAGTGTTGGAGAGAGGGAAGAAAAAGGACTAGGACAGAAGGCAACAGGAAGGGGAAATGAGAAGTAATCTGATGCTTGATTCGCCTCAAACCACCTGTTCAAAAACAACTTGAAAGCCAGGCAGAGGTGGGGCGCACCTTTAATCCCAGCACTCGGGAGGCAGAGGCAGGGGGATCTCTGTGAGTTCAAGGCCAGCCTGGTCTACAAGAGCTAGTTCCAGGACAGGTTCCAAAGCTACAGAGAAACCGTGTGTCGAAATTCAAACGCTCAAAATATAACTTAATGACTACATGTGGTAACCATAACCAAAAGTCTGGTCACGCAGTACAACTCTGAAAATTTAACGAAAGAAAACCTGACCAATACACCCCACTCCCTTACTATTTGGGGTTTTGTTGTTTCCATTTGAGACAGGTTTTCACATAACCCAGGAACTTGCTATGTAGCTGAGGCTGGTTTTGAACTCCTGATCCCGCTGCCTCTACCTCACAAATGCAGGGAGAGGAGGCATGTGCCACCAATCCCGGCTCCTTTACCTTTTAAAAGTTTTTTTTTTTTCTTAAAAACACGAGTGGTTGGGGCTGGAGAGATGGCTCAGCGGTTAAGAGCATTGCCTGCTCTACCAAAGGCCCTGAGTTCAAATCCCAGCAACCACATGGTGGCTCACAACCATCTGTAATGAGGTCTGGTGCCCTCTTCAGGCCTGCACACAGACAGAATATTGTATGCATAATAAATAAATATATATTTTTTCCAAAAAAACCTAGTGGTTGAACTACCCAAATTATAACTACCGCTAATTTCGTCACATTTTCCTCCTCTCTCCATATATATTGCGTCTTCTCGCCTGCCACTGAAGCTCAAGTCGCCGCAGAGACTTCGTGCCTCCCTCTCCCCTCCTGCAGCACCCGAGCGGCCCGCGACCCAGGATCTCCCCCGAGCTGGGGTTTCCTCAGCGCCCCGCTTGCACCGCTCTGACACCCACAAATCTTATCTACAGAGCGGAAGAGCGCACGTCCCGGGCCGTCGGAAAGCGGAAGCAGTCCGTAGCCGCCGAGAACCCGCCTCCTGAAAGCGGAAGTACGGCCATAGAAGCTGGCCAGAGACGCGGGCGGCTAGAGCGACCCAGCGTGAGGCCGCAGGAAAGGCTGGGAGTAGCTGCCGGAGGTGACGGAGCGGCCGCCCCGCCCCTTGCGCTGGAAGACGAGGCTTCCAGGTAGCCGCCGCCGCAGTCTGTTCCAGGGTACGACCCGGCCTTGGGCGCGGACCCGCCGTTCCGGGGCTGCCGCTTTAAGGGAGGGTGGAGCCACTAGTGAGGAGAGTGGAGGTGAGGTCACGTGGTTGCGGGCACGTGCAGGACACGAGTTCAGAGCTGGGGGTGCGTCGTCGTTGGGGTGGACACCATGTGCCACCGCTTCCCTCACCGCCTCTTCTGTTTTGGGGCTCAATGGGGTGCACGTGGTGGGGATTAGGCCCCGGATTGGGGGACAGGGTGGGTGTGGCGGACTTTAAGGAACCCTAGAGCTGAGTTTTAGACCTCTTGACCTGATTTCTCAGTGCATTTGTGGCTTGGTGCCTCTGGAGTGCATGCAGTTCCCTGCCCTTGAGCTGAGCAGGTCCTGACAGCGCCCAGGGACCTTTAGCTTCACGTTCCTCTTTCCTTGCAGCTCCAGACAACTTGAAGCTAGAGCCCCGCACCTCGGTGCCGCCATGAGTGCGGAGGTGAAGGTGACAGGGCAGAACCAGGAGCAGTTTCTGCTCCTGGCCAAGTCGGCCAAGGGGGCAGCGCTGGCCACACTCATCCATCAGGTGCTGGAGGCCCCTGGTGTCTACGTGTTTGGGGAACTGCTGGATATGCCCAATGTTAGAGAGGTGGGTTGCTTGCGTGGGGAGTCCACGGAGAACCTTGGCCCCGAAGTTTCTTCTAAGCGTGGGCCTGTTTTGTAATCAGTAACTACGCAGGTGAACAGGGTACTGATAATTAACCATCAATCAAATAAAGGTCTGTGCTTCTCTGGAGATGGGGGGATCTGTAAACTTAATGCCCCTCCCTCTGTACACACACTTTTGAGACGGGGTTTCACCGTGAAGGCTTGACTGCCCTAGTCTAGTGTCAGTCACAGCCTGGCTTGACGTTGGGGCTTGTGACAATCTTCCTGCCTGTGCCGTGTGCAGAATTTAAATTTTTTTGTTATTTAAAAACGTGAAACATTTCTCAAACTTGAGTGTCATGTACCACCACCACCCAGCTGGATTTTTAATTTTTAGGCAAAAGAGCAGGTCATTCAGAATGCTACTTGTAAGTTCCAGCTTTTCCACCAGTGTGATACCTTTTAATAATGTCACCAGCAGGGTGGTGGTGGTGCACTCAGGAGTCAGAGGAAGGTGAGTTCGAGGCCAGCCTGGTCTACAGAGTGAGTTTTAGTACGGCCTGGGCTGTTTTACAGAGAAACCCCGTCTCAATAAACAAAACAAAAACAAAAATCATGCCACCTTGATCAGAGAAACCATATTAAAAGGCTCAGTTTTCTCTTAAAAATGGTGACAAGAAGCTGGAACATAACTCCACTGATAGAATGCTTGCCAACTTACTGTGCATGGGACCTCAGGGTCCGTTTCAGAACTTAGGGTGCTAAGGCAAGGGCATCACAAATTTTAGGCCAGCCTGGGCAACTTAGACTTCACCTCAAAAAGGAGTAGGGATGTAACTCAGCGAAAGAGCCTTGTCTGTAGTATGCGAGGCTCTCTATGGGTTGAATTGTCAGAACTGCAAAAAGGAAAAACTATGCCGGGTGGTGGTGATATATGCCTCAATCCCAGCACTTGGGAGGCAGAGGCAGGTGGATCTCTGTGAGTTCAAGGCCAGCCCTGATCTACAGAGCGAGTTCCAGGACAGGCACTAAAGCTACACAGAGAAACCCTGTCTCTTGAGAGAAAAAAGAGAGAGAGAAAAGAAAAGCCTAAGAAGCAGTTTTCCTCACAGTTACAGATGTGGGAAAGTCTAAAATCTCCTAAAAGTAGAAAGAATGTGCAAGTCGGTTATTTAGCAAGCATTTACTTCGAGGGCCACGGTTCTGCTGCATCCTTGTAGGCCAGCAGATGCTGGGGCTGTAGCCTTGTTAAAAGGTACTGTTCTGTGAGAGCCTGCAGGGATGGCGTGCCAGGGTGAGTGAGGGGCGGTATGAAACGCTAGTGGATGATGTATGACCCTCTCACTGAGGACAGTCTGAAACAGGCCACAAATCTGTGACCTCTGGGGGCCAAAATAGAGTAATTTACAATGTCTGATGTCTGCAGGTGATCCTCTGAACACTGAATGTTTCAACCCTGATTTAGAGTAAGAATTCAATGTGTAGCATGTCGAAGGGCTAGAGGTAGAAGAGAGTGAGCCTGTAGAGCAAGGGTGTATGTTTGAAGACGTAGAGAAAGCCTCTTGGTGGACCAGGATAGGTTTTTTGGAAGGATGGGGTCAACAAGTTGAGTTCAAAATAGGTCCTTCCTGTCACTTCCCTTATGTTCTTGCAGTTGGCAGAGAGCGACTTTGCCTCCACCTTCCGGCTGCTGACAGTGTTTGCCTATGGGACCTATGCTGACTACTTAGGTAACTAGGGGCTGGAGCCGTCATGCTGTGGGGGCAGGAGAAGGGTGGCTTCTGGAGAGACCTGGAAGAAACTCCTGGGGTGCCCTACTTAGATGCCATAAGTGAGCCGGGCAGCCTAAGATCGTGATGGTGCAGAAAACTTGGAAGAAACTGCTAATAATGAGACTTCTGGGCTTCTGTTCCTTTCCTAGCTGAAGCCAGGAATCTTCCCCCACTTACCGAGGCTCAGAAAAATAAGCTTCGACATCTCTCAGTTGTCACTCTGGCTGCCAAAGTCAAGGTAAGTGACAGTCCTGAAGCCTGCCATCCTATTGTCTGTTCCTGGGAGAGCCATTGACCTCCCTCTGGCTCGGTCAGTACCAATTCTCCATTACTGCAGTCAGTTAGGGGTGATAGTCTCTCAGTGTGGACCTGAGTTCTAAGTTATCATCTCTTGTGTTTGGTGTCAAACTAGCCACCAGGACACTGTCCTGTTTATTGCCATATAGAGTTCTAGGGCTCAGAGCTGGAGATGGGGTTCTTCCTCCGTGAAGCAAGCACCAGGCTTCTGTTTGCTAAACTAAGACGTGTGTATCTCATAAGTATCCCTGTGGTCGCAGCCTTTTGTCACAGTACGTCATGTGTCCCTAGTTATCTCTTCCGCTTGCTCACTAGAATTGAGCCGTGGTGATTTTTGCTGGAGTCAGGCTCATAGTTGTGGATGCCTTGACTAAGTCTGTGTGCTAAGCACAGTAACTCCAGACCCCTCCTATGATCCTCTGATGTAATACAATACCCTTAGCTGCTGCCAAAGAAATGGCACCAGGAAGATGTCATACTCTTGCTGTGCTGTAGGAGGTGAGGGCTAGTAGAGCATCTGTCATGTGTTGAAGAGGGTCTTTTTTGAGTCTGGTGTCGTATCTCATGTCACCTGAGCACTTAGGAGGCTGAGGCAGAAGGATTAGTGTGACATCAAGTCTAGCCTGGACTACATAGTGAGTTCCAAGCCAGCCTGGGCTGTAGCATGAGAACCTGTGTCAAAATACCAGAAAAGAAAAGAAAGAAAAAAGGGTATTCTTTTCTGCTGATGTTCTTGGGATGGTACCACGTCTTGCTTTAGAACTAACTTTTTCTAGGAAATAGTTTAAGGATAGGAGATGAAGGCAGGTGGGACTTGGCCTTGTGGGGCAAGTGGGGAAAAGAGGAGAGGATTATGGAAAGACCTTCTCTGCTTTTGAACCCTCTCTGCTCCTGGCCCCAGTGCATCCCATATGCAGTGTTGCTTGAGGCTCTTGCCCTTCGGAACGTGCGCCAACTGGAAGACCTTGTGATTGAGGCTGTGTATGCCGATGTCCTTCGTGGCTCCCTGGATCAGCGCAATCAGCGGCTAGAGGTTGACTACAGTATTGGGCGGGACATCCAGCGCCAGGACCTCAGTGCCATTGCCCGAACCCTGCAGGAGTGGTGAGAACTTGTCAGGCCTTGACTGCTTCCTTATACAAGGAGAGCGCAGGGCTGGGCTGCGGAGGGTTAGCCCAAGAGTAGAGAAAGAGACCAGTACTTTCCTCCAGAGGCTTCCGAGGGAACAAGCTTGACAGGGATGCTGGGTGCTAAGAGGCAGGATTGTTGCGGCAGTAATTGGGGAAGGGAATGGGAGTGGTGCTCTTGAGGTTTCTTAATGGGAGGCTTATCGCTGTCATAGGCTGAATTTAGTACAATGGCACATAGCACCATGGGTTATGGGTCTCTGTCTCCTTTTCTTTTTTTGTATCCCTGTTTAAATGTATTATGATCTCACTGTGTATTCCAAAATCCTCTGCCTCTTCTTCCCAGTATTGAGATTACAAGCATGCACTGTTGCATACCACCGTGGCTGGCACTCCTGTTTCGTGTGTGGTTCCTACCCTCATCTTTTTGTTGTTTGAATTTTAGTTTGTCATTTTTAGCTGTGTGTGTGTGTGTGTGTAGTAGAGGGGTGGGTGTGCAGATGAGTGCAGGTGCTCACAGGGCCAGAGGTGTCGGATCCCCTGGAATTGGTGGTTGTGAGTCACCCGGTGTGGGTGCTGGGAATCGACGCAGGTTCTCTGGAAGAACAATACATGTTCTTTATCACTGAGCCATTTCTCCAACACCCCCGGTCCCACCCACGTTGTATGTATCACTCAACTTTCTTATCCAACTCCAGGGTTTTTGCTGATGAGAATCTGTAGGAGCTGCTCCCCAGGTGCCCTGGTGAGGGCTCCCAGCTTAGGCCAGGGTTTCGAGTCCCCCTCAGAGGCTTGCTCTTGAGTTTCGTTATTGAGTCTTGTGATCTCAGCCCTCTTCTGCTGACACCTTTCATCTGCCATGGTTCCCACAGGTGCGTGGGCTGTGAGGTTGTGCTGTCCGGCATTGAGGAGCAAGTCAGCCGTGCCAACCAGCACAAGGAGCAGCAGCTGGGCCTGAAGCAGCAGATCGAGAGTGAGGTAAGCAGGCAGGGACTCCTGACTTGTGCACAGGGGCTGGGATGTGGACAATCAGGACCTGTCAGGCTCTGGAACCTGCTTTGCTATCCCCATTCCTTTCATCCTGATAGGTTGCCAACCTTAAAAAAACCATTAAAGTTACAACAGCAGCAGCTGCTGCGGCTACTTCTCAGGATCCTGAGCAGCACCTGACAGAGCTGAGAGAACCAGCTCCTGGCACCAACCAGCGCCAGCCCAGCAAGAAAGCCTCAAAGGGCAAGGGGTGAGCCCGTGCGGGGAGCCGCTTGTTTCTGGGTACCTCACTCTTACCTTGGGGACCTCAGCCTGGCTGCTCCACTTGCTTTAGTCATTTGCATGGGGTTGGGAGTGGGGATGTCCTCCAGGAATTAGGGGACCCTTTGCATCCCCTCTCTCTCTCTTCCCCTTGCCAGACTCCGAGGGAGCGCCAAGATTTGGTCCAAGTCGAACTGAAAGGACTTGTTTCTTCCCTGGGAATGTGGGGTCCCAGCTGCCTACCTGCCTACCCCTTAGGAGTCCTCAGAGAGCCTTCCTGTGCCCCTGGCCAGCTGATAATCCTAGCTCATGACTTTTCATCTCCTCCACCCCCAAGCATAAGCCACATCCTCTATAGGGAGAAGGCCAGTACAGGTCACGTTTGGTTGGTACTTCTGTGTTCCATTTCCTCTTCCTGCCACGCTTGCTGTCATCTTCACTCACACTGTTGGTGCCCATTTCCCATGTCATTGAGCAGGTTGGCAGGCCTATGGAGAGTGCTGGCTCCTCACCACCCACAGGTGTTCTCTACCACGCCTACCCCTGCATGCCTAATCTGCAGTTCCTCCTCCCTCCCTGTGCCTATTGGGCTGCATCTGAAAAGCCATGGGGAAGGGTGTCCTCCACCTTCATCCCAGCCTTAGAGTTCTGGGAGTGGCTGACGCTTTGGTCCCAGAACCCATCACACTACAGTTGTTTCTTGTCCTCCCTTGTCTCCTTGGGTCTGGGAGTACTGCTTCAGCGACCCTAGAGCCTGAGAACAGCTATTTTTGAGATGTTAAGAAATGGTTCTTTGTTAACTAATCATCTTAGGAAACCCAATGGAAATCCTGGAAAGATTTATATCTCTTCTTGTGATTTTGGTGGGGAAGAGAATATAGATTGTATATTTTAAAAAAGGAATATATGAATAGGTCTATATATAACATGACACAGAAATAAATCTATGAGAAATCTGTGTACAAAAATGCCGGGAACTGGGCCTCTTCTGTCTTTGATGTTTGTTAACAGGGAGAAGACTAATCCCCAGCCCCTCTAAAGCCGAGTGCTGGAAAGTGAAAGGAACCAGATACTGTTTGCAGACTCCTGGCTAGCAGCCGGGAGGCAGACCCTGGGCAGGTTGCTCCTACCTCAGCCCATGCTCAGAAGTAATGGGCGCCTACTGAGCACCACCATGTCCTAACAGTGGAGCTGAGGACTGACCGCCACTGTCCCTACGCCCAAGGACCCGCAGTGTAGGTACTGAGCACCACCATGTCCTGACAGTGAGGCTGCAGACTGACCACCACTGTCCCTACGCTCACGGACCTGCAGTGCAGTCTGTTCCTTTCACCTCAGAATCACAAGGGGAGGTGTTGGTAGTGAACTTGAATTTTCACATTGAAAACACATAAAACTATTAGCTTTGTTGGTCTTTGGCCCTTTTGTTTCCCAAGAAGTATGGCAGGAGGTCGGCCTAGAAGCGCTGCTTGCTTCCTAGAGGTGGGGGTGCAGTTGAAGATGCTGTCTTTGAAGAGCCTAGTGGGTCTAGGTAACTGGGCCTGGGCTGTTCTCTAGCTGGGGATTTAGAACGAATTTCCTTTTCTGTTTTGGACAGCATCTATGTATGTAGCCCTGGCTGTCCTGGAACTCCTGTGTTGAGCAGGCTGGCCTAGACTCACAGAGATCCACCTGCCTCCGTCCCCAGAATGCTAAGAATACAGACAGGTGTCATCCTGCCTGACTACAGACAAATTGCTCTTAACTGCTTAAACTAGCAGTCATTGGGCCAGACAGTAGGGGCAAAGTCCTTTTGTTTTTTGTTTGTTTAGGGGTAGTTATTATTGAGACAGGTCTTGTGCATTTCAGGCTAGCCTTGAATGGCCTTGAGTTTAGGATCCTCCTGCCTCCAGCTGAGTGCTGGGATTCCGTGTGTTTACCACTCTTGGTTTCTCAGCTTTGCCCTAGATAAGCAAGCTGCTTGACTCTCTTGCTTCTGAAATAAACCTTTTTTGTTCCAGACCCTGTAGTGTACGGAAGGTGCCAGTTTCTGGTGTTCTGAGCCTGTCCTCTGACCCCTACCCATGCCCCGGCTTTTCCCTTGGAACTTAGTTGTCTCCTTTCGTGGAGACCGGTTCCAGACCACTGCTTCTTCATTCAACATTAACAGTCTGAAGTGCCAAGATAGCTTTGAACTGCCGGGGGTGGGGGGGTGCGGGCACGACACACGACGCACCATTCCTGTCCCTCAGGACACAATAGTGCAGCGTGGATTTGCGGCACTGAGAGCTCCTGTTTTAAATCATAAGGGAAGGGAAATGATTGCTAGGCAGAGTGAGGGCTCAGTTTTGTTCGTTTCTTTTTGTTCTGTTGTGTTGAGACAGCATTCCTCTGTGTAGCCCTGGCTGCCTTTGGATCTCTGTAGACCAGCCTGGCCTCAAATTCACAGAGATCTCCTTGCCTCTGCCTCCCAGGTGCTGAATTAAAGGTGTGTCATTATGCCTCTTGAGGGCTTGGTTTTTAATCATGAAATTTGTTCAAAGGTTGAGGATTCCATGTGCTCAGGGTACATGGAGTCCTAAACAAGCATGCCACCTACCCAAATACTCACATGTACTGACCCCTCCTGTGCTGCAGCCCTAAGTCATGAAAGTTCAGAGTTCACATACATGAAACATGCCAAATGAGTGTGCCAGAGGCTAGAGGGAGACATGGCTGAGTGGATAACATCTCTGCTCTGCAAGCTTGAGGGACTGGGTTCAGACACACAGAATCCACTGTAGACCCTGGGATGGCGGGGGTGACTGCAACCCAGTGCTTCTGGGAGGTGGGCCCTGAAGACTACCCTGGAACTCGTGGGCAGCTAGCGGGCATTCGCGGGGGAGGAGGAGGAGATCTTCCAAGAAACCACTTTCAGATGACACCTGTCACCTAAGGCTGCCCTCTGACCTCCCAGACTCTCAGACTTAGCAGGTGAAGCCAGGCAGGTGCAATGGTATATCCTTTTTCCAGCTTGGGAGGCTGAGGCAGGAAGCTCTCAAGTTCAAAGCTAGTCTGAGCTACATGTTAAGGTCCTCAAAAAAAAAAAAAAAATACAAGAGCTGGGGCTGTATAGCTCCTTGCTAGGGTATTTACCTACTGCTCCCAAGACCGTGATTTTGATCCCTAGTGCTACCACCCTGTGTCGTAAGTACCCATTCCCTTGAGCTGGAAAAGAGGGCTCAACATATAAGGGTCTCTTGCCTCCAGGTCTGATAAAACCATGAGTTCACGCTGGGCGGTGGTGGCACACACCTTTAATCCCAGCACTTGGGAGGAAGAGGCAGGTGGATCTCAGTGACTTTGAGGCCAGCCTGGTCTATAAGAGCTAGTTCCAGGACAGCTAGGGCTACACAGAACCTGACTTGAAATAAAAAAAAAAAGTTTGATCCCTGGACCCCGCATGGAATAAGAGGACTAACCACTGCAGGTATCCCCGTGTGTGTGTGTGTAAAACAGAAGTTCTTGAAGGCAAATGGTAGGTACAGATTAGACCATGCCTAGTCTTTTTCCTTTGCTTGTTATATTTGTAGTTTTAAATTTTTAATGTATAAAAGTTTTTGCATGTGTGTCTGTGTATCAAGGGGGCGGGGGCTGCAGAGGGCATCAGATCTGGAACAGGATTTACTTAAGGTTCTGAGCTACCATGTGGATGCTGGGTATCAAACCTGGGTCCTCTGCAAGAGCAGCCTGTGCTGTTGCTTGGGAGTCATCTCGCCAAACCCTAAAAACCTTGAAATTTTAAAAATAAAATAGGAATTAGCTCACAGAGTAGTGGGTTTGCATGGGCTTTTTCATCCTTAGCTCTGCTTCTACTCTGTGGTTTGGAGATTACTCCCCAGCCCAACCTCTGCTCAGTTTAGTTTGTTTTGGTTTTTGGAGCCAGGGTTTCATGTAGCCCAGTTTTGGCCCAGAACATAACTGTGTAGCTGAAGGTGACCTTGAATTCCTGGTCTTCCTGTAAGTGCTGGGATTACAGGCGTGCACCATCATACATACCTATGGGATCTTGCTACTTAGCAGAGACGCTCTGTGTACTATTTATTGAATGCGTTAGAGATCAGACATCCACAGAGGCTGGAGAGATGGCTCAGTTGTTAAGAGTACATACTTCTGGGCTGGAGAGATGGCTCAGCGGTTAAGAGCATTGCCTGCTCTTCCAAAGGTCATGAGTTCAATTCCCAGCAACCACGTGGTGGCTCACAACCATCTGTAATGAGGTTTGGTGCCCACAGACACACACACACAGACAGAATAGTGTATACATAATAAATAAATAAATATTTAAAAAAAAATACATACTTCTCTTGCACTGAACCCTACTTGTATTCCCAGCCTCCAAAGTAAATGGCTTACAACTATCTCTAACTTGAGATTTGATTGGCATCTGCATTCCCTTGAACATACCCATACACAGATGTACACATATCCACAGTAAAAAGAACTCAAGAAAATCCCATGAAATCCATACATAAGAAGGCTACTAAAGGGGCTGGAGAGATGGCTCCCAAGCAACAGCACAGGCTGCTCTTCAGGATGTCCTGAGTTCAATTCCCAGCAACGACATGATGGCTCACAACCATCTGTAATGAGATCTGGTGCCCTCTTCTGGCCTGCAGGTGTACATGGAAGCTGAACACTGTACATAATAAATCTTAGGGGGAAAAAAGGCTACTAAAACTCATAGTGGTAGGGAAAGTTTTTTCTACTTAGGTGAACTTAGTCTAACATCGGTGGGTAGAAGAGAGTTCAGGTATGTATATAAATTCAAGCACTGCTGCTCTGCAACAAATCAGCCTGAACTAGAGGCTTAAGGCAGCCTGCTAGCTGGGCACAGTAGTGCACGCCTGCAATCCCAACATTTGTGATGCTGAGGTAGAGTTGCTGCAAGTCTGAAGCCAGCCTGGGCTACAGAGTTCCAGGCTACCCAGAACTGTATAGCAAGTCCCTGTGACAAATCCCCAGCATATTGTGTTTGATGTTATGGTAAGAATCTGGGTAGAGCTGAACTGAGTTCTCACTTCAAGGTTTCTCACAAGGCTACATTTTAGGTGTGAGCCATTGGGCTGAGTGTAACTCACTGGTGGTGCACTTGCCTGGATGAGTTCAATCCCCCCTTCCCACAAAAGGAAAGAGTATTCAGTAAGGCCATGGTTCTCTCAAATGTGGTTGACTTGCTTCTGACTCAGTGGTCAGCAGGAATCACCTCATGGGTGTTATCAGGGCACTGAGCAATGGTTACTGGCCACTCAGGTAGCCCTCACCATCATTGCAAGAACCAGAAAGACTGCACCAGCAGGATGAAGTCACCAAGAATGACAACAGATCATTTCCACCACTGAGTCATGCAGCCTATGCCTGAGGAGGGGGGGAGGCTTTTTACACAGGGTGTCCTGGCAGAAAGCAGGGAGCCTTGGTAGCCATGATGTAAATTGCCTACCAAAGGCAGTATTTCTGTGGACCTCCAGCTGCAAAATCCCTGTGCAAGCCAGGCAGTAGTAGCACACAGCTCTAATACCAGCACTTAGGAGGCAGAGGCAGGCAGACCTCAACATACATTTAAAATATAGCAATAGCCAGATGATTGTAGCACATGCCTCTAATCCCAACACTCTGGAGGCAGAGGCAGGCAGACCTCTGAGTTCAAGACCAGCCTGGTCTACAGAGTGAGTTCAAGGGCAACCAGGTCTACCTAGAGAAACCCTGTCTCAAAAACAAAAATTCTTGTGCCAATTCCTGTAAGTTTAAAAGGGACTTTGAGATGGCTTAGTGGGGAAACCTCCCTCAAGTTATTCTCTGACTTTATACACACGTGTACTTGATATGAACATGCCTACACATGTCCACATGCACTAAATATGTAAGAATCTCTAGATCAGGTCTAAGCTGGGAAGTTCTGGGTATGAAGTCCTCTTGCCCAGATGAATGGCAACGTGGACTGACTGTGACCTGGTATTGAGGGCTCTGGAGGACAGGTAAAAGCCCAGCCGCCATCGGGAGGGATAAGCAAAGGTTAATCTGAGGATACGGAGCATGAGCAAGACAGAGCTTGTCTTCTGATGTTCTCAAGTGTGTGGTTATAAACTGAAGGTTTGTGAGCTAAGAAGTGTTGGATGAGCTGAAAAGCTGTTGACAGGGAAAGCCACATCTTGCCTGGGGTTAAAAAGAAACCTAACAAGGACATGGCTTTGATACCAACTAAAAGCTGGGGTAGAAGTGAACTTATGATGAGGAAGGCATCATGCTAGGAAGAAGAGCAGGGCCGGTTCCTGGATACAGGAGTGTTAGCCTGTACCTTCTGCTTGACTAAATCTGAGATATGTGGGGCAGGATATACAGGGTGGCTTTTTGTTGTCATTGATGTTTGTTTTTTGTCAGACTGTTGGTAAATATTGACTGAAAAGCCTGAGGTAGTAGAAATGTGTGTGTTAAATTAGGCACTCTAGGCATTGGAGTTTGGGGTGATTTTTTTTTTTTTTTTGGTCTCTTTTTGCCTGAATCTATTTTCTGGAGCTGGAGCAATGGTTTGGTGGTTAAAACCACTTGTTGCTTTTGCCAAGGACCCAGGTTTGGTTTCCAGCATCCACATAGCATCTAACAACCCCCTGTAACTCCAGTTCCCTTCTTCTGGCCACTGTGGGTACTGCGTGCACATGGTGCACAGACATACATGCAGGCAAAATACCCATAGACTTAAAATTAAATACATCTGCCGGGCAGTGGTGGTGCATGCCTTTAATCCCAGCACTCAGGAGGCAGAGGCAGGCAGATCTTTGTGAGTTCGAGGCCAGTATGGTCTACAGAGCGAATTCCAGGACAGGCATCAAAGATACACAGAGAAACCCTGTCTCAAAAAAACCAAAAATGAATGAATGAATGAATACATCTATCTTTGGGGTCAGTAGGCTCATCACTCTGTCATTCTGTTGTGCCCATTATTGGACTTAGAAGCCCAGCCTGTGCTCCAGCAAGGCAGGCTTAGCAGCTGTACTGAGTAAGCTAGTTAAAAGAACTAAATTCATAGTGGAAGAGAAAAAAGGCTTATTCAGTGTGGCCACACAAGGAAAAGGGACAAAGAGACCCAGTGCCCTGCCCTGTCCAGTGAGATTAAGGTTTGAGTGGAGGGCCAGAGAAACACCTATCTAAGCAGTCTAGGACAGCGTGTGGTCAGATCACCACTGTCTCTTCTGTGGTCTGACAAGTTGTGAATCTCTTTCCAGGAAAGCAGTCTCCCTTCTGGCTGGGTTAGTCTCTCGAATTCTCCTTACCAGCATGAAGTTTATGGGGAAACCTGGGAGGCAGGCAGATCTCTGAGTTCGAGGCCAGCCTTGTCTACCAAGGGAGTTCCAGGACAGTCAGGGCTGTTACACAGAGAAACCCTGTCCTGAAGAGAGAGAAAAAGAAAGGAAAAAGTTTACAGAGGGTGTCCATTTTTTCAATTGATAGCCAAAACAGGGGACCCAAAGGTCTCTTTGGTGTCCTCATCCCTGCCAGGCAGGTCACACTCACAGGTGGAATGCATGGACCAAGTATGAGGGTCTCAGGAAAGTGTTAGCAGAGAGAACCTAGGTTCAGTATTCCATCGTAGCTTTCTCCTTTATTGTTGCCAGACCTGGACTCAAAAGCAGCCTGAACGTGAGCTGTGTGCGAGGCAGACTGAAATGGCTCTGCCCTAGAGCCTCTCCTGCAGATTTGATTTCCCTAGGCTGTCGCTGGAGACCATGGCAGTACAGCATGGTGCAAGGATGTGTGCACACAAACATGCACCGTCACTCACACCTGTAGAGGGAGCACCTACATTCCGCACTCCCAGGACTGGGGTAGGGGTCTTGAGTACAAGTCTAGAATTGGTTACACAGCCTGGCCTATATGGAGACCCTGCTTCAAAACCAACCAGTTTCCTTCCCCACCCACTTCTCTCGCTGTACGCTTACCTCAAAATGTGATTTTTACCTTTTTTTTCTTGTGGTACTAGAAGTTGAGCCAGAGCTTTCGTCATGCTAGGCAAACTCTTAAGGTTACATCCATGGGCCTAGAATAAACTACTTGATTGTAATCTTCCCTAGAACTCAGCATTAATCTTCAGTCTGTGGAGTTTCATTATTTGTAGTATTTTATTTTTCTTTTTTTTTTTTTTTTTTTCGTTTTTCGAGACAGGGTTTCTCTGTGGTTTTGGAGCCTGTCCTGGAACTAGCTCTTGTAGACCAGGCTGGTCTCGAACTCACAGAGATCCGCCTGCCTCTGCCTCCCGAGTGCTGGGATTAAAGGCGTGCGCCACCACCGCCCGGCTGTAGTATTTTATTCTTGTCCTTCTTAGAAATAGGTGTGTCAGCTAACCATAAAAGAAGGTGCCAGGCAGTGGCGGCACACACATTTAAGCCCAGCGGATCTCTGAATTCGAGGCCAGCCTGGTCTGCAGAGTTGAGTTCCAGGATAGCCAGGGCTACACAGAGAAACCCTGCTTCTAAAAAACTACAGCAAAAAAGAAGATAAAGGGACCTGTGTGATGGTAGCATACCTCCATAGTTCACTAAGGTGATAAACAAATTCTAAGGAGATAGTGATAAGTTTGTCTCTGGAATCCCTAGACGACTTGGTAAACCATACTCCTTAGGCTGTATGAAGTCCACTTCCTCGCCTGGTGTGTGTGTGTGTGTGTGTGTGTGTGTGTGTGTGTGTGTTTGGGGGAGGTGGTCATGTGTGGTATAGGTCAAAGGACAACTTTGGGTATTGCTCCTCAGGCACCATCCGTGGTTTTTGATTTTGTTTTTTGGTGACACTCACTAGCTAGGAACTTACCAAGTGGCCTAGTCTGGCTGGCCAGTGAACCCCAGGGGTCCTGTGTCTCCACCTCCCCAGCACAGGATCATAAGTTTGTACGGCCATTGGCTTTTGTTTTGTTTTGTTTTGTATAAGTACAGGTTCTGGGAATTAAACTCAGGTTCTAAGGCAAGTACTTTTACACATGGAGCTCTCTGCCCAACCCTACACGGCTTCTTTTTATAAATAAAATTTTAACATAATTATATCTCATTTATTTAGATGATTGCTTAATGTTGCTTTTGTATTACAGTATCAAAGTTGAGTGTTGGGAGAGATATTGGGCCTATTAAGCCCAAGATATTTGCCGGGCGGTGGTGGCGCACGCCTTTAATCCCAGCACTCGGGAGGCAGAGGTAGGCGGATCTCTGTGAGTTCGAGACCAGCCTGGTCTACAAGAGCTAGTTCCAGGACAGGCTCCAAAGCCACAGAGAAACCCTGTCTCGAAAAAACAAAAAAAACAAAAAACAAAAAAAGCCCAAGATATTTATTATCTGGCCACAGAAGAAGCATGCCGATCCCTACCTACAACCACTAAATATATGTATAAAGAGAGGTATTGAAATAACACAGAGGAATTTAGTGGAAAAAAATCAATACATTACTTTCAGTATTCAGTAATACAGGTCATAATCCCGACACTTGGGAGACAGAGGCAGGAATGTCGTAGTCTGAGCTCCATAATATGACCTTGTCTTAAATAACAAGGAGCTGGAAAAAGGGCTCAGCCACTAAAGACTATGCTCACAACCCAATGTCAAAAGTAAGAAAAGTTGCCGGGCGGTGGTGGTGCACGCCTTTAATCCCAGCACTCGGGAGGCAGAGACAGGCGGATCTCTGTGAGTTCGAGACCAGCCTGGTCTACAAGAGCTAGTTCCAGGACAGGCTCCAAAACCACAGAGAAACCCTGTCTCAAAAAACCAAAAAAGAAAAAGAAAAAAAAAAAAAAAAAAGTAAGAAAAGTTGTAGAAATAGGAGCGGCAGGGCTGCGTCCCCGGCACCCGGCCGCCCACATGGCTAGCTTATGCCCCGAAATAATATGAAGCCGCGGGGCTGTGTTCCTGGCGCCCGGCCGCCCGCACGGCTTTACCCGAATTAATTACACGGAAACTGTATTCTTTTGAACACTGCCTAGCCCATTAGTTCCAATCTCTTATTGGCTAGCTCTTACATATTGATCTAACCCATTTCTAATATTCTGTGTAACACCATGAGCTGGCTTACCAAAAAAGATCTTAACCTGTGTCTGTCTGGAGTGGGAGAATCATGGCGACTCACTGACTAGGCTTCTTTCTCCCAGCATTCTCTTCTGTCTACTCCACCCACCTAAGGGTTGGCCTATCAAATGGGCCTAGGCAGTTTCTTTATTAATTAACCAATAAAAGCAACAGATTAATACAAGACCCACCTCCACCATTTAAATCTTTAAAAAAAAAATGGAGCTGGGCAGTGGTGGCATAAGCCTTTAATCCCAGCACTTGGGAGGCAGAGTCAGGTAGATCTCAGTGAGTTCAACCTGGTCAACAAAGAGAGTTTCAGGACAGCCAGGACACAGAGAAACCCTGTTTTGGGAAGGAAAAAAAAGAATACTAAAGAACATTCAAATGAACCTGAACAATTCTGGAAAACAGTAACAGGAGTTACAAATGCAGTGACAGAAATAAGTCACCTACCTGCACATTCCAATTCAAACAGAATGCAACTATATGCTAGTTCCAAAAATCCTACAGTGGGCTAAAAGTAAAAGACTAGGGAAAATACACCATCAAACACTAAATAAAATAAGTTCAATTGGGACTGGCAAGACGGCTCAGCTAATAAAAGGACTTCTGTCGAATCTGATGTCTGGTTTGATCCCCAGGACTCCTGAAAGTTATCTTCTGACACACACACACAGAGACACACACACAAGCATGCATGTGCATGAGCACACATACACAAATGCAAAAAATTTTAATTAAGGGCCAGGAGAGATGACTCAGAGGTTAATGAATGAAAATGAGGACATGGCTGATGCTAGGTCTGGTTGAGAAAGGTTTTATCGTAGATATGAGGGAAGAGTTCAGCCAGAGGTATCTGGAAGGGTCCTGACTGAGCGGCCCTAAGAGGTGGAGGTGGTGCACCAAGAGAGGAGCCAAGAAGCCAAGAGAGACTGCAGTTGATAGAGAACTCAGAAACTGGGGGGAGGGCATGCCCGGGGGCGGGGGGCATGCCCAGGGGCGGTGTGTGTGTGAAGAGTGGTGGGAGGAGCCACAGGTCCTGAGTGAGATTTGTACCAGGTTTCTTTGGGACCTGACAGGGTACTGGCTGTTCTGCCAAGGATTTGGGCTCAGTTCCAAGCACCCACTTGGCAGCTCCAGGGCAACCTGACCCTCTCTTGGTCTCCACGGCACCAGCCATCACACATGTGGTACATAGACTTACATTCAGACAAAATACCCGTATACGCATAAAGTAATAAAATAATTCTTTTTTTTTCAGTAAAAAAGAAATGATTGTAATATCGGTTAATAGTTAAAAGGGGGCGTTACATAATGATGAAACCGTTTTCTAAGAAAACACTCTCTGGAAATGTAACATGTCTATAACTATCAAGCTTCAAGCCATGGGAAGATAAATTAAGAGACATGGATAGCCACAAACACAGTTGAAGGCATCTGTTGTGCAGGGGCTTCTGAGTCGACGCAGAACACACCCAGACACCAGATTCTCAGCACCAAGGAGCATTGCCCAGAGGGACAGGAGGCGGGGGGGGGGGGAGCGGGTGTGAGGTTGGGGGAGATTGGAGGGGGCTCCCTCTGGATCCTCAGGCAAAGACAGTAGCAAGTGTCTGTGCAGGAGTGATTTTTTGGTTTTGGTTTTTCAAGACAGGGTTTCCCTGTGTAGCCCTGGCTGTCCTGGAACTTGTTCTGTAGACCAGGCTGGCCCCCAACTAATAATATTTGCCTGCCTCTGTCTCTGCTGGGATTAAAGGCATGTGCCACCAGTGCCCAGCTGCAGCAGTGGTTAAGGAGAAAAGGGGAAGTCTGTGTTGGGATGAGTTGGTAAGCTCTGATTGGACAGGTCAGTCAGTATAGCCAAATAATGAATTTTGATAGTTGGACCTTGGTGTTTTAGTCGGGCATAAGGAAGTGGTCAAATAAGGGAATAGATCTTGGTGGCTAGCTTTAGGGATGTAATCTAACAGTTTAGAGGGGGAAGAGGAGAGGGAAGACCTGCTGGCACCATGTTTGCCATGCTCAGACCTGTTAGCCCTTCCTGTAACAGTTAGACACAAACTAGAGTAGCGGGCAGAGGGACCTTCAACTGAAGAATCACCTGTGGCTGGAGCTGTGAGGTGCTTTCTTAATTGCTAGTTGATTTAGGAAGGCCGGTCCCATTGTGGGTGGCATCCCTAGGGCAGCTGAGCAAGCCTGGGCACAAACCCTGTTCTCCCATGGTCTCCGTTTCAGTTCCTGCCTCCAGGTTCCTGCTTGACCTTCTGCTTTGACTTCCCTCGAAGATGAACTCTAACCTGTAAGCTGAAACAAACCTGGTCCTTCCCCAAGTTGCTATAGGTCAAAGTATTTATCACAAAAAGAAATAATTAGTCCAAAACCTCAATAACTAGCAAGTATATAAACAGGAAGATAGAGAACCGAACAATTCCACCAACTAGCAGGGTCGAGGTGACACGTAGCAAACCTTCTGAGGCTGGAGAGATGCTCAGCAGAGACTGGGGTTCCATTCTCAGCACACACATGGTACTCAGAATGTCTATAACTCCAGTTCCAGGGGATCTGATGTTCCCTTCTGGTCTCCATGGACACCAGGCACACACATGGTTCCCAGACATACATGCAGCAAAATGCCTGATGTAGGAGGGTCATCTGTCTGTGTTACTTTCATTGGTTAATAAAGAAACTGCCTTGGCGTCTACGGCCATACCACCCTGAACGCGCCCGATCTCGTCTGATCTCGGAAGCTAAGCAGGGTCGGGCCTGGTTAGTACTTGGATGGGAAACTGCCTTGGCCTTTTGACAGGCCAGCCCTTAGGTGGGTGGAGTAGACAGAACAGAATTCTGGGAGAAAGAAAGCAGAGTCAGTCAGACGCCATGCTTCTCCTACCCAAGACGGACAGTGGTTAGACTCATGCTGGTAAGCCACAGTCAATTGGCAATACAGATATTAGAAATGGATTAGATCAATATGTGATAGTTAGCCAATAAGGGACTGGAGATAATGGGCCAGGCAGTGTTTAAATGAATACAATTTGTGTGTTGTTATTTCGGGTGTTAAGCTAGCCATGAGGGAGCTGGGCGGGACGAAAAGCAGGCCTGCTCGCCTCATCACTACAAATGCCCATATCTCAACAAATTTAAAATAAATGACACAGAGTTGGAATGTAACTTAGTTGACACAGTGCTCACTGAGAATGGACCAAACCCTGGGCTCAGTCACCAGCACCGTATAAAGCTGGGAACACTCACACCTGTAATTCCAGCACTCAGCCAAGAAGGCAGAAGGATCAGAATTTTATAAGGCCAGCCTGGGCTACATGATACTCCGTGTCTAAATAAATAAATGAACAGGACTGGGAATGAAGCTTAGTTCTAGAATGCACAGCAGGACAGGCTGATGACGCTGTAATCTCAGTACTCACCAGGCTCGGATACCAGATTGCCACATATCTGAGGTCAGCCTGGGCTATAGAATGAGACCCTCGCAAAAAAACAATTTAAAAAGCAGTAGAGTGCTCACCCAGCATGCACAAGTCGGTGGGTTCCACCCAGTGCTGTAAAACAAATGCCGAAGTAAGAGCTGTCATGGTGGCACGTGACTAGCAGAATCCTAGCTTTGGGAGACTGAGATGGGAGGATTTGTAGTTCAAGGCTAACCTGGGCTACATAGTGAGACCCTGTTTCAAAACAAGAAAAAATTCTTCTTTATTATGTCTCTCTCTCTCTCTCTTTCTCTCTCTCTCTCTCTCTCTCTCTCTCTCTCTTTCTCTCTCTCTCTCTCTCTCTGTATGTGTGCCCCAAAAGGCCAGAAGATGCTGGATGCCCTGGAGCTGGAGTTACAAGCAGTTAGTTGTGAGTCACTCAGTGTGGGTGCTAGCATCTGAACATTGGGCCCCTGCCATGACTTCTGAACTTTGGTCCTCTACCAAAGCAGCAAGTACTCTTAACTCCTGGGCCATCCCTCCAGCCCCCAGGCCTTGAGCTTTTCATTTTCCTGCTTCTGCCTTCAGAGTAGCTGAGAGCACAGTCTTTCAATTCTGAAATTGTTCTGTAGACCATAAATTAAGTCCCCTTTATACTGGGGATCAGCTGGTTCCTTCCTGCTGCATTCTCTGTCAATTGGCATTTGTCCTTATCAAAAATTCAGGATGGAAATTATATATATAACATTTTTGCCGGGTTGGAATCAGGGCCTCGTACAAAGCAGGAAAGCTCTCTGTCGACTGAACTCTACCCATAGCCCCAGGACATCTTTCCCTAAATTCCCCAATAAGATCAGCTTCGCTTTCTCACACCAAACCATTTTCAACCTCATTGTCGCCTTGACCTCATGCTCTCTGCCCATCTTTTAGAGCCCCGGCTGCAGCCCCATAACACTTTTCTGGCCCCTCATTGCCTCTCTTCCTTCAGCCCCCTTTGCCACTTGGCCAACCTCCAGGCTAGGGCACACTGGCACTGCTGTCATTGAAGACAGCGGCACAGAACTTGCAGCCCTCCATGTGGCAGGGAATAGGCAAGAAGATGGATGGATGCTGATGCTGGGAGAAACAAGAAGGAATACTTGCCGGCGATGGTGGCACACACCTTTAATCCCAGCACTCAGGAGACAGAGGCAGGCGGATCTCTGTGAGTTCGAGGCCAGCCTGGTCTACAGAGCTAGTTCCAGGACAGCTAGGGCTACACAAAGAAATCCTGTTTTGAAACACTAAAACCAAAAAAAGAAAGAAAAAAAAGAAGAAGAAGAGCTACTCCACACCCATCCAAGAGGTGGCTCCTTCAGGAGGAAGAGTGTTAAAGGGCAGGGGAAGGGCAAGGAGCTCTGAACACTGTAACTCACCCATCTCAGGGGCACCCACAGGGCCTTAAGCAGCCAGGGCCAACAGCATTGGCAGGGCAGATCCTTCAAGGTGCTTTCTCTCAGGTAGGGCCAGCTCTGTCTTCACCACCGTTTCTCCCTAAGGATGAAACAGCAGTGTGGAAAGTCAGACACACAAGATCTATTCTCTGGGCCCAGCTAGGGGCTCATTGCTTTGTCCTCCCAGGACCTACGATACCATACTTTCCCCATCTTTATCCTCTCCCGACACAGCGTGACTCATCTCTTGCCCCTCCTCCCCACCTTATAATATAAAAGAGCAGGAGGTAGTTGGGTGTGGAAGTACGTGCTTCGCACCTCAGCTACACAGGGAAACTGAGGTAGGAGGGCAAGTTAAAGGCTTCATAGTAGGAACTTGCCTCGAAAAAGAAAAATAGACTGGAGATGTAGCTTAACGGAAGTGTTGTCTAGTGCCACAATCATGTACACACAAAGGCTGGGCATTGTATCACGTCCATAATCTCAGCACTTCACAGGCTAAGGTGACAGTGAAGTGGTGAGTTCAAGGCCAGCCTGGGCTACATAGCAAACCCCTATCTAAAACAACCAAAACCAAACCCGAACTCCCAACTAACACAAAACAAAACGGCAAGAGGTAAAGGCTTCTCTGCTCTCGCCCCTAGCTTAACAGGAAGTGCCTAAGTGAAGGGCTCCTTGCCCTTGCTGCTCCCTCAGACCTGGAGCTCAAGAGTGGGACTCGTCTTGACATGTGTGATTAAGTAGACTTAAAATATATGAGCTGAGGGGGCTGGAGAGATGGCTCAGTGGTTAAGAGCACTGGTTGCTCTTCCAGAGGTCCTGAGTTCAATTCCCAGCAACCACATGGTGGCTCACAACCATCTGTAATGAGATCTGTCTCCCTCCTTTGGTGTGTGGAGGGAGAATATTGTATGCATAATAAATAAATAAATAAATAAATCTAAAAAAAAAATTATATGAGCTGAGCTGGGAGTGGTGGCTCACGTCTTTAATCCCAGTGTTGGGGAGGCAGAGCAGGCAGATCTGTGAGTTCAAGGCCAGCCTGGGCTACAGACCAAGTTCCAGGAGAGCAAGGGCTGTAGAGAGAGAACCTGTCTCAAAAAAATAAATAAATAAAATAGGTAGATAGATAAATGAATTCTGAACCTATATCACAGATTTAATTTAGTTTCGTTTCTTTGGAGATGTTACATAGCCTGGGTTGGTATGCAGTCATTACAGTATGCAGCCCAGGCTGGTGATGAATTCACAGTTCTTTCTCAGCCTCCTGAAGGCATATGTCACCATGCCTGGAATTACTCTGATCCTCCTCCAGCTCGGTTCCCTGATTCTCCAGGTAACAGCATCTATACGACTTGGACACAGAATGAAGGAAGATGAGAAAGGACCAAACCAGGGACCATTACCGTAGGAGAGAGAAAAGAATCCAAACCACAGCGGAGCAGAACCTAAACGTTGGCTTGCATCTGGCAATGCAGGAAGGGCTGAGACATGGGGGAGGCCAAAGACGACGGTTCTCAGCCGGGAGAATGGATGGTTAGGGGCCAAGTCCCGGCCAAGAAGATGATTTCCAGTTTGTGTCTGAAATGTTAGGCACTCTGAGTGGGGCTCAGGGAGCACGGAAACACCTGAGGGTAATAGAAATCCCAGAAGCAGGACCCGGCTCGGCGTCGCCTAAGCTGTGCCGACTTCCACGCCGTTCTGAGGCGGGACTCCATGAACCCAAGCCTCCAGTGTGATGCCGGGAACCAGTGCTAAGAGACAAGAGCCCGCTTCGCATCGTGGCTCCTGAGTGGTCTTGCTCATTACTGACTGCATTGCCCTGCTTGGTCTCACACCCAGGACCAGTCTTCTTCCGACTTATACTTTTCTGGAGGTGGGACCAGACCTGAGTGTGTCTACCCGGTGTCTGGGCTGAGAGGGGAGTTGTCAAAGTGAGGCTGAGCCCAGATGGAGAGCAGGCAATGCCGGCATTCCTCAGGAGAGTCATTTTTTTTCTTTTTTTTCTCTTGAGAAAGGGTCTCCTTTTTTATTTTTTATTTTTATTTATTTATTTTGAGAAAGGATCTCTTAACAATGTGATGTGTGTTGGTGCATGCCTTTAATCCCAGCACAAGGAAGGCAGAACCAACTTCCTTTTTTTTTTCAGATTCATTTATTTATTATATACACAGAAGAGGGCACCAGATCTCATTACAGATGGTTGCAAGCCACCATGTGGTTGCTGGGAATTGAACTCAGGACCTCTGGAAGAGCAGTCAGTGCTCTTAACCTCTGAGCCATCTTTTCAGTCCCAGAACCAACTTCTGAGTTCAAAGCTATAAGGCTATTCTGACTTACAGAGCAAGAGTTCCAGGACAAGCAGGGGTACACAGAGAAACCATCTGGGGGAGAGGGTGTGAAAGAGACAGAGACGGACTGATTCTTTGCATAGCTCTGGCTGTCCTGGAACTCATTTTGTAAACCAGGCTGACCTCAAACTCGCAGAGATCCTCCTGCCTCTGCCCCCCCAGTGCTGGGATTAAAGGTGAGTGCCACCACTTCACGGCTCTTCAGCTTGTGATCTCAGAGGTCAGGTGCTGGTGGGGACCCAGAATGGTTAGTACCTCTCCTGGCACCATGTGTCCTACAGTATGTCCCTGCCGAGCACTACAATCACATGGCCCGGGCTGAAGCAAGGTGATCATGACCAAGCCTAGAGCAGGGACCGGGGGAAAACAGTTCTTTGAGGCTGGGGCTGTAGCGCAGTGGTAGGACACTTGACTAGTCTATGTAAGAAAGCCCAGGTTCCATCCCCAGCCCTACAGAAACAAAACAGTTCGTCTATGTACCTGAAAACCAGGACGGGAATGAGAGCATGAAACACTGGTTGTGGCATGTGGATAGAAGTCCTTGCCCTGCTCTACTTCATCCGGAGCTACACTCAAAAGCTGCCTGTGGTAGATCAAGTCTGGAATTCTAGCACCTGGGAGGGTTTTAAGTTCAAGAGCATTTTCAGCCCCGCATTGGGTTCAAGGCCAGCCTGAGCTATGAGATCCCTTCCCACAAAACAAAGGACTGGAGAGGACTCTGAGGAACAACACAGGAATGTGGACACCAGAAAGAGGCCAGGCATGCAGCACACACATTCTAAGACAGAACTACGTAATTGAGGCCCAGGTAAGTGCAAAACTTGCCCAAGACCAGGTTAGAGGTGGACTGGCCCGGGAACTGAGCCTCTGGTCTTCAGCCCTAGCTACCCACGAGAGCCACGTCTACACCCAGGAACTATGTGCCTCCCCGCCCATCTCAGAGTTTATACTTAAAGGGCTGGACTTTGAGTTTCCACCTACCGGCTTCATAACCCAGGCGATGCTGCTGCCCCTGCAAGCACGCATGCTCACCAACCCTCTAACCAAGAGGAGTACCTGTTCTGGGCTAGTAAGTCGGGGCCTGAATGCTAGGAGGCTCAATTTCATCTCTCTGCTTCTTGGTCAATCCCTTATTCACTGAATCTATCAGTCAAAGGAAATCCTTTCTTCTTTGAGAGGGCCCAGAACCTTAAGGTCTTTTTACCTATGAGGTTTTTGTTTGTTTGTTTGCTTGCTTGCTTTGTTTTCTGAGACAGGGTTCTCACTATGTAACCTTAGGTGGCCTCACCTGTGGAGACCCACCTGTTTCTGCCTCCAGATGCTGAGACTAAAGGCATTCACCACCACCATGCCTGGCTCAATAGGCTTTATCAACAGAAAAAATAACGGAATAGGAGAAACCTGGACTGCTTCCAGGCATAGCGTACATGCCTGGAATCCTACCGCCTGAGAGGCAGAGGCAGGAGGATCAGGAATTTAAGATCATTCTTAGCTACAGTCAATCTGGGGGCTGCGTGATACCCTGTCTGCAAGAGGAAAAAAAAAGGGAGAAACGGAACCTGGCTCGGGGACATAGCTCAGTGTCAGAGTGGCAGAGTGCTTGCCTAACACGCAGGAGGGACAGAGTGACCCATTTGGCTGCAAAGTAAGAGGGAACACACTGAGAAATGTGAGCTCCTCCTGTCCTCCAGGCTGCTCTGGTTCCAACCTTCTCCACTGCTCTCTCCCTGGCTCAAATTCTCAGCATCTGGGGCTTGATGAGTTCTAGGGATGCTGACTCCTCCTCCCCTCTCCAAGACTTTTGAGAGGTTACCTGTGCAGGTGTCTGCCCAAAGGGTGGGCTGGCCAACCCCACGGGCTACACCCTGCACCCTAACTTGACCTGGAGTGAAGGTACAGTCAGATGCAGGGCAGAGGACAGGCTAAGCGGGTTTAGCTGTTCCTTTTTTCCTCTTGCCCCCCCCCCTGCTCTCCCCAGGAGCTGTTCACTGTGACTGCGGAACAGCCGTGGTGGTTTGACTGAGAACGGCCAGCACAGGTTCATATATTCGGATGTTTGGTTCCCAGCTGGGACAGAGTTCAGGAAGGACTAGGTGTGTGGCTTTCAACAGCCCCAGCCTTTCCCAGTTGCTCCGTCTCCTACTTGCAGACCAGATGAGCGCTCAGCTTCTGTTACACCATGCCCGCCCGCCCGCCCGCCATGCCGTCCCCACCATGCTGGTTATGGACACACCCTGAAACTCCGAGTAAGCCCCCAATTAAATGCTTTCTTTTATAAGCTGCCTCGGTCAGTGTTTCAAAAGAAATCCAGCTGGGCCACATGTGGAGCCAGGAGGGAAGGTAAGAAAGTGTCTGGGACACAGGAGGGAGAGCTGAGGGAAAAGATGAAAGTACAGCCAGAATCTTATTTTTTCATTCTCCTTTATTCCATAAACACCTAGTTACAAGTTGCACAAATCATTTATTTTTATAAAGGCAGAGAAGGGTACAGGAAAGTGTCTTTTTGTGATGTGGGGTGGGAGAAGGGACTGAAGAGTTGGGAATAGTCTGCTCCCTCCACAGCCCTCACAGGACGATGGCATCTACAGTGGGGCTCTGAAGAGCAGGTGGGCAAGGGTCCAGGGGAGCTGAGGGATGGTGATCCCTAAACCCAGAGCTTGCACCCCAAAACCTTCAATGTGTGGCAGGGGCTCAAGGAAGATGAGGCGGCTTGGAGATGGAGCAGTAAAATGAAAACTCAAAGTTAGTGGAGTCAAGATGGGTGGGGTCATCATGGTGAGGGGAGAAAAGACGGAAAAAGGAGGTGGGGGCAGTAAAAGGTTCTCCCTGAGACCCCCAGGGAGAGGTGGGGGCCAGCTTGCCTGTTAATTTAATATTAAATTGGGATGAAGTTGGGAAGGACAACGTTATTTCACGGGATGATCTCTCAGCCTCTCAGCCTGTACCTGAGGAAGAAAAGACACAGAAGCCTGGGGTCGGAGCTACTCTCCAGACACTCAGAGAACCAGTTTCTCTTCCCATGACAGCTGAGCTACTCTACCCAAGGCATGACTAGCTGGAAGCCCAGAAGGCACACAGGTCTGTCACCCTTCCATTCCTCCCTCTCAGGCACTTACACGAGAGACTGAGAGCCTGGGGCCTTCACCAGTCATAGCGGCGGGACTGTCGGGAGGGGGAGTCCTCGGGTCCCTGGATAGCCAGGCGGGGAGGCCCCTCACCCCTTCGTCCTCCACCCGCAGATGCCTCATGCCGTCGAAACTCCAGAGGACGCTGCTGCCTGAATCGGGACGTCTCCCTTCGCCATTCATCATCAAAGGCCGCAGCCTCACCTAAGGCAGACACAGCGCAGGCATGGAGGGGCTGTGAGCCACAGCCTTCCAACATCAGAAATCGGGGCAAAGTGCGGAGATCATGCATGTGAGAACAGGGGTAGGGAGCCATTTTGGCACAACCACTGGACAAAGACCGCAGGAGTTATAGGCACCATGGCAATTTAACAAAACCACACTAATCTGAGAGAGATGAAGTAAAGGCTGGAAAAAGAAAAATCAATGATCCAGGTATGGAATGGCACGACACCATCAACACCTGACTTCAGTCACTGCATCTGCCTCTTCCTTAGCAACACCTGACTCAACCCTGAAGCTGGCAACAAGGCCTAAGCACAGGGCTCACTCACAACTCTGCCTGAGATAGATACCTGTGGGGTGGAGAGACAGCTACGGTACAGCCCACAGGAGCTAGACTCACTTTCGTCCAGGTTGATGTAGTCCTGCCGTTCTTCCTGGTCCCCTGTGCGGTGGTTTCGGGAGCGCTGGAGGATGTGAGCCCTGTCCCGAATGTGATGGCCGATGGACATCTGCTCCAGACCACTGTCTGAGTCCCGGACAGTCCTCCTTGTCTCCCGGATCTGGGATGAGGTG